>NC_090284.1:37200194-37514967 GCF_037392515.1 Haliotis asinina | reverse complement strand
GCGCACTAAACGCATTTGTGACAAGAGAGGCGGTACAATGAATTGGGCGAGTAGACTTGGCTGCTACAGGTAGCTTGACGATTATGCACGTTCAATACATCATAACCGTGACATGGAATCAACACCGCTACTGATTAACACCTGTCTCGCTACTGTTTTACACCTGTCTCAATACTGTTAAACAGATTTCAGTTGTAGTAAAAATGTCCAAGTTAGGAAAACATGGGCAAATAGTTCATTCTCAGGCAAGGGAGATAGCATACAATGTTATCATATGTATGGGCAAAAATTGTGCAACCAAAGCAGATTCTCTTTTACAAAGTAGCCTTGCTACTGGACTCTCAACGGCAACTTTAAAGCGCATTAAGCTAGAAGGTGGTAGGAGTGCGAGTGGACCTACATTTATCAGTCCCACCAAGTTGCGCAAACCCAAAACTTGCAGTTACAAACTTGATGATTTCGACCGGTGTGCAGTCCGTCAATTTGTACAAAGTTTATATGGCGTAAAAAAACCCAACAAAACAACTACCCACTCTGGATACGATGTATGATATGGCAAAGTGCCAGTTGAACTACAAGGGTTCTAAGGAAAATTTTCGAAAAGATCTCAAAGACATGGGGTTTAGGTGGCGAAAAACGCAGTCAAACCGTAAGCTTTTAATGGAACGTAGAGACATTGTTTCTAAGCGTTTGCAATACTTGCGTGCAATAAAGAAATACAGAGAAGAAAATCGAACACTCATCGTTATCGATGAAACATGGTTGCATGTACACCACATTGTCCCAAAGTGTTGGCAACTTGAGGGTGAAGTCGTAATAAATGGGATTCAACCTCCGTCTGACACCGGACCTCGGCTTATTGTGGTTCATGCATGGGGTGAAAAGGGTTTTGTTCCAAATGCTTTGCTTGTTTTTGATTCCAAACTGAAATCAGCAGACTATCATGACGAGATGAACTTTGATAATTTTTCCAAATGGCTCCAGGAAAAGTTGATCCCAAACCTTCCACTGCACTCTGTCATCGTTATGGATAATGCACCATATCATAGCAAGCAAGTGGACAAATGTCCGACAACCGCCAACAGAAAAGATGAAATAAAAGCGTGGCTACAAAGGCACAATATCTCATTTGATGAGAAAATGCTTAAAGCCGAACTATTGTTTCTTGCAAAATCCAACAAATCGGGGCCTGTCTACAGAGTAGACACGATGTTGAAGCAACATGGTCATGATGTACTACGTCTCCCTCCATACCACGCAGAACTAAACCCTTTGAGTTAATTTGGGCAAATGTGAAAAATTATGTCGCTTCACAAAACTTGCAGTGCACAAAAAGTTCCTTAAGAGTTGCCATAAATGAAAGGATGTCTGCAATTGGTGCAAAAGAATGGTCGGAATGTTGTAAACATGTTAAAACAACTGAAGATGGTTACTGGCAACGCGAAATCGCAGTAGAAAGGGAAATTGACAGACTAGTGATTGACTTAGGACTTGCAAGTGATTCAGACATCGAGACTGATTCGGAGAGTGATAATTAAAGCATAAATCAGTAAGTCCGCCTTTTTTTCCAGCATTGTTGTGTCTTGTATAATAATTAACACTCTGTCAGTGACTGTCAGTTGACACACACTATATCAGGTTTTTACTGTTCCCATACTTTGTCATAAAAAAAGAGTAATCTTTGGTGAGTTGTCTGTATTTTATATGTTTTTAGTCACTGATAAATCTCCTGAGTCTGGTACTGAGTAATCCCCAAACCGACAAATTTGTGTACAAAGATATTTCTCACTGACTTATCAATGTCAAAAGGTATTTTCAGTTTTCTGTACACAATTTTGGTGACCATAATAAAAATATGACAGAAATTTGGAAATATTGTTTGAATACTAACCATTTCTCTGGGACCGGTTAATATAAATTTCCAAGACATGTATTCCCGGTCGATCACCAGCGGAATTATGGACGAAAATCAGCCCGTACAGAGAAATAGGAACAAAATTATGGGATAAAAATATTTCCCCCTTGCAACTCTGATTTAGCTACCACCATTCAGTAACAGATAACTTTTAACATATTAAAAAGTTAAATGAAACACAATTAACTATATGTAGTTATTATCTATTTAATATTTAGCAGACGAAAAGTCAACTTTACCCATTAAAAGAACACCGCATATTCCATCGAATGATAAGACTGCAATTTCAGTCATACGATACTGATACTCCACGCTAACCTTTAGTTAAGACGAAGACAAATAGATGATTGGGGCATTGACAAACATAAGCATTTTAGATATTCAACAATTTTGTTTCATAAAAACCAGGAAAATGTCATTTGCTTCGTGAAATGGATCGGTGGTCCTAAACATATTTGCTCAGTATATTGTGATATTGTGTTGATTCAATTCGTTGGGATTGAACCTGTTCCCAAATCGAGTGTGCTATAACAATTCATGCGTGAAACGCACGGGAAAATGAACTTCTCGATATTTATCAGACAACCTGTCTCCCTCTTGTTTCAAGTGGATCGTTCTGTGGGGCGTTCCCAAGTATGCAAATTGGGGCCATTTGTCAGGTAGTGGATCATCTTATATGTGTTTACCAGTAGTAGTGCCATGTGTACATGCCTTGTAAAGGCCTTTTTACTGCAAGACGACAACGCAAGGCAACAGCAGGTTGTAGAACAGATGGTGTGGCCAACATGCTCGCCAGACCTCAACCCAACTGACCATACCTGCGTCACCCAACGAAAGTGGATCTCCGAGGAAATGGAAAGCGATTGAATGACCGAGTGCCCCATGCTCGTCATTTCCACTAGGGGTGGTGGTCCATACAACTGATGTTTGTGGTGCTGTGTGAACTTGTTGTCTGTATGTCGCGATGTGTCACTTTCGTAAACACATTAAACATTATGATGACACTCTTTGTTTTTACACGTGCTGTATATCATTTGAATCTTTATTAATGACGCCTGATATATTATTTGGCTTTTTTGGGTTGTTTTTTTTTTTGTTTATTTGTTTTGTTTTTGTTTTTGGTTTTTTTGGTTTTGTTTTGTTTTTGTTTTTGTTTTCTTTTTGTTTTTGTTTTGTTTTTTGTTTTTTCACAAATGAAAAGAGCCTCTGTTCTTCCAGCAGTTAATGAACATGTTCCGTCGGATGTGAACGTTTATGCAATATCTCTTACGATGTCGACCTTCGACAAGGTACCGTGAGTAGCAGCACAAGCATATGAAGTCAGTCTGTCTAATTTCATGTTAAGAACTAGACTCTTGACTAGAATTTCGGCCGTTTCAGCGGACCTGTGTAGTCCCTGTGAATACTAAGAATGGGAATTACATCGCGGCGGCTTTACTAAGACAATACACAGGTTGGCTGATATGTACGATCCGATACTCATGCTTCAAACAGTTCAAAGTTAACATTGAGGTGTTCGGTGAGATAAATACGTTGTTGACTGGTCCCGCGTGGGCCATGGGTTGAGGTACCCTCGATGTTTGTTTATGTGCCCTGGAACATACCAAACCCCATTCGGGCTCAGGGAACAAACAAACATCGAAGGTACCTCAACCCATGGACCACTCTTAACTAGTGAAACACTTAAAATATACACTTGGAATATTCAAAATGAACTTTCAGACAATCTTTATATTTGACGTACTCTCTATGACCAATGGACGTAGCTGTAGCAAATTAGGAATCACGTGGCCATGTGGGTATTTCGAAATGACTGTAGCGATTTAAATGAGGAAAGTAACTTTCTAATATAAACACAGTCTGATCAAAAACGTTAGTAAACTGGTCCGCTACTCTCGAAACGTCTGTAAGCCTAAGAACTTCCTAAGGCCGTTCTTAGCGCTTACGAACTTCTACTGTCCTATTCTCGAAACATTCATAGCCTTACGAATTCTTAAATTTAAGAAGAAAAAAACTTTAAAGCAAACTAATAGCACTGTATGTAGGTGAGAACACATTTTAACCATAAAAGATTTATTTCATGAATGCAATGTACTTATGTTTTTTATTCTTTGAAAACCAATGTCTACAATAAAATATCAAAAAACTATATTCTCTTCAAGATAAAGACATAAATATTATCTATGCCTTAGATATTACTCAAAAACGTATGTGTGGTTAAATAGCAAAATTGTATTTTGTATTACGTTTATATACAACGGCAACGGCAACGGCAACGGCAACGGATATCGATTTTGGATTTATTTTGCAATAATGTTTCCTACAAATGTATTATAAACCTATGCATTCAAATGGTTGATCCGCGCTGATGACTCTTATGCCGAAAAGTGTCCAAAGAGGATACTATAATTTGGTTTGGCCTCTTCTGACAGTATATCCAGCAATGTGTCGGACCAGTTTGACGTTCGTTGTTGCTTTATTTTATCTGCCTTGTTTGTAATCCTGTCGTGCTTGTGACGCACGGGGAAGACTAAAATTTCCTTTAAGGCAAAAGAGTAAGTAGAATCTAGAGTTCCTTTCGTAATTTACAAAACGTTACTAAAACTCGACAAGAGCGTTTCCAGAATAGGTCGTAAACATTTTCTAGAGAATTCTTAATATCTTGTGGCGTGAGTTCAGAATTCGTAGCTCTTCGAACGTTTCGAAAATAGGCCTTGGTTCGCTGATACACTTTCAATTCAAAACAGTCACACGTAATAGAGCACACTATTAAAGTTCGTGCATTTGTACACCATGAAAAAACGTGTTTGGTGGTGATAATATATATTAACACATTTTCGATCGGTGTAAGTTTGTCAAAATTACACGTAGCACCTCGATAACGTCGTGACACTGTTCCCTGATCCACAAGCGATAAAAGTGTCGAACTCGGGGACAAAAGGAACGGTGATTAGAAGGTCATTAGGTAAATTACAATAAAAATGTCGAACTCGGGAACAAGAGGAACGGCTACTGGTGATTAGAAGGTCATTAGGTAAATTACAATAAAAATGTCGACCTCGGGGACAAGAGGAACGGCTACTGGTGATTAGAAGGTCATTAGGTAAATTACAATTATGAGCATCAGAGCCGCCTCAATCAACTCAGTCAAGTTCGATATCTTGGCTTCAGTCCACGTAGACATTATTTAAACATGGCATTTCAGTAAAAGGTATGATTCTGAGTTTGTCTTTACCACCTCATATTTCCTTGACATTTAAGAATGATTGCATTTGTGATGTTGCTTGATTTGGCAATTAGGCATTTTGTAGAAGTGCAGATAACTGGGGCCGTCTCATGTATTTTTACATTTCCTCAGAAACAGTCTACTTTTTCACAATTCACAGGCTTGAAAAATGTATAAAACTGGCTTGTTCAGCGATATCTACGGAGCTGCTGAACACATTCAATTTTGCCAAAACAGTGAACATGGTTTGGACGTGTTGTGTAACAAAACAGTTTTTTGAAGTGTGAAAACTGTGGCTGAGACAAGAAAATCTAGACTAATGTTAGTCATCCTGATATCGTTCACAGGTGCCCACCAAACAGTGAACGTGTATTGTGAAACGCTTTTTGTACAGAGGCAATCGACATCGACAAAAAACGGGAAATCACATTTTGCCTGATTAAGAGGATACGTTTATCGTTGATAGCCAGACATCACAATAAAGCCTGCACCGAGAGTGCGCAGATGAACTAGAGGTAAACCATCAATACCACTCGAAAACAGACCATCCACTATCTCATCTTGGAAACCAGACTGTCCACTGTCTCAGCTGGAAACCAGACTGTCCTCTGTCTCAGCTGGAAAACATACAGCCCACTGTCTCAGCTGGAAATCAGACTGTCCACTGTCTCAGCTGGAAACCAGACTGTCCACTGTCTCAGCTGGAAAACATACTGTCCACTGTCTCAGCTGGAAAACATACAGCCCACTGTCTCAGCTGGAAACCAGACTGTCCTCTGTCTCAGCTGGAAAACATACTGTCCACTGTCTCAGCTGGAAACCAGACTGCCCACTGCCTCAGCTGGAAAACATACTGCCCACTGTCTCAGGTGGAAAACATACTGCCCACTGTCTCAGCTGGAAACCAGACTGTTCACTGTCTCAGCTGGAAACCAGACTGTCCACTGTCTCAGGTGGAAACCAGTCTGTCCACTGTCTCAGGTGGAAAACTTACTGTCCACTGTCTCAGGTGGAAACCAGACTGTCCACTGTCTCAGCTGGAAACCAGACTGTCCACTGTCTCAGCTGGAAACCAGACTGTCCACTGTCTCAGCTGGAAATCAGACTGTCCGCTGTCTCAGCTGGAAATCAGACTATCCACTGTCTCAGCTGGAAAACATAGATTACTGTCCACTGTCTCAGGTTGAAAACTTACTGTCCACTGTCTCAGCTACAGAGTGCCCACTGTCTCAGCGTGTGTGTGTGAGTGCGTGCGTGCGTGCGTGCGTGCGTGCGTGCGTGGGTGTGTGTTTGATTGAGAATCAGAACATGACCTGGGGAAAAAAGGGGGGGTTGCAACCCCCCTAACCCACAGTACTCAAACTTTTCCCAGTACACTTACATTGAAAACATAAGGTGTACGTACTCCTCATGTTAAAAAAATCATCTGGACCCTGGATCTATGTATTCCATTTAAAAAAGTAGGGGGATTTCCAGTTTGCGAGCATACCACTAGCCAGTGCATATGAGAAATGAAAATGAGAAAACGTAACATATATCCACACAGATGAAACATTTCTAAAGGCATGGAATATATTGTCATGTTTTCCCTTAATTTCTCCTCATCATCTGTTTCCTCCATGGCTTCATCACTCGCATTTTATTAATCTTGTAAATCACCTGCTTTATTTAATCGTATAATAATAAGTTCAAATTCACAAAAGTCATTAATTGTTTCATTTCCTCTCAATCTACTGAAAAGCACTCTACTAGTCACACAATCAATTATTCGAGGTTACTTTATGATTAATATAATTGTTTCACGAATGACATGAGAAATTCTGAAATGGCGGTAAATGTTACAGTTGTGAGAAAAGACTTAATTGTACTGCCTTGATTCCCTCCCGCAGGAATATATTAAAACGCGATCAGCGCCAGTTAACGGGGCTGGCCACATTGGTAAATATATAGCTAATTGGGTATCATAATTGATTCTGTTTCATTACTATAACGTAAGGCAGAGTAATTTTGTAAATACAGCTAAAATATGGCGATATATGTTCGGCAGCCAGAAGAACTCAATTTACGGTACAGAGATAACAGTTGATTGCTCAACATCGGGTCCTTATGTTTGAGTAGTCATTACTAGAAATCAGTCTGTCATGACGTAGGTTCATTAAAAATATTGTAGTCTCAGCTCAGATCACTCCCAGATATCCATTGTACTCCACCCTTGTTAGTTGTACATACTCAGCAAGCAGCAATGTATGCGTTCTCCATGTTACAACATTGTTGTATATCGGTTGATAACGGTGCCAGTACCTCCGTCGAAACGCCGCTCTCATCGCAATAAAGATGGTGACTATCCACATAACTTGGTTTTCCTTCACGCCTTGTATATCGTAGCTAGCAGTCATTTCCAGGAGCATTCGCCTGCCCGTGGCTGAGATAAATACACGTCTATGTGTCGTGTGTGTAAGTCTAATTGCATGTCATTAACTGAGTGAGCTAGAATGTATTAACTATTTTCACTCGGAATTCAAGTTAGCCTACTAGTATGATATCACATTAAGATTTTTCCACTTTTCAACTGCCAGTCAATGCGCAAATGGTCCAGTGGTCATTTAGACTGAAAAATACATTTGTATATGATACATCAAAGCATTGGTATTGTTTCACCAAATCGGTAAGTATATTGCACCTAGGTAACAGTTTTGTTAGCTATCAACATGTAACAGTAGCAAGCAGTCCTGTGTTATAATCTGTGTATGTGTTCCTGTTCCGATGTTTCTCCAAATCTCCATAAACCCTCAATATCTTCACCTAAACCACCAGTCCAAATAGCAAATCAACATCGGCAGGTCGCATTTATCAGTGTTAATACATATTTCATTGGAAAAACAAATGCTGTATAATCCGAGTACGCGTGTACCCACCAAAGGTTGCCAGAACACGATCGATAATTTTGCCTTCCATGTTCAACTGTCAGGACTCACCGCTTCAACATCAATATTCATACGATGAATGTAGTACAGGTGTTTATTTATTTTGAAATAAAAGTTTGAATGACTATGACATACGTTGTGCAATACGTAGAAACCGGACAATGAGTTTATTTGTTATCGATAAGAGCACAATAGTCACGCCTCACCGTCAGAACCGCCTCACAGCAGCATGAACCTTTTACTAGCGCTTCAAGTACCCGTGTCCGTGCTGTCCACGAATGTGTAATGTTAAACATGGCTAGGTGCGCTAAGAAATCAGATCGACCACCTTAGTACTAGCCAAAATCTCATCGTCATTGAGTACAGATGAACCTCAAAGGAGGACAATCAGATACAATTTGTGGGGCCTTATTCGTACCCGTGCATGGAAGTTGTGTGACTCCCTATTAAGCGTGGCATGAGAAAATTGAACGAGTCAATATTTAGAAAAGAATTTAAAAAAACCGAAAGGGTTAACCTAACATTGATTTGAACCTATATATGATACAGTGAATCTGTAGAACCTGGGATTATGTATATTCACTGAAACTTTCAGGAAGTATACATAATCCATGGTTTTACATGTTCACTGTAACATATATATTGGGTACATATTTCAGGGGATTACAAAGTTACCTCTTCAAGCAAAATTCGGAAACTCGATGACATAACTAATATAGAAATCGATTGATAACACAAGCGAAATATGAATGAAGCCCAACACCAGGCCAGTCCGTTTTACTCCTTCATCAGATGATCAGATATAAATGTGTGTGTGTGTGTGCGTGCGTGCGTGCGTGCGTGCGTGCGTGCGTGAAAACGACGAGACAAGATAACACAGAAGGTAATGGACAACGTCGCTGCTGCAGCTGATAACTGCAGAGAAGCCAGTCAATGGCTGCCACAGTGGTTAGATTAACAAGTCCCAAGCTGTAGGTAGTGTACATGTAGTCTCTTGATAGGTGGATGGAATCTCCTCTTTCTGTGGACAGGACCTCAGTAGCAGGCTCCCACGTGATGAGACAAAGCCTATTTCAGTAGCAGGAACAGATATGTCCTGAAAGGAAAGGTGATGGCTGGTCTCCATGGTGAACAGTGACCTGGTGGGGTGGATAGTGCTATGGAGAGGGATGACTCTTCAAAAGACGTCATGAACATTTCAGTTATGAGTGCAGATACAGGACTGTCCTTGTATTTGATAGCACATCCTGTTGTGGATAGCGATACGGCTTATGGAGAGACTGTTGTAAAAGTCTTCAATTCTGGTGTGAAGTATCTTTATGCTTTAGAATAACAAATCTGCTTCTTAATAAATGATATTTTGCCTTATGTGTGCGTGCAAATCAAGGAGAGCGGGTGGGTTGGTGAGAACGTACTAGGCAGAACACGTTTGTTAACCTTGCATACACTGGCCGAAACCTTTGTAGAAACCAAGCGTTAATAGAGATGAAACTAAGGGGTAATCTGACAGATACTAGGTGATAGGAGATGGGGATAATCTGGTAAAACCAAAAAGAACATGGCGCTACTATGTGAGACTCAGGATAGAAACGTATCTGAAAGAACTGAAAGAAATCATGTAAGAAAGAGTCTGAAAACTTATATTCGAAACTTGGAGGGTACAACAACACCCAAGATGTCCTTCACACAGGGAGACATGACTGCAAAACCGAAAAAACGTGGTTGAAAGAGAGTTAAAATGGTAAAAAGTGACAGAAACTGAAAGCCACGAGAAGTAGACAATGGAAAGAAGAATGTCACTACAGCTGTAATAATTATTATCAATTACTAGTAATAAAATTCATAACATTTAAGAACCATTTGGATTCGTACAATAATCTTTGGGGACTGGTAGCATTAGATTAAAGGAAACGATACCATCGGAACATGAATTAGCCCAGACGATATGGCAGCATCCGCGGCTGCATTCATACTCGCTTAAAACACAGGGCTGACTAGCAGCTCAATCTTCCTTGTTCGTTTGACAATAACTGTTCTTCAGAGGGCGAGTTCTTCGGAAGAATGTTCATTTCAGATTACACAAACCACTTGTATATTATTACTGGTAGTAGCTAGGAGAAAATCTTTTGGAAAGTCTAGGAGTACCCAGTAGCAACTGCAAGAAAAGACAGAACATGTTCTAAGACAGAACATTTTCCCAATTGGCCAAAACTGAGACGGAATATTGTGCACAGAATATTGTGCCAAGTAGGGGAAACTGGGACAGAACATTTTGCCAAGTGGGAGAAACTGAGACAGACCATTGTGCCAAGTGGGAGAAACTGAGACAGAACATTGTGCCAAGTGACAGGAAGTGAGACAGAACACTGTGCCAAGTGACAGGAAATAAGATAGAACATTGTGCGAAGTGGGGGAAACTGAGACAGAACACTGTGCCAAGTGGCATGAAATGAGGCATAACATTGTGCCAAGTGTGACAAACTGAGACAGACATTGTGCAAAGTGGCATGAAATGAGAACATGTTCTAAGACAAAACATTTTCCCAATTGGCCAAAACTGAGACGGAATATTGTGCACAGAATATTGTGCCAAGTGGGGGAAACTGGGACAGACCATTTTGCCAAGTGGGAGAAACTGAGACAGAACATTGTGCCAAGTGGCAGGAAATGAGACAGAAGATTGTGCCAAGAGGTAGAGAAGTGTGACAGGACATTGTGCCAAGTGGGAGAAACTGAGAGAGAACATTGTGCCAAGTAGTAGGAAATGAGACAGAACATTGTGCCAAGTGGGAGAAACTGAGAGAGAACATTGTGCCAAGTAGTAGGAAATGAGACAGAACATTGTGCCAAGTAGTAGGAAATGAGACAGACCGGTACCATTGTGCCAAGTGGTAGAGAACCTGTAGAGAATTGTGTGAACCTGGTAGACCCTGTTGAAACATCACGAAGGAACTGTTACCCCCAAATTTAACCATTTGAGGAAACAAATTAATCATCCGAGGCCGATATGAACAATGTACGTATCATTTGCCAGTGGCCGACAGATTTCAATTTGTTTCGCCCGTCATGAATTAAATGAACATTTGGGAGACTGAACAAATATGTCCAAAAAGTGGAAATATAGCCATCGTTTTGTCTATTTATCATAGGGGATTAATCGTAAATGCTGTTAATGTATGACATATGTTTTATATACCCTTGGAATAGTGTACGACCAACATCCTTTCACGAAGCTTAACTCCCATTTATTAACACTGCACTAAGATTACCTTGTGAAAGGAGGCCCAGATTTAGGTCGATCCTACATTACATACTCTCCTAAACGCTCTGTCACAGTAAACGGATTGCTACATTATTGAGAGACGTTGACATTTATTTCATTAGCTGCGTAATATAACCGCGTTATGCCACTAACAATGAGTCGTTAGCGTGCAGTATCCACGTCAGTGACGTCATCAGGTACATGGCCTGGAGATCAACTTTCCAGAGACATTTCAAGTCGCCTGTGTAGGTTGAGTATCCGTTGACTTCAGCCACGCACTACACTGAATCAGGTTTAACTAAGCAGCCCTTACGGAGAGTATAATCATGTGGGTATTTCACATGAAATAACAGTTGTAAGTATTCCACATGACTGAAAACACACTAAACGTACAGCCCCGAAACACCAATACGTTTATGTCCACTGGCGTTATATTTAGAACCTCGTTTTCAAATAACCTAATGACTCTTCAGTTGCAACTCGTAAACGTCACTAATTGGATACTTGAACATACCTATACTTTAGGTTTCATTCAGTGATTTATCTCGACTTTCTATAGAACATGTTTCCTAGGGGCACAACACACGTATTGTGAAATCCGGGGAAACTGCGTACATTCCTAAAAGAAGGATTTCCTTAGAAGTCAGTACTCCCTTTTGAGAACAGTTACGTGAATTTCTTCTGTTCTACTGACTGTGGCACGAATGTTTGCCTGTACTGTTCAAGAATATTGCCATTCTTGTTGATTCTTGCTTCACACGTCATGGAAAAATACTTTCTCGTACACCGAGTTACATCTATAGCTTTTGAGGCAAAAGCAATTGAATATTCTTTTCAATAATTGTGAAATGTCAACTTTTGGCCCTGGGATACAGAAAGCCAAAGTGAAAGCGATATGAATTGTCCCATTTATCAAAAGTTAATGTTTGCTTACTGCAACCATCATTTGGTAATTCTAAATGAGTTCAAATATTTCATGACTTGGGACTAGATTTAGAAGCTCTCTTAGCACTAAAAGATACTCGTAAGGGCACTGCCATACATCACCAATAATTATGTTAGTGCTAAAAAAGCTTCGAAAATCAAGGGGTCCACTAGGACAGTTTATCATTAGTTCTGAAATATTATATCTGTTTTTATATTAAAATCGGGAAAATGTCTGCTCAGTAACCAGTATGTAAAACGAGTTTAATCCTTCAATATACTAGATAAATCTACAAGGAAGATTTCGAACAAAGGGTGGGAAAGTAACATGAAAACTTCATACCCCCAGTTTCTAAATGATTTTCAAGGTTACACACACGTCGGGGTTTTTTTTGGTTTTTTTGTTTCTTTTTTGTTTTTGCTTTTTTGTTCTTTTTCTTTGTTTGTATTTTTGGGTTTTGGTTTTCTTTTTCTTTTCTTTTCTTTTCTTTTGTTCAGTGACACATATTGCATTTATGAAAACATACAAAATGCAACCAGAACAGAGATTAAACTCCTATAAGTATTGACATGACAATTGCTGAAAATTAATAAGAATGTCTGGTCTCAAACATCATCCCTTTTCTGGTGTTTGTGTGTAGAAAAAAAGGAGAATATTACTTATCCTCAAGTTTTTATTGTAATTAAAAAAAGGTCTTGAAAACAAGACACCCAAAGCATGTAATGCACAAACAGCACAACAAACAACAATAAATTCAGGCACTAATTCAATTGTACTACTTTTGCCAGCCAGTGAGGTGTTCATAGGCACGCACATCCGATTTCAATCGCAATAATTTGAAATAGGTATCTTGGTCCTCAACTGCCCTAAGTATATCGGCTAACAAGCCCGGCGTGGCCCACACGGAAACCCCGGTCTTAGACCTGCTGTCTGTTTTCTGCTTTATGGCCCGAGAGATGGGGAGATATGCAAAGTCTAAGTGTAAGAAATCTCTTCTCTCCCATAGGAACATCATGTTCTTTTTCAGTAACAAGACAATAAACTAGTAAATAACACACTCGGGCTTCACGTGCTACACGTGGGACACTCGCTCCAAATGCACACTCAATCCAAAAGCAATTGTTTGATTGTTTACTGATTTCAATTTTAATTACAAACACAGAAGAAAAAAATGTGTATAATTTTTCAAAGAAAATCAGAAACTAAAACATGACCCTTGAGATATAGATGTCAAAACAAAAGAAATATCGTACCTATGTGAGTGGCAGTGTGCCTATCGTCACAACGATGAGTGTAATTTATTGCTGTTTGTAAGTCAGTGAAAGATTAAGCGAAATAATGTTTCAAATTTTTTTCGGAAATTTCGTGTGCATCGCGGCAGTACACAACAGAACTTGATTACTCTCAAGCCAGATGAGAATGAGCATAAGAGCACATTCTGACTATGAACCAGGGCGAAAAGGAGGCTAGCTATAGATGTCACCGGGTCACCGTGCGCTTTTGTTGGTTTCTACCATTCTTGTTGAATGCCGCAAATCATAGTCTAGCTACATGATCTGTAAATATCCGAGTCTGGATAGAGCAATCCAATAATTGGTATTATGAATACAGTAGTTAATATATGACAAGCAGTCACCACGGTTCACAACAATTCACGAGCGCACTGTAGATACTCGATAGTAATATTGTAAACGCTCTAAGGAATCCTCAGGTATTCATTGCATAAATAATACAGTCTGAAAATTTAACAGAGGCCCACTCTCTGCGTAGTAACTGGTATAGTTGCTTCTCCTATAAACATATAATCAATACCATATGAACAGGATATACAGTCTCTCGGATGGCAATGGTGCTACCAGTCTCCATTAATAAGAACTGATGGACATGTATCTCCGATAGCAACACACAAGCAACTGCCTCAATAGGAACAAATACATATTCATCACCGATTGCAACACATCAGCTACTGCATCAAGAGGAACCACTATACATGTATCTCCGATAGCAACACACTAGCTACTGCATCAAGAGGAACCACTATACATGTATCTCCTATAGCAACACACCAGCTACTGCATCAAGAGGAACCACTATACATGTATCTCCGATAGCAACACACCAGCTACTGCATCAAGAGGAACAAATACATATTCATCACCGATAGCAACACACTAGCTACTGCATCAAGAGGAACCACTATACATGTATCTCCGATAGCAACACACTAGCTACTGCATCAAGAGGAACCACTATACATGTATCTCCGATAGCAACACACTAGCTACTGCATCAAGAGGAACCACTATACATGTATCTCCGATAGCAACACACCAGTTACTGCATCAATAGGAACCACTATACATGTATCTCCGATAGCAACACATCAGTTACTGCATCAAGAGGAACCACTATACATGTATCTCCGATACCAACACATCAGCTACTGCATCAAGAGGAACCACTATACATATATCTCCGATAGCAACACAGTAGCTACTGCATCAAGAGGAACCACTATACATGTATCTCCGATAGCAACACACCAGTTTCTGCATCAAGAGGAACCACTATACATGTATCTCCGATAGCAACACACTAGCTACTGCATCAAGAGGAACCACTATACATGTATCTCCGATAGCAACACAGTAGCTACTGCATCAAGAGGAACCACTATACATGTATCTCCGATAGCAACACACTAGCTACTGCATCAAGAGGAACCACTATACATGTATCTCCGATAGCAACACACTAGCTACTGCATCAAGAGGAACCACTATACATGTATCTCCGATAGCAACACACACGTTACTGCATCAAGAGGAATCACTTTACATGTATCTCCGATAGCAACACACTAGTTACTGCATCAAGAGGAACCACTATACATGTATCTCCGATGGTAACACACCAGCTACTGCATCAATAGGAACCACTATACATGTATCTCCGATAGCAACACACCAGTTACTGCATCAAGAGGAACCACTATACATGTATCTCCGATAGCAACACACTAGCTACTGCATCAAGAGGAACCACTATACATGTATCTCCGATAGCAACACACTAGCTACTGCATCAAGAGGAACCACTATACATGTATCTCCTATAGCAACACAGTAGCTACTGCATCAAGAGGAACCACTATACATGTATCTCTGATAGCAACACACTAGCTACTGCATCAAGAGGAACCACTATACCTGTATCTCCGATAGCAACACACTAGCTACTGCATCAAGAGGAACCACTATACATGTATCTCCGATAGCAACACACAAGTTACTGCATCAAGAGGAACCACTATACATGTATCTCCGATAGCAACACACTAGCTACTGCATCAAGAGGAACCACTATACATGTATCTCCGATAGCAACACACTAGCTACTGCATCAAGAGGAACCACTATACATGTATTTCCGATAGCAACACAGTAGCTACTGCATCAAGAGGAACCACTATACATGTATCTCCGATAGCAACACACTAGCTACTGCATCAAGAGGAACCACTATACATGTATCTCCGATAGCAACACAATAGCTACTGCATCAATGGGAACCACTATACATGTATCCCCGATACCAACACACCAGTTACTGCATGAATGGGAACCACTATACATGTATCTCCGATAGCAACACACTAGCTACTGCATCAAGAGGAACCACTATACATGTATCTCCGATAGCAACACACCAGCTACTGCATCAAGAGGAACCACTATACATGTATCTCCGATACCAACACACCAGTTACTGCATCAATGGGAACCACTATACATGTATCTCCGGTAGCAACACACTAGCTACTGCATCAATAGGAACCACTATACATGTATCTCCGATAGCAACACACCAGTTACTGCATCAATGGGAACCACTATACATGTATCTCCTATAGCAACACAGTAGCTACTGCATCAAGAGGAACCACTATACATGTATCTCCGATAGCAACACACTAGCTACTGCATCAAGAGGAACCACTATACATGTATCTCCGATGGCAACACACTAGCTACTGCATCAAGAGGAACCACTATACATGTATCTCCGATAGCAACACACTAGCTACTGCATCAAGAGGAACCACTATACATGTATCTCCGATACCAACACACCAGTTACTGCATCAAGAGGAACCACTATACATGTATCTCCTATAGCAACACAGTAGCTACTGCATCAAGAGGAACCACTATACATGTATCTCCGATAGCAACACACTAGCTACTGCATCAAGAGGAACCACTATACATGTATCTCCTATAGCAACACAGTAGCTACTGCATCAAGAGGAACCACTATACATGTATCTCCGATAGCAACACACTAGCTACTGCATCAAGAGGAACCACTATACATGTATCTCCGATGGCAACACACTAGCTACTGCATCAGGAGGAACCACTATACATGTATCTCCGATAGCAACACAGTAGCTACTGCATCAAGAGGAACCACTATACATGTATCTCCGATACCAACACACCAGTTACTGCATCAATAGGAACCACTATACATGTATCTCCGATAGCAACACAATAGCTACTGCATCAATAGGAACCACTATACATGTATCTCCGATAGCAACACACTAGCTACTGCATCAAGAGGAACCACTATACATGTATCTCCGATAGCAACACACTAGCTACTGCATCAAGAGGAACCACTATACATGTATCTCCGATAGCAACACACCAGTTACTGCATCAAGAGGAACCACTATACATGTATCTCCGATGGCAACACACTAGCTACTGCATCAAGAGGAACCACTATACATGTATCTCCGATAGCAACACAGTAGCTACTGCATCAAGAGGAACCACTATACATGTATCTCCGATAGCAACACAGTAACTACTGCATCAATAGGAACCACTATACATGTATCTCCGATAGCAACACAGTAGCTACTGCATCAAGAGGAACCACTATACATGTATCTCCGATAGCAACACACTAGCTACTGCATCAGTAGGAACCAATATACATTGTTACGAGTGAAGGTGTGATAAAGGGGTATATAACAAATTCATTCGCACAAGGAAATGGATCACAGAACAATCTGACTAATTAAGGAGACTATTTATTAATATCATCATAATAGAGAAGGGAGGCTGATTCCGCTTTACAAGTCGAATAATTGTAAAGGGCATACTATTAGCAATCATACTGTGGGCAAAGCATTACGGCATAGTCACCTCATTATTAAATCCTTCCAAACCTGTGTACGTCAAGACTTCCTAGTTTCACATTGTCCATATTTGTCATAGTCCCCACGTGGGTACAAGTTCATGAATCAACGCTGAACATTCACATCATGGGTACAATATCAACCGGCAATAATGTCCAGTCCCCAAACAACGTCCCAGCCAGTCTAGCGCAACACTCAGCTTCTCCCTATAAAGCTAGCTGGCCAGATTCAATTAACTGACAAAAGCTTACTTCATCAAACCCCAAGCTGAATCTTAAGTTACTTAAGTGATGCCCCCCTCACCTCAAGATAAATCTAATTACACCAGGTATACTCATCACAATCTAAACTGTACATTATATTGTCATATTATGTTTCATTACCCATAACAACATGTATCTCCGATAGCAACACACTAGCTACTGCATCAAGAGGAACCACTATACATGTATCTCCGATAGCAACACACCAGCTACTGCATCAAGAGGAACCACTATACATGTATCTCCGATACCAACACACCAGCTACTGCATCAGTAGGAACCACTATACATGTATCTCCGATAGCAACACACCAGCTACTGCATCAATAGGAACCACTATACATGTATCTCCGATAGCAACACACTAGCTACTGCATCAATAGGAACCACTATACATGTATCTCCGATAGCAACACACTAGCTACTGCATCAGTAGGAACCACTATACATGTATCTCCGATAGCAACACACCAGCTACTGCATCAGTAGGAACCACTATACATGTATCTCCGATAGCAACACACCAGCTACTGCATCAGTAGGAACGAATGTGCATGTACGAGAACTTGGTGGAAACTGTAACAGAAAGGACAGAAACTGGCAAGAGAACCCCGTAGATGTGGGTGTAAATCTGGTAGAAACTGACAGAGAACTCTGTAGAATGTGGGTGTAAATCTGGTAGAAACTGACAGAGAACCCTGTAGAATGTAGATGTTATTCTGGTAGAAACTGACAGAGAACCCTGAAGAAAATGGGTGTAAATCTGATAGAAACTGACAGAGAACCTTGTAGAATGTAGATGTTATTCTGGTAGAAACTGACAGAGAACCCTGTAGAATGTGGGTGTAAATCTGACAGAAACTGACAGAGAACCCTGTAGAATGTGGGTTTAAATCTGGTAGAAACTGACAGAGAACCCTGTAGAATGTGGGTGTAACCAGGAGGAAAGTGGTCCAATGAGAAGTAGTTTATGCATTTCATTTTGTAACAAAATCCTCAGTTCAACGTTCAGTATTTTCATTTCTTTTTCTCTTCTTCTTTTTTCTTTTTTTTAATTCTCTTTTCTCATCTTCTTCTCTCTTTTCTCTCTGGTCACATGGATTTCAGCTTTTGATCTATGATTCGGTATGTATACACAGGTGTAACTACCTCGCTGTATGCACCACCTAGGCACAGGTGTAACTACCTCACTGTATGCACCACCTAGACATACAGATGTACCTACCTCACTGTATGCACCACCTAGACATACAGATGTACCTCACTGTATGCACCACCTAGACGTACAGGTGTAACTACCTCACTGTATGCACCACCTAGACATACAGATGTACCTACCTCACTGTATGCACCACCTAGACATACAGATGTAACTACCTCACTGTATGCACCACCTAGACGTACAGATGTACCTACCTCACTGTATGCACCACCTAGACATACAGATGTAACTACCTCACTGTATGCACCACCTAGACATACAGATGTACCTACCTCACTGTATGCACCACCTAGACATACAGATGTAACTACCTCACTGTATGCACCACCTAGACATACAGATGTACCTCACTGTATGCACCACCTAGACGTACAGGTGTAACTACCTCACTGTATGCACCACCTAGACATACAGATGTACCTACCTCACTGTATGCACCACCTAGACATACAGATGTACCTACCTCACTGTATGCACCACCTAGACGTACAGGTGTAACTACCTCACTGTATGCACCACCTAGACATACAGATGTAACTACCTCACTGTATGCACCACCTAAACATACAGATGTACCTACCTCACTGTATGCACCACCTAGACATACAGATGTACCTACCTCACTGTATGCACCACCTAGACATACAGATGTACCTACCTCACTGTATGCACCACCTAGACATACAGATGTAACTACCTCACTGTATGCACCACCTAGACATACAGATGTACCTACCTCACTGTATGCACCACCTAGACATACAGATGTACCTACCTCACTGTATGCACCACCTAGACATACAGATGTACCTACAGTGAGGTAGTTACACCTGTAAGTCTAGTTGATGTATACAAGGAGGTAGTTACACCTGTAAGTCTAGTTGATGTATACAAGGAGGTAGTTACACCTGTAAGTCTAGTTGATGTATACAGGGAGGTAGTTACACATGTAGGTCTAGTTGATGTATACAGGGAGGTAGTGACACATGTAGGTCTAGTTGATGTATACAGGGAGGTAGTTACACCTGTAAGTCTAGTTGATGTAGACAGGGAGGTAGTTACACCTGTAAGTCTAGTTGATGTATACAGGGAGGTAGTTACACCTGTAAGTCTAGTTGATGTATACAAGGAGGTAGTTACAACTGTAAGTCTAGTTGATGTATACAGGGAGGTAGTTACACCTGTAAGTCTAGTTGATGTATACAGGGAGGTAGTTACACCTGTAAGTCTAGTTGATGTATACAGGGTGGTAGTTACACATGTAAGTCTAGTTGATGTATACAGGGAGGTAGTTACACCTGTAAGTCTAGTTGATGTATACAAGGAGGTAGTTACACCTGTAAGTCTAGTTGATGTATACAAGGAGGTAGTTACACCTGTAAGTCTAGTTGATGTATACAAGGAGGTAGTTACACCTGTAAGTCTAGTTGATGTATACAGGGAGGTAGTTACACATGTAAGTCTAGTTGATGTATACAGGGTGGTAGTTACACCTGTAAGTCTAGTTGATGTATACAGGGTGGTAGTTACACCTGTAAGTCTAGTTGATGTATACAGGGAGGTAGTTACACCTGTAAGTCTAGTTGATGTATACAGGGTGGTAGTTACACCTGTAAGTCTAGTTGATGTAGACAGGGAGGTAGTTACACCTGTAAGTCTAGTTGATGTATACAAGGAGATAGTTACACCTGTAAGTCTAGTTGATGCATACAGGGAGGTAGTTACACCTGTAAGTCTAGTTGATGTATACAGGGAGGTAGTTACACCTGTAAGTCTAGTTGATGTATACAGGGAGGTAGTTACACCTGTAAGTCTAGTTGATGTAGACAGGGAGGTAGTTACACCTGTAAGTCTAGTTGATGTATACAGGGTGGTAGTTACACCTGTAAGTCTAGTTGATGTAGACAGGGAGGTAGTTACACCTGTAAGTCTAGTTGATGTATACAAGGAGATAGTTACACCTGTAAGTCTAGTTGATGCATACAGGGAGGTAGTTACACCTGTAAGTCTAGTTGATGTATACAGGGAGGTAGTTACACATGTAGGTCTAGTTGATGTATACAGGGAGGTAGTTACACCTATAAGTCTAGTTGATGTATACAAGGAGGTAGTTACACCTGTAAGTCTAGTTGATGTATACAGGGAGGTAGTTACACCTGTAAGTCTAGTTGATGTATACAAGGAGGTAGTTACACATGTAGGTCTAGTTGATGTATACAGGGAGGTAGTTACACCTGTGAGTCTAGCTGATGTATACAAGGAGGTAGTTACACATGTAAGTCTAGTTGATGTATACAGGGTGGTAGTTACACCTGTAAGTCTAGTTGATGTATACAAGGAGGTAGTTACACCTGTAAGTCTAGTTGATGTATACAAGGAGGTAGTTACACCTGTAAGTCTAGTTGATGTATACAAGGAGGTAGTTACACCTGTAAGTCTAGTTGATGTGTACAGGGAGGTAGTTACACCTGTAAGTCTAGTTGATGTAGACAGGGAGGTAGTTACACCTGTAAGTCTAGTTGATGTATACAAGGAGGTAGTTACACCTGTAAGTCTAGTTGATGTATACAGGGTGGTAGTTACACCTGTAAGTCTAGTTGATGTATACAGGGTGGTAGTTACACCTGTAAGTCTAGTTGATGTATACAGGGTGGTAGTTACACCTGTAAGTCTAGTTGATGTATACTAGGAGGTAGTTACACCTGTAAGTCTAGTTGATGTATACAAGGAGGTAGTTACACATGTAAGTCTAGTTGATGTATACAGGGAGGTAGTTACACCTGTAAGACTAGTTGATGCATACGATGAGGTAGTTACACCTGTAAGTCTAGTTGATGTATACAGTGAGGTAGTTACACCTGTGTGTTTATTGCTGTTGTTGTTGTCGTCGTCTTCGTCATTGTTGTTGTTGTTTTCCAGAGAAACTGTAAAACAGCCAGATCATTTTCTCAAAATGTTTCCATTCTCTTTACGAAATATATACGTTTGAACATCATAATGAAACCTGATAGTTTTGTTAGGGAAAATGTGACCTACACAGTAAAGCAGCCTGGTCATAATGAGAGGTCACATTTTGGTTGCACTTTTGTTGAAAATCAGGTGCATTAGAGAATCGAGTGGTTAAAGAAAACAACAAGTCTGTTAGCACTTTCATGAGCAAAAGGGATTTTCTTCTAATAGTATCAAAACACATCACAAACACATCTACATTCCATGGGCTACGGACACTACATCGAAGACATTAAACGTTTCTTGTAATGAGTAGTTTATTTAGAGAAGAAAAAATAAGGAGTGAGGGCCAAGATGTGTTCTATTCATTTGGACACAACATCGTAAAGTACACAATCTTCTTTGTCTGAGAAAGCCCATACAGTAGAGGCAAAACAAGGCAAACAAAAAGAAAGTAACAATTTCTTTTCTGTAAATACCTGGTAATCAGCAACTAGTACGCTATATTAAATCCTTTCCAAACTTCTCAACAGCATAGGACAAATGTGAAAGTCAACGGAACGACAGAAATGTTGGCATCTGATATACGACCTCTGTATTGAACACTAGGTATTGTATTTTCCAAAGTGTCCATTCACTGAACAGGTACGACGATAACAACGGTTAATTTTGAATATCAACAACGGCTAACTTTCAACAACGGCTAACATTAATTATCTTTGAAAGCAACTAAATAAAAAGCGAATTCTAAAATCTGGACATAACAGAGTGTAAAATGTCTGCATATGAAAGGAAAGTAACGGAAAAAGTCAAACCATTATTACTTTGCCTATTTCGGTACTAATTAGTTGAAATCTGAGATGAGTATGAAGTACAACCAGTACACAAGCTCCATCAGCAGCCCCCTGTAGTGATGTCTTTGATGTCCATGCAGTGCAGTATCCAAGAGGTCAACATTAAGCTCATCACTGACACGATCCATATGATCAGAGTCAAAACGACGACATACAGGTATGTTGCTGCTAGCTGCTTCCTGTATCCTGGGATTTTTTAAGAGTATTAACAAGGCTGATATATTCCCGGTAAATATTTTGCTTTAAGGGTGAACAAAAAATGAAGTTTTTATTTGAAATTACCTTTAATTATGATCTACTGAAGTTGTACTGACACTTAATCTAAATCTTATAATATCAGACTGTAAGTCTGCGATACAAAGTGTTATATGTACGAACAGAGTTCTCTCCCTTAACTTCTTGAAAACGGGTTAAGTAAGGAAGTGGCGGCCAAAGCAAGGGGATCACAGGCTAGATTTTGGGAATACTGGTAAAAAAACTGGCCTGCCAGTCCTGTGAACAGGCTGGATTATCTTCATCTTTCCTACACTGCCATCAGATGTATTTGAATTCTCTGTTGCTATTTATATATTTTATGAACACTGGAATATATCCTAAAATTTAAACGGTTAAATTTAAGTTTGTTTAATGTGTGTGAAATCAAAGGTTTAGGCCAAATTAGATAATCTACCACAAGTGGGAAAGTCACCGGACCTGTGAAACCATTTCAGATTAGTTTAGTTATAGATATGAAATAGAATATCTCCTAAGGTTAAATAACTAACTCATCTATTCAGTCAACATAGCTAATGTTAAAATAGAAACTATAAACATTTGTTTTCCAGTCCCACCGCCGTTGCTGCAGGGTTGTTCAAACACCACCATGATATGAGATGGCAGTTCACATGATACTCTGTACATGATACCGAGGCACAAATGGCCAGGGATTGCTGGTTTCTTAGATACCAACAGGGCTAGATCTAGACACTTCAAAACACATGTAGGAGAAAGCAGTATCAGACACGCGCCGACTTCCACATAAACAAGATTAATCATATAACATTCATTCTATGTAATGTGAAGATGCTATTTCAATTGTCGGAAAAAACCCCGAAAAGAACAGGAATTCGTTGATGATAAAGTTGAAACACAGGATGAGAATTCGTTATGCGTGCGTGCGTGCGTGCGTGCGTGCGTGCGTGCGTGCGTGCGTGCGGTCTGGTGTATGCCTACTTCAGATTAATAATAATGATGATAATGATTGGTAATTAATTGCAATGTTCCAATTCCAGTAACCAAAGTACACAGTCTTACTTGGAAACCAGCTATTTTCGGCATTCAAACCAACAATTTAAATCAAAGTACAACGTCACGGTTTCTCATACGGTTAACGGCCTTATAATCTAGTCGTAGGGATGTTTAGTGTCTCCGGCCTCTAGTCCTGGGAAGTGCTAACTACCCTAGAGACATGCCTCTCTTATCATAATGAACTCAGCTGCTTACGGGTGTCCTTTTCTAATTGTTCTTAGCCTAAGGTTATTTCCGAGTCATAGAGCAAATAATACATTCATTGTTGTCTTATGTTCGACTATATTTCTAACGCCTGACTGACCACAAACGTTTAGAACACGTTTCGTTTTAACATGTTTAAGGTGATATATGTTGTATGAAATACATTAATAGTATATTCGCTTTGTAATGATACGTTTAAAGGATTTGTTAAGATGATATATGTACATTCGTGTCATAAAAACAACAATGCATTAAAGTTTAAAATAAAATGAATCATCAGCATTAAATTGTTTGCATAAAAATTCCAATTTCGTAAATATAACTGTATTTATATGATAACTGTTGGATGTTATATTGTTTATACAACTGCACTACTACTTTCGTTAATGGATAATATTCAGTGAGTGAGTGAGTGAGTGAGTTTAGTTTTACGCCGCACTCAGCAATATTACAGCTATATGGCGGCGGTCTGTAAATAATCGAGTCTGGACCAGACAATCCAGTGATCAACAACATGAGCATCGATCTGCGCAATTGGGAACCGATGACATGTGTCAACCAAGTCAGCGAGTCTGACCACCCGATCCCGTTAGTCGCCTCTTACGACAAGCTGAGTCGCCTTTTATGGCAAGCATGGGTTGCTGAAGGCCTATTCTACCCCGGGACCTTCACGGGTCGGATAGTATTCAAGACAAGGAAGTCGAACCTATATTTTAAAAAAATATATATATTTTTTAATATGCCCATGGATCCAGGATGTTAGACACTGGTCAGTAAATAATGTTGATTTGCACTGATTTGAACGGTACAGATCCAAGCTATAGGCTTCGAATTCCTGTGATTCAAACAAGTCATTACAGCAAGTCATCTTACAGTTTTACGAAACGTTGATGCACTTTGCCTTCTGTCTATAAAATAAAATCATACAATCTTAAAGTATTAGAAAGTCCAGAAAATCATTCTAAGTGGGCATGTTAAGTGTCATCAAACGACAAAATGCCGATGACTGAGAAGCACCACGGGACAAAAATGCTGAACATAGTCGACGGGCTACTGATTCATTTCACACTAATCATGTCAACATCGGGAACGTGTTCACGGTAAAGTTGGGGGGAAAGAATGTATTCAAAAGTCAATTCTAATTTCAATGTTGACAGGACATCTTACTTTAAAAAAACAAACATTTTAAATGTGAACTACGCGGGAGAGGCGAAGATAGTCATAATGTGAGTACACGTGCAATGTCAAATAGGTGATAATAGACCTACATATAGTTACAAATATGCTGGGATACCAGTTTATAGATACGCTTACACATGCTGCTTGGTTTAAAATGAAACTCATTCACCCTCGAGGAAACTTCGAGATCAATACTGAGTCAGTAGTCTTTGCCGTTCTACTACTAGAAAGGAAAAATAGGATCAAGTTGCACGTGCCTTTTACAACAGTCGTACCTTTCCCAACTGCTGTGGTAGTCTGGCCGATTTGTGTAAATTAGGACTGACATATTGCTGGAAATAACGTTAGTTCCCATTTTGTTGCTTAAATGTGACATTTGATATTTTATTTGACACATTCCTTTCCATACATGTATGTAGTTTTATTAAGTAGATAGTATATGAAATCTATCTGTAAACCTTGTAATACATTCTATTTTTCAGAAAACCTGGGTAGATGAAACAAAAATTATAGCTTGGGTCTATATTTTGTGTATCCAATAGTTAACACAAAATAGGAAAAAAAACCCTCATCAGTTCAGTAACAGATGGATAAAATACATGCGAGGTGTCATAATAAACCATAGCTGCAAGTTAATTATGATAATTTAATTTACAGCGACACGTCATTATAAAAATTATGAAACATATAGTTTTTTAAATAAACATATTTTTGCAGAAAAAAGGTTTCTGAATATTATGTTAATAAAATACACTAAAAAGAAGCCTGAAATATATTTTTACATATGGTGCTTTGAGTATAAGTATTTCTGTATGACAGCTTGGGTCTGCAACTGCTTGTTGTATGATTAATTACAAATGCATTGTAACTACTTTTTTTTTAAATTTTCTATTTGTTTCTTTGGGTTTTTTTCTTATTTATTTTCTTTATTATTATTATCATTTGTTTCTATATGGGTTTTTTGGTGGTGGGAGACAATTAAAGGTGTCCCATTGTCGATGTGATCCTGTCTGTGGTCATTATATGCAACTCATTCTTCTGTGACACAACGCAAAACTAACCAGTAGTCAAAAACTATTTTGGGATATCTATTTTGGAGACTGTTCATCTACTGTATACCTGATCTACGTCAACATAAAAAGTAATTTTCAAACGTGTGTGATTGGTTTTTTTCTGTGTGTTTAATGCGGCACTCAGAAATATTTCAACGATGTGAATGTCGTAGGTAAACAATATTGAGTCTGGACAACGATATACGCAACTGGGGTTTATAAGCTACATTCAAGTCAGCGGGACCTACCACCCCATGCCGGCAAGCATTTGTTGTTTCTGAAGTTGGATCTACACTGTATATTGTTGTAACAGCTATCCCATTTTCAACAGTGAAAGTTTTGGAGGTTATTTTTCATAATTATTTATCTCTGCAATCATTTTTGTGGTAAAAATAACCCCATGTCAGACAAATATGATTACTCAGCAATCGATGTCTATCTAGCGCTCACAGGATCAAGCTGAATGAATGAAAATCTAGGGCTTAGCTATGAGTTTAACGTATATTAGAATTCTACATTTTCGACCATTGCTATAATATATGCGCAACGAATAGGTGTTCTTCATGAATATGTATTTTATAACAACTGCCCAATCGATGTCGCCTCACGAGTGACCACGATGTCTCATTAGAATTTGCACATGAATGAATTATAAGTACACCTGCACCAGGACACACGCATAAACATTACTAAAACACAGAATACACTGCAACGTGTATTTATATGACATACCTGTCATTCAATGTTCAATATATCCACGATATGACTTGTCACCATAATCAGGTACGTTTCTGTGACGCTTGAGTTCAACAAGGTCAAATCAAGCTTTGATGTCACGTGATAATAAACGGGGAATCACCTAAAACTAACTGGGTCGATTCTAACCAATCAAAATTGATTATGCTTGACGTCACATTCGCGCAAAAACGAGGAAGAGAGGTAGAGCGTTGTTTCTAAATCAAGGCAGAATGTCTTAATATAAAGAAGAAAGAACGATAGTCTTATCAATTAGAAACGTGTCAATGTAGTAATTGTTGGTTCGGTATTGTGACATAATTATTGATCGGTTGCATTCATATTTTAATTATCTAGCATTTGGATTTTTTACATAAAATTTTGCAAGATGAAATAATAGGAATCATATTTTAAATTAACCATCATTTTATCAGTTTATGTTAACAGTGGTGAACAGAAGGCAATATTCATCACGTTATATATTATCTATTTACGCTCTGTACATTCAGATGAGGGGTGAGTCGCGTCACTATTTAAAGTACTATTTAAAGTGTCTTTTTCCAAAGGCTTCTGCCTCACCCATAATATCTTATCAGTTTTGTGTTTTTGAGGGGGGCTTTTTGTCTTTGTTTTTGTCTTTGTATGTCACCGTGTTTAGGGGAATATTATCAATTGCAGGGAAGTACGCAGAAGTGAATTACCAGTTCGAGGAAACGCGTCTCGTTATCACATTGTGATGGAATAATATTCTGCATTGATGAGCAACGACAGACAGTTTATTGGATAAAAATATAATAGCAACACAGGCATGGGTCAGTAAATATATGTACACATTCTTCACATACATGGACTCCAAAATGCATCGAATTACAGTAACACAAATATTTGGACATAGGAAATAGCAGTATGAAACAGTCATTCGTGCATGAAATATCTCTACATGGCAGTAAAAGTGATTTATTACATATATGTTACATATAATCTTCCTACAATATATCGCCTTAGTGTGGGTATGTTATCAATAGATTAATATATGCATTAGGTGCGGTGTAGGATTGGAATCAAAGTGCTAAATTATAGACACGAGCTGTGAAATCATGCTGCCTACTCACATATCTGAATCATATAAAAGCGATAACAGTGTAAGCAATAATTCACGTGGAGGGTATCGATATTTAGTAACGATATCTTGATATCCTAAATGTGTACACGCCAGCAATTGCAAGTAACAACCAAATTATACTTCCACAAAGTACAGATTTATATGTAACGAAGTTACAAAACTTTGATGAACATTTTCTGTAAATCGCATAGAACAGCTCAATATTATCATATTAGTATTAATAGTAATATGACATGGTCTCGAGAGAACAATATGTGTATTTCGGAAATTTAATAAACGTTTGTCAGTTAAATTGGGTGTGTTTATTGTTTGCCGAGTTCTCTGAGACCCAAAGAGACTCTCAGAACGCCCAAGATCATCCATTCCCAATCAGGGTAGTAAATGATAGGCACGACCGATATAGATAGGTGGTTTTCTTTTCGTCCAGATCTCCATACCTTTCGCGGAATGTTGTCTACACATGCGTTAATGATTCATTTGCTATGTACAGACAAAGGAATGTACGTGGTTAATTCATTAAACAGAGTAACCTTTCCAGGTTTAGATTTCGCTGATAGTTTAGTCCAAAAAGGAAAATACTGTTCATGTAAGTATAAAATATACATTAAGTGATTTGCCGTTCGTATTTTTAAATACGATACGGGAAATGAGCCCATATGCACAATTATCATCGAATCTTTTTCGTGTTAAAAAAACAAAATACTATTTAGGATTTTCTACAAAAATCATTGGTTCCACGCTGTCAGTTTTTCTCGCAAGTTAATCTATATGTGTTATTTTACTTACTTTTTCTAGCAATTAGGTGTTGTTTATCTCATGTACTATTTAGGGCACATATGATTAAATAGCAGTAATTTACATATAATGAAAGTAAATTAATCATATAAAAGAATAGTTGCATTAATGTTATCCATTTTCATAAATACAAACTGTCTAAACCCAATCTGGACATTGACAATATTGTGGTCCATTCTTTTGCATTTAAACTTACATCGGTCAAAATTATTTTACGCACTGTCATTTAAAAAAAACAACAAATCTACATATGTATGAATCTTCACAAATATACGCAAACAGACCAACAATACCTATTGTGAATGCAAGATACGAATCTATTTATGTAACGTAACAGTTTAACGTATAATGTCAATTAAAGAAATTTTCAACGTGTATTCAGCTGTTTTGATATGTTTTACAACAGACTGATTCATTCGTATGTGTATCGATATGTTCACATTTTAGATTCATCTTCACAACTTTTTTTATACTCCTTAAGCCGAAAATATTAATGATTAGGAACACTTTTTAGGGATAGACAACATCTTTATTTCAGTTAGGATCAAGTTAGATATACACCGAAAGGTCGCATCCACTGTAATCACACTAGCCTCTAAAAAAAATAATGAATGATCTTAAATGCGTTAAAAAGAACACCACACGTAATGAGTTATGGTCAATCTTTAAATAGACAAAAAGTGATTGATATATTTGCGGTTTACTTCACTATGATTTCAATTCATTCGTACTTGTCTAACATTAAAAGGAGGTCCGCGAGACATGCGGACCTCCTCGAATGATAAAACTGTAAAGAGGTTATCAATTTTCAAACATGTTACTGCTTCTAACCTAGATCGACCAATAATGGTTTTAGCTTGAACACCACACCTCTGTGACAGACTGTGGGTATGAACTCGGCCTACCTCGTATAACCGTACAACTGGATAAATGACAAGGAAGTAAGGGAGACAACCTCATTTCCTGATGACCTACAGCTTTCATAGATGCCCCATATGAGGAGAAAACGACATGGAAGAGTAGACAGACCCATTATGTTTCAAAGCATTTCAAAGATCCAGATAAACAGCGTATTTTAGAAGGTAAACCATTATTCCCCACGGAATTAATCCATTCATTTTGAATTGCATGCGAACGAGTGCAAAAATATAAAATTACTGCTGCATTACACTGTACTGTATTGTATTTACTACTGGGCTACATGCATAAATCATATTCACCTCTATCAGACTAAGTATATGTATGTGTAACCACCTATTCAAAATCTGCATGAGTGGGAAGCAGCTTTGCCAGAAGAATGCGACGTAGTGTACGGCATGATACTAGCTCGAACGTGGAAGTTACACCAGGATATTGAATATACAGAGTTTCCAGGTTACAACTAAACATTCTATCTCATTCCATGTTATCTCTTTAGCTCTATACTTCTAACAGGAACCATTCTGAGCCAAAACCGATGATTTGTGTATTGTGTTGTATCCACTGTAAAAATACAGGCTGAAATTGTCCTTTTAGAAAAGATTTACACCCTCGCTCACCCACGCAGCTGTAATAATTATGCCGTATACCTTAATGATGCTGATAAATGTCATTAATATCAGCATTGAGTTGCCATTAATGTTATTCCATCTAACATACATCCTCAATATTTGCAGGGTATACGTTCCAATACATCTCCAGTGTACCCGGGATGCACCTACTGCTCAGCCCGATGAATTTATTACCTCACTTGGCTGGTTTTTTGGTCATTCTTTTTAAAAAGATTTACAGAAAAGCATGCAGCTTTAAACAGTATGTGTAGTTGTATACACCATGTTGTGCTAGCTGAAAAAGTCAGCTTTGTGAAAATTACCAAATTACTAAGTGCTGAACGTTTTGCCAGATGTATGTAATGCTTAAACAGTACTGTTTCCACCAGACATAATTGGTGACGTTTTGTTGAGGTGCTCTGTTTTCCCATTCATGTCAAGGTTTATAGTTCCTGAAGGGAAATGAGTCAAGAAATAGTCCCGTTGAAGTCTTTAGAAGCTGTGTTGTCATGGCAGTCGTCATCACAAACTGAGCTGGCAAGGAGCAGTGTTGAACTATCCCACTCCTTCAGTAGATGCAGAGATACTCCCAAGACCCTGGTGTGCCATGACATGGCAGGAGGGTACCTTAACGACAGGTGAGTAGAAGGAGTTCAAACAGAGGGGCACATGAGGCTGAGTGAGTGAGTTAAGTTTTACGCTGCACAAAGCAATAGCAATAGCTATATCACGGCAGTCGGTAAATAATTGAGTCTTGACCAGACAATGCAGTGATCAACAGCATTAGCATCGATCTACGCATTTGGGAACCAATGACATGTATCAACCAAGTCAGCGAACCTGACCACCCGATCTTGTTAGTTGGCTCTTACAAGCATAGTCATGGCAAGCATGGGTTGCTGAAGGCCTATTCTACACCGGGACCTTCATGGGTCATCTGAGGCTGAGGTTGACAGAGATGGGAGAATGAGTTTAAATGATATGAATAGAGGACTGGGGAGAACAGGTTTAGAAAGTGGCTTGAGATGGATGGAGGTCAGACAATAATGGGTTTAAACAAGGTTTGAGCAGTTAGAGGTCAGATGATAATAGTTTGAATCTTAGGGGATCAGAGCATTCCCTCAGGAGTACTGTTTACCACCCTCGCTTACCCATACAGCTGTAATAATTAAGCGGTATATCTAAATGATCCTGATGAATGTCATTAAGATTCAGAATGTCATTAAGATTCAGTGTTGAGTTGCCTTTAATGTTATTCCATCTAACATACATCGTTGATATTTGAAGGATGTACGTTCCAATAAATCTCCGCTGTACCCTGGATGCATCTATGGCTCCGTCCGATGAATTTATTACCTCACTTGGCTGGCTTTTTGTCCAATTGGGTGTCTAGGCTAGGATGTTGAGCATACCAAACACAACTCACACTTTTTAAATTACCTATACAAATGATACAGAGGTACTCTGAAAGGGGTAAAGGGAGTTCTTGCATACATTGGAAGCTGTCTGAATCGGTGCTCATTGTTACTGAAGAAATAATCTGGTTTAGACAATATTCCGGATTGTAAAGCTTATGATAAATGTACAAGCCACAGAAAAGACTGTGATTTTGAGCCGGTGTTGCCAACTTGCCGGATTGGACAGAAGCCGGTTTTGACAGCTTCCACTGTATTTTTGTAAAAGTTTCGGACCTGTCAATTTTTCTGTATGAATTCCCCGAAATCTGAGTCGCACTGTGAACAAACCTTTGCAGCTGCAACTGCTATCTTTGTTGACACTGACAAGCCCAGTTGTAATGGTGGCGTTAGCTGATTGGCTACTGACAGAATGCGGAACCAGCAAAGTGAGGTAACAAAATTATTAGGCTCATCTGTAGATGCATCAATGACACAGTGGGACAAACATCGTCTGGATATCTTGTTCGAAACAAGTTGTTTATCAAGTTGTATAAAATCTGCAGTGGTGGCCAATCTCATGGAAGTGAACAAGGTATTGAAACAGGTTAAAAGTGAGAGAGTTGTGTTGAGATACAGGAAGCTAGATGGAAAGCTTAAACTGCTGACATATGCTGATGCCTCCTTAGGAAATCTACAAAATGGAGTGAGTCAGGGATCATAATTTTAATGAATTCAGACAAGTGTCACTAGTGTCCTGGAGTTGAAACGAGTAGTGAGTAGTACTCTTGCTGGAGAGACTTTAGCAATGGCAGATGCAATTGACACAGTAGTATATATGTCAACATTGTATGCTGAACTTGTATCTGGAAAAAGTGAGCAATCAAATGTTGTCAAGTCAGTGACTGTAAGTCAGTGTGCGAAGCTGGTCATTCCAATACATACCGAGAAGAGATTAAGAGTAGAAATAGCTGGCATCAAGGAACTTCAAGACAAGGGTATGGTTCAGATTAAATTGGTGAATCAATCTGAACAGTTGGCTGATTGCATGACAAAAAAAGGAGCTTAACCAGTTCGGCTTTTGCTAGCTCTGCAAGATGGATACATCAAAATAGTGTCATAAAACTGTATCTATATGAATCACTGAAAGGACTGTTGTCATGGTAATAGACTGCTGTAATGAAGACTGTGACTGAGGATGTCTGTACCAAAATACCAGGATGAGAACTTTAATCATGTTTATTTTAAAACAAAAGAAAACAAAAGATGTGTTATAAGGAAATTTTAAAGTATTTCGATTTAAAAAAAAAAAGTGGTCGAGATTGTAAATTGGTTCAAGACTATCATGATGATCTCGAGAAGCGAGCGAGATTTTACGAGAGGAAGCCATATATTGGTTTTCATGGGGAATGTCAGTGCCCGGTGCAAGGGCGAACCACATGTGAAATTGAAATAAAGAAATATCAATTGAAATGTATACCCTGGCGATACCGAAAGATGTCTCACTTATGGCTATTCTCTGTTCGAAGGTTTGTTGGCGGCTGTGATGGGTCTGGATACAGGTTCTACCACTGGCAGTATTTAGACATGTTTATATACTTTAGTCATCACCTGGTGACAATCCCTCCTCCATGTTGGACTAACACAGCTCACAGACATGGAGTCCAAGTACTGGGTAAGTTCTTTTTCTCTGACTAACACAGCTCACACACATGATGTCCAAGTCCCCGGTAAGTTTTTCCTGTCTGACTAACACAGCTTACAGAGATGACGTCCATGTAATGGGTAAGTTTTTCCTGCCTGACTAACACAGCTCACAGGCATGGTGTCCACGTACTAAACAAGTCACTCACTTCAAATGGAAGGTACTTCCAGTGAATGTCACACAGATCATTTCTCCTGTAGGGACATTTATCACTGAGTGGAATGATGGGAAGCAGGTATGTTCAGAATTCCTGCAGTCATCACGTGACTACCGCAGCTTGGCTAACAAGATGGTGGAGATAATGAAGTACTATGGCTTCGATGGATGGCTGATCAATATAGAGAATGTAATTGAGGTGAGTTTGTGAATGGAATCTCTTGGCCTGTCAATACAGGAGATAGATACATGTATTATTCGTAAACACTTCAGGCAAACTGTTAGTGTCTGATGAACATGAAGAATTTTCTGGATTTCATCATCTTTTCAGTCTTGAATACAATTTTAGTAGTTACGACGTTACAGCTGTACAACACTATTTGTTAGTGTCTGCCCATGGTAGCCTAGTGGTTCAAGCATTCACTACTGAAGCTTAAGACGTGGGTTTAATTCCCCACATGGATACAATGTCTGAAGCCTATTTCTGGTGTCCCTCATGATATTACTGGAATATTGCGAAAAGTGACATAAAACTCAACTCAGTGACACTCCATGAGACTTGAATGGAGACAATGTTGGTATGCTTCATCATTTGATGCTTTTGAATGATGCACATGTCTTACCCTGCAGTGACAGTTTGTAGCTGACCCACGGTCATACTTGTCATGGAGTTGGCAGTAGAGGCACCTGTTTCTTCTGCTTTCCTGTTTCCATGTGTGTTTGTATGTTTGGCTGCAGGAGGATAAAGTCAGCCACCTGAGAGAGTTTGTCGCCTATCTCACTCAGAGATGTCATTCTGAAATGACAGGGTCAAAGGTCATCTGGTATGATAGTGTCACAAGGTCAGGGGAACTGAAATGGCAGGATCAGCTGAATGAGGAAAACAAGTAAGACAGTGCTAGTGCACATTGTACTTTGCACATTGTGACAAGATACTCACAAAGTTATTGCAAGCAGAAAGTCATTTCAGACAATCCTGCAATTAACATCATGAGCATCAATCTACACAATTGGGATACAATTACATGTGTCAACCAAATCACCAAGTGATGACAGGATCAGATGGATTGTCTGGTCCAGACTCGATTATTTACAGACCGCTATCTCATAGCTGGAAAATTGCTGATGTTTAAAAAAAAAACATCATGGAAAGTGAATATTGATATTCTTGATTCATGTCTGGAAAAGATGACATATGCTTTGACTAATGCAGTTCAATGGTTTTCATTCCATTCTGTACTATGTTATACTATACTATGTGCTGAATCTACAGACCTGCTACTGTAGTTGACTAATTAGTTCTGAATTTTAAAAGGTTACGCTGTCAGCATTCATTTCATGATATCCTTTTCAGAATGTGTGACAATCTGCCATAATTTGGCGGCACATCAATTTCATGACATACAGCACATCACTGTTGTGTGAAACCTCGGGCAAGTTGGTATAATTACATCTTTACTGAACAGCAGTGGCCTTTATGTTTATAAAAAAATCATGTTTTCCTAGGATGTTCTTCGATGCATGTGATGGGATTTTCCTCAACTATAACTGGGATGAGACAAAACTACAAAACAGCTACAACATAGCGGGTACCAAGCGTGTCCATGACGTGTTTGTGGGTGTGGATGTGTTCGGACGTGGCTGCCCAGGAGGTGGAGGATACAACTCCTGTGAGGTGATCACTACTCTGCATAATACATGTCTTTCCAGCATACATGTTCTGTAGTTCATCTTGATTTTTCTTAAATGTAATCATGATAATAATAGATCAGAAAAAATGTCAACTGCATACTCACCATGTTATGTGTTATTCTAAATATCCCAGTATTTTGAAGAAAATAATGATTTTTTTCCAATGTGAAGGGAAGTTAGTTTGGAATCCTGGATGAGGCTAGGAGGTGACTGTAAGTGCAGTAAAACTAGATAAACCCGGTACGTGGATACCAAATCTTGATGGCTTCAAGGCAAAATATCGAAACATGCGAAGAAACACATATTTCAAATTTTAGTACCACATAGTTCATGCATACCAGATTTCATTATGATCAGTTAAAAAATAACTGAGTAACAATCATAAATTAAAGTATCTAATGTGAATGGCTTTCATACACACAGTGTTTATAAGAATTTTGTGCTTCAATTCAACTGTAAACTATGGGATCACATGAATGAGTTCAGATAAGCTGTGAAACAAATATCCTATCTAACCATGTTTAGTGTTCACAGGCAATGACGAAGATTCGTCAGGCCAACTTATCTGCTGCTATTTTTGCCCAAGGATGGGTGTATGAGACTCTGGGTGCAGAAAACTTCACAAAAAATGAGGACAGGTAGGACTAAACACATAATCTTTTTTTCAAAGCTTCTTGTAATTCATGTCACTTAAGGACTGATACATCAATGTTTCTACTTCCTCGACTGTTTGTTCCAGGTTTTGGCAGCTGTTACATGACTACTGTTCTTCCTCCACCTTCACCAGCCCTCTACTGTGTACCTCCTTCTGCCAAGGTGAAGGACAAAAATACTTCTGTAAAGGGGAGGTAAGAAATCGTTACGATGGATTTACAGTTATGATAAGATACATACACACACAGGCACAGACACACACACATACAGACAGACACACACATGCACACACACACACATATACAACTCAATTTGCATTTTTTGTCAAATATTATGGATTTTTCAGTGAGAAAGTGGACAAAATTGATGTTATCATGAGTGAAGATATCCCATTCTTCTAGTCACATGACATGAACAAGTTGTTTGACAAGAATGGAGAGTTAACGTTGTTCTAGATATTATGGATTTTTACACTTATCTTTCAGAACCAAAGTCAGGGATTTACAGCATGCAAATTCCTGCATCCTAAACAGAGACATATTGACAAAGAACACAAAGAAATAAATTAGCCTGTCCACAGGGACGCAGAAAAAGTCCAAATACTTTTTTTAAAATGTTGATCCAGTAACAATAAATTATCACTTCAGATGCAGTAAAACCTGAAAGTACCTGAACCTGTCTAATCTGGCACACTGTCAAAATCAACATAGAAATTTTTCTATGATATAATGTTTGTTAAAACATTGTCTAATCTGGCACCTGTATATTCAGTATTACGGCACGACTTTCCGGTCCCAACAAGCAATTGTAACTGTAATTAACATTGTCTAAACTGGCAATGGTATGAGCAGTGTAAGCAAGGACCCATAATCCAATACACTAATTAAACCTCTGGGCTTTCTTGATAATCAGGAAGTAGTGATTGTGCGGTGAATCAAATGCTCTAAACAGATAGAAATATCAATAGAAGCAGTACAATCAAGGTCCTTTAATCCATTACACTTCTCTTGGAGCGATTGCATGGTGAATTTAACAAGTTTAAATGGCAGCCCTGATGGAAAATGATTGTCACTGTCTAATTCGGCAGCCTGCCTATACCGGCATTTTTTATTTTGGTCCCAAGGGGTGGTGGTTTAGGCAGGTTTCACTGTATATACAGTTACTACTAGTGTTGAACATGGATGTATCACATTCTTAGTTGTCTTGAGTCTACCTTCAAGCCCCTGCAATTTGCATCTGCATGAATGTGATAATCACAATTGTCTTGAACTCATTTTGGTTCCTCATTATAGAATAGTAGCATGGCTCTCTCTTCATGACTAGAACAGGTGAAAATATTTTTACTCCCACCTACACTTTCCAAATTTTAAACTCACGACACTCAAATGACTGACTTCATGGTGATGGCCATAACAATATCAAAGGCAAGATGTGTTTCTAACAGTATTGCAATACACAGTCTAAAAAACAAGGTTTTTGGAATGAAAGGTGAAAGCTGTTTATTGTATATAGTTCAGCAGTATATAGTTCAGCAGTTATTGCAGTGTGTTAGTGTGGTTAATGTTACCAGGAAAATATGTGGAATTGATTAGATGGCAGCAATGAGGTTAAATGATACATCTGAAGGAGTCTAAAGGAAGTGGACCTAGCCATTGATCCCCCTGTATAGTGTGTCTTCACAATGAAATCCAGACTTTTGCTCTTTGATTTGAATTGATTTCATAATGAAGAGAGTACCTCTTGACTTCAGGTTGCCAAAGACCGCCCATGGTACAATCTGAGTCTGCAGCAAGTGCAGCCGACCTTCAACATACAAGGTCAGAGGTCAGAGGGCAAGAACTTAGAGCTTACAACCAGTGATGGGTACATGGGTGGCGGCTGTCTTCTTCTGAGGGGCGAAGTGAGGAGGGAGAAAGAAAAACTGTGGTTCAAGTATGTCACATGTCTTTTAGTTCTTCCCAAGAGAGCAGAAGACTATATAATAATGACTCATCGATAAACAAAATCTCAAACACTTAGTGATGTAATTTGTTGAAACCTTCTTACTTGCTCCTAAAGTTTTTTATTCACATCCTGTTAGATTATACTGGCAAACAAGTTTAAGATGAGCACCGACCTGATGATTCGCCCTTGTTAGCATGTATGCATGCCGCACACTGGCGCTTGCTATTGTGAGCAAAGGGCCACAGGTTGTCAGCAAGTGTGGTCTTGTGAGAGTCTTATGAGCAAGTTGTGTGTAGCTACGAGTGGAATCAATTTCATCATCATGCACTGTACGTGCACTAACCTACCTCTGCTCTCCCTTTCCCTTTCACAAACCAAATGCCAGTAATACAGCTAATGAATTTTACAAAATGCTAAATATTAATAAGTTCCAGGCAAATGGGCCACTTGTCTGAATTGACATATTTTGTAAGTGTAATCACAGTAAATGTCAGTACTGACATTTGATTTTCAGTGTTATGCAATGTAATAGTGTTCAGCAGGGTGGTGCCTCTGTAAGAGTAGTAACACACATGTATACAGTTTGCATGAGGACAGTTGAACAGTTTGTTCCAGTTTGATGCCCCAGTCTCCACAGTGCTGTATGTCACCTTCACTAGCAAGGGGGTGCCTGACAACATCAAGCCTGTCCTTAGCTTAACCCTATCCAAGGGAGGCAACTCTCGTGTCCTGTGTCTTGGGGAGGAAGAGGCTGAGGAAGTGGTAAGGAAGAAACTAAGGACTACTGTGGAGGAAGTGTGGATCAGCCCCCATGAACAAGACAGCAGATTTAACAGCTGGCAAAACAGGAATAAATGGAAAACAAGGTTTGCATTCATCAAATTGTGAAATGCTTCTGGAAGAGAACATTTGTGTGAAATGTATATATTTGGTGTATTTGGAGAATGTATGCTACACTTACAGACTGTTTTAAATCTTCTTCTTAGAAACTTTTTTTTCAGGAGAGATATGCATTTTACATGTGTCTATTGATGTATACTTTACAAATACTGTATATCAGGAAATGTAGGGGTTAGAAACACAACCCCAAAAACATTATATATCCATGAACTTTTCCGAACTTCAAACCTTTGGGTTGGATTTTCTATAGATAAGCATATCAACAGCTGGCAACCAATGACTTCCTGAGCTGGAGTGGCTGGATCACACCGACAGTGTGAGCTACCCCCCTGGTGTTGTCTTCTACAACAGAAAGGAGTGTCATTGTTTGTAAATGCTTGCTAGAGTGTTTGGGAAGCCCTGGATATCTGTAATGCTAAAGTCAGGCCAGAATGTTGATTGCGTTCAAAGCTACTGTTACCATGGGAACAGCAAACTCATGATGGATTGCCCTGGTGGAATGAATCTGTAGCATTGTGATCGGAAGGTAGCAGCCAGAGAACCTTGGATGCTGTAACAGTTGTAATGCATAGTTCTTCTAGTTACGAAGTGTGTCCTTGATTGTTTTGTGTCACAACATTTACAGTTCAAGGCTGTTGACAGTCATCCTGATCTTGGATCATGTTTGAGAGTCTCTTCCCATACTGGACTCTGCTGCCTACTTCCAAGTGCTCAATGAAGGACCATCATCCATTATGTCTGCAAGATGGCAGTTGACACAGGGCCATTTGAGATTCTTATTTCTGAGAATACCTACTTACACTGAAGCCAGTGATATGCTACCAAGTTGTGTTTAGGGTTCAATGCAGCCAGTAAACTTGTAAAGTGTCTTACTTTATACATGCAAAATGTGATGGGTGTGCACACCCTCATAGTTTTGCTGAGAACTTTGCAGCTTTGTTGCTCAAAAAATGTTTGTGTCAGCAGCAGTTGCAATAAGATTCTGTTTGTCTTCAGATGTTTCAGGTTGGAGGAGAGGCTGGTGTGTGGCTGGAATCTGCAAGGGCTCAGTGTGGGGATATCAGCTGATGACAAGGAACAGAACATTGTCTGTCTCTACTTGGGTCAGATCCAGGTGGGTTGAATCAGTGTCAGCCATGGGGGACACAACATACATAGAACGTATACTGTTCTGTTCAAACTGATGTGGGTTCCAGGGAACAACATGTCTCAGATGTTCTCAGATGTTCCATGCTTGTTGTAACACATGACGGATGAGATTACCAATCCTTGTATCCCAAGTCAACCTCTTCTTTGTTCACACTGGACTATTGTTCATTACTGGCAACCACAAAAAGGGTGGAACACTCTAGCTAGAGACTGGAAGCTAGCAGTAAACAAACGGTAGAAAGAATATCATGACTTGATTGTTATTTATTAGGAAGAGTTTGGGAATTATTGGCAGAATTCTGCCATGATTATTGAAATATTACCATAATTGTGGATTTACCTTGCAGTGTATGAGGGCCCTGAATCCAAGTGAGACTGAAACTTTGGTTTCAATGCTGCTGTGGGCAGTGGTTCAGTAACATCACTGTCTATCAGTTTACTGTAGGGGGAGAGCCTGAAGTCTCCATGTGTTTGTACCCAGTCTGTATTCAAGGACATGTATGTTTTACATCCCGGGGCACAGGAGTACCAGTGGTCTAAGCTGCTGCAGCGTGTTGTGCCTCTTTGATTCAAATCCCATCTCAGCAATTTGTTACACTGCTCTACTGTGTCATAGGTCGCACAAAGGTTACCTGACGCGACCTCCAACAAGGGATTGACAGACTCAGTGTAACAGTGTACAAATGACATGGAGACTAGGTTTAACGGACCTCACCCTGAGTATATTCCTGTGTCTGCACCAGACCTGTGCAGTTTCAAGTGGAAATATCGTTTAGAGCAGTGTTAAGTCCATCTATCTCACTCCTATCCTACTGAATATTTTGAATGAGAATTTACACATTAGAAATGATTATCCATGTGGTATGTGCCAATTCTCTGATGATAATATTTTCTGTGTAACATTAGTCCATAACTATTTCAGATTCTCACAGAACCTCCATCAAGTCCTTCATCTAGTGTACAAAACCTTACATGTTCATGTCTCAAACAAGAGGAACGTGATCCAGGGGGAGATAACTTATACAGCTTACAGTGGGAGGATGCTGGTTATAGATATGTGCAGTATTACAATGTGTATCAAATGGCAGGGGACTCTGTCCTGGTGGGCCAGACCCTCACCCCCAGCTGTGTCCTGTCCCTCAACAGTAGCTGTGGTAGTGAGCTGTGTGTACAGACTGTCAGGAGAGATGGCGTTGTTATACCCCTCACAGACTGTCCTTCTTGTCATCTTCCAGACTGAATGGGGGTGTTGTGTTTTAAAGAAGCATGTTGGAAATGCAAGGGTGATAATACTGGAGTAAAACATGAGTACATCTTATACATTCTGTGTCACTCTTCTTAGTACACAGCCACAAAGTAGGGCATGTTGGTCTGTGGTTATAATTCTAACCATGAATGCTATTGATTGTTCGGTATGTATAGAACTAAACTTTAGCATTTTGCACAACATTCATCTGTAAAAGTGAAGAAAGGAACTTCATTTGAAAGTCAAACCATGTAATTCACATAAACTTTTAACAGTAAATCAATAGCAAGGAAATGTCAAACCCAACTTACTAGTTGTACAATAATCTTTTTATCATTATGACCTGTATTTACAGCTGGCAAATTAAATCTGTTCAACTTGTAATGTTACTCTCTCAAAGTACTGAGCGATTTAAACACTGTATTCGTTATTACAGTTTACTGAAGACTTCCAACAATATGGACCTTACCACTCTGTGCAACAATATTCTATCTGTCTCTTGACTTGAGTTGACATCTATGTTGCCACATGCATGCATGCATTCCACCAGCTGGCCACGATGAGCTGGACAGTGGTGTGCAAGGGTCCTCCTTTAACTCTTTATTTAAGTGTCCTGGGTACAGCTAGGCATGAATTGTTTTTACCCAGATATTGAAATGATTCACATGGGGACCCTATCAGGCTGTCTAAACAGCAAGTGAAACACAAAGTGTATGTGAAGCCTATTATTCCTGTAAGGAATGGGTTTCCTTGTTTCATTTACGTTAATTAAACACAGTTTTACACAGCCTTTAGCTGTATTCCAGCAATATTCCAGAAATAGGCTTCACACATTGTACCCATCTGGGGAATCATGCCCAGGGCTTTGGAGTTATGAGTGAACATTTTAAGCACTTGTGTCATCACCTGTGTCATCTGAAACTTAAAGGTTGAGTATATTAAATATATGTATATAAAATAATATATGACTGGACCAATATGTATATATTGTAGAACTGAACAGGAACCAACCAAATGTATATGTATCAGTTTTGTCATACCAGTGTCCATATATTCCAGGTCCTATTGTTTACATCGGCTCATAATTGTTTTGCATAAAGTATGTTGTACTGGAGTATTGCAGGTGGTAGCGTAAAACCCTGGGTTTCAACTAACAGATCCTTGTAGGGCTGGGACAGGTAACCCAGGTACCTGGGACGGGTGGGTAATGGGTTGAACCCAGGTACCCATCTTAATGCCCCGACCCGCACACCATATGTACTAAAGTTGCAAGCAGTTAATTGTTTACATGTTACAGACACAGGAGCGCAGACATCCGCTTCAAATAGTTTGAACAGAAGAACCACCCAGTGTTCACATACTGTGTTCAGTATTATCAACTTATTAGGTTGCCACATAGAGACAATTAATCAATTGACATACAATGTAACTGGCTTGGAAGCGAAACTAAACCATGTTGAAACATTAACAACTAGAAGACAAAGTCATCAAGATCCCCCACAATGGTAAACTATGTATACTCTTCTTAAATATGTCAACTAGTTATGACAATGTCAAATATTGTATTGACCTTAACACTTAGCTAATGAAACCACACATACATAAACTATTCATATAGTACATGTTTGTATCAACAGGAGACTGCATGAGTGCTCCCATGTTTTGATGTGCATCAGTAATGTTGATACTGGAAATAGAGCGGAACTATCGGTGTGTGTTATTAGGTTCATGAATACCCACAGAAGGATCTGATCCACCAGCACTACCAACAATTTCAGCTAATGTAAAACGTGTTGCCATTATTTTGTTCAAAGTCCAAAACTACCAAGTATGGTGAAGAAGCATTGAACGGTTGTAACGATCTGCTCCGGAAAAACTAATTTGCACTCACGAGAGGGTGAATCTGTTGTCAACATTATTTTCTCTGTTTAGTCCAGTATACTTTTCAAAGAATAAATATAACGTGATATCATTACTATGATGGGGTGCATTATGCAGTACTTCTTTACATTACTTTCTTACTTGTAAGTTAAATGGTTTACACTATTTATTACTACCTTCAACTGTATTTTGTCTGTCGGTTGTTAAAACAGCAGTTGTTTGTAGCTCCTTGTTTCTTACTGAGGGATGTTTATGTAGATCTTTCCACTTCAATAACATATCCCCTCCACTGTGACTAAGCAGCACTGAGTCGCAAAGCTTTTTGACTTTGCGACTGATGCGACAGGTTAAAAAATATCCAGATGTCGCTCTTATTCTCGGCCTTGACTGATTTATTGAGTGGGTGAGTGAGTTTAAAGATTTAAAGTCACATGGGCAATATTTCAGCCATATTGTGACTAAAACTAGTTCTAAATTCATACTACATACATGTAATATATAAAACCCTGTCAACAAAGGAGAATTCAGCAGTCAGACAGGACATGCTTGACCATGACCCTCTCATCACTAGGGATACAAAACGAGGGATCTTCACCTTTTAACAAGTATTTGTGGGTGTAGTGCATATGGTTAATGCAACATCATCAAATGATGGCCTCAAATCTGGACTGACAACCCAAGTAGTTGTAACGAATATAGGGGAATGGTTTATTGAAGGGGAATATTGTAACTCACAATTAGTGTTATAACAGGTAACCGGGTTGGGTCGAGTAATAGGGGTTCGGGTACCCGAGTAGGAAATTTGGACCAGTCCCAGCCCTAGATCTTTGGACTGTCAGCTGCAGCTCTCATTCGTGGGTCTCACTGGAATATTCTGTAACCCGTGTCTCCTTGTTCTGACTTCCCACATTAACAGTGATTAAGGTGAAATACTGCTGCAGGTGCATTGAACCTGGTCTCCAATCTGTTCCCCCTCACAACAAACAGATCTGCATTAAGTGCACCTTTTTGTGCCCCCGGCATGTATTGCGGGGATATGGTCGACGCCTCGTCTGTCCGTCCGTCCGCCCGCTCGTCCGTATTCATTTTGTTTCAGGAGCATAACTCAGTATTTTTAGACCAAAATTGACAGATATAATAATACAAACCTATGGTTGTGACTTTTGCTGTTAAGAGATTTTTGGCATTTTCATTTTATTGGTTTTTCCATGGAACATAGTGTGTTTCGTTTCTGGAGCAGAACTCAAAAGCCTCTTAATATCTGTCAGTAAAACTTGGTAGATATGTGTGACAGACCTCAAAGTGATGCCTTTTGCTACTTACAGGTTTTTGTGATTTATCATTTTCCCAGTTTCCACAGAAACGATTATGACTTAATCTCAAAATGGAGGGATGGGCTTCATTTCTGGAGCACAACATGAAAACTTTCAGCAAAACTTGGCAGATATGTGAGGCAGACCACAAAGTGGTGCCTTTTGCTGTTTACAAAGGTTTGTCATTTCCATTTTTCCCAGTTTCCATAGAAACAATTTGGACTTAGTCTCAAAAGGGAGGGATTGGCTTCGTTTCTGAAGCACAACAGATCTTGGCACATATATGAGACAGATCTTGAAGTGGTGCCTTTGCTGTTTACAGACATATGACATTTATATTTGTCATGATTTCCATGGAAATGATTCAAACCTTAGTCCAAAATAGTATCAAGTAACCTTCAGATGATTTGTCCTTTTACATAAGGTGGGGTGGGGGGGGGGGGACATGTCATCTTCTGATGACTCTTGTTTCTAGATCAAGAAATCGTTGGCAATTACACACAAAAGGAAATAAAGTAGAACTGTTTTAGAAAGATTGCTTTTAGTCATATGAAGTAAAAGATCTCTTTCATTAACCCCTGGTTGCCAGAAAGATGTAAATGTCCCTTGATAAAACAATCATCCCCTCACACTCGTCATAGATGACCTTGACTGTTTTGTATCATACACTGTGAAATTAGAAACTCAGCAATCTACAACCATGCATAATTTGACAGTCGCACATAGACCTAGTCCCACACAGTCACTGGATCTTTCACTTCCCACATTAAATGTCTGGCAGACTTCTCATATTGACATCCTCCATCATGTACAGATTTAGAAAATAAACAAGAACACACAAAACAGTTGTTGTCTGATTTATTTACAAAAAGAAATTGTACAAGGTTTGTAAAGATCAGAAATGTACAACCAGTATACTGAAAATGTATCTCTCACAAAGAGAGAAGAATGTATTCGTAAAGCCTTATATACAAAGTCAGTAACCCAGGTAGCTGAAATAACAATACCCTATTATCAGTGATGACAATGTTAAATTCAAGTACAATGCCCACGACTCACTGGAAGGGCTGGTATGTTCAGTAGAAATGGTCCACATAAAAAATTGTGATTTCTTATTAAACAGCAGGAACTGATCATAAAACATCAAACCCTTTTTATAAACTACAACTCCAGACAAAGCTATTGGTATTGCTATGAGGATATTCCCATGATAATGAAAAAGCACCTGTTAATTCAGCACATTTAATCCACCGTCTCACTCATCCATGTTCCACTACATATCTTGTTTTCCTCTTCCCAGTGGAGACAGCGGGCCCCAGAAACTTCAGGCCAGGTGCTTACTATGGAGGCTTGTTGTGTACTGCTTGGGACACCAGCAAGATAACATCTTAACTGTACCTACATGGGGCAATGAAACTTGATGAATACTTCAGTGTGTTGGAGGCATTGGTCTGCTCTCTAACACTGCTTCATATTCAGCATGGATCAATTCTCTGCTTTTCTTCAGTTTTCTTTATTAAAGATAAACAAAACATCTTCCTCTAATGTCAACTCATTCCTACACCCCCACCTAGGTCTTCTTATTTACAACCAACTCACAAACATATTGAACAAAAAGTATGGGATCATGAATATTTCGCAAATTTTTAAGGTCGTAAAAAAGTTTCTTTGAATAAGTATGATGTATAAAAATAGTTCCTGATCCCTTACTTTTGTTGAACAGTATATGTATATCAGCGCCATGTTGTCTGCATGCAAATAGCCACTTGTAGAGCAGTCTGTTTCATTAAGGGATGTGCTGTATGGACTAAACACTGTGTTCCTACAGTTCCAAGGTGTTCTTAAAGACAACATTACTGATTCCATGCCTACCCAAATCAAATTTCCCCTTCCTCCTGCCTTCTTCTCCAGTCCCAGTGTTACACTGGAGGTTTTATCAGTGAATGAGTAAATCTCATCAGTTTGCCTATGTGCCTATTACAATGTCCAGGTGTGTCGAGGTAACAGTCGACTCCGGATATAAGCAGACACTGTTAAATACTACACTTGGCTCTTCTGAGGTATCCATTTAACACTCAGGTACTTCTGAATTATATTTTAATCTTCCATTAAAGATCATTTTCCTGTGGACACTTGTAGGTATGTTTCGAGGATATGCTCCACTAGACATGATGGTCCTGATACAGATGGAGCAACTGAATGGCCAGGTCAGACACACAAGGAACAACACTGGTTAGAAATGGATTTAAGGTCGACAACCCACTCCACATAACAATCTTAAACAATGTATGTTATATAAAATACTAGTTGACCAGTTGGTTTCTTAGAGTCTGAAATGCTCAAGTAAGGTGTCTGAACTTCAAATATGAAGTTGAGTTAAGATGAAGATATTTGTGAGACATTACTTACACAAGACATTATATCCAGAGCTGACTCTACCTATGGGTTTTCAAACTACATCTTGAAAAACTATTCATTTATTTACACACTTAGGTAGTAAATATGTCACTAGTTTATCTTCGTGAAACAAAAGAGAAAATTGTGACCCTGATTTATCTGTAGTTATGCTGGTGGGGAACAGTAGTAAGTTGAACATGGCAATAAATAATCATCCATACTTGATTAGTCAAACACATCTCACTGCACATAATTATGATAATGATCAGAACAATATACAAAATGGGGAAACACAAAGGTTCATAAATCTGTACACTTACAAAACCAATCAGTAATTAACCACAATTCCTGGAGATGTGACAGTATGTTGTGTAGTCTGATCATGTCATCACATAAAGAATAAACAAAGTCAGTATTTTACAACTACAATGTGAAAAACATGATAATGATATATTCATGCATAAAAAGTAGCAACAGTGTTAAGGGTTTCAAAATATTGGCCAAGTAAAGCAACCTTGTATCAGAGTTGCTTGCCCTCCTTTGTAGCACTATCTGGGGGTTAGATATTCCGACAAGAAGGAAGATCTTCTAAAAAAGTACCATATAATCTAAACAATTGTAACATAAACAAGAACTTGAAACAAACCTTGTAAAACATTCATCTACAATTGAAATCATTGTAAACCTGCATTAACAAATTACAAATTTGTGGAAACCATGTCTTATAGCTAGTCTAGGAAGAGTTTTAACTATTTCTAATCAAAATGGTAAACATACATGTACCAGTATCCCATGTAACACCATTTTCTCACAGCACCAACTGTACAACTGAAACAAACATACTGCTTCAACCTAAACCATTACATTTTATACTGTTATACAGCTGCTGAGTATCAAAGCAACAAAAAGGTGTGTTCTTCAAAGTGCATAATTTGCCCTGTTTTCAACACAAGATATCAAAATATTTACTTATATTCAATGTCAGAGGGAAGCAATTATTCATATTGCAGCCTCCCTGCATATGGTATGTGTTAAGTAGTATACACAATGGCGGTATGGAGACAGTTACCTATAGCTAGTTATACTGGAGTCCCTTCACCCCAATTCTGCCCAACGTGCCCCCATTGTCTATACTACTTGTCTATATGTACAATTAAAGAATGCACTCCTAATATTTACCAGAGATACAATAAAAATAGAAACAAAGCATATCCACAATGACTTCAGAGCTCATATTTGGTCAAACCTATGTTAACCCATGTATCTGTTTCCTTTGGTTTTAAGATTTACCTGCTCTTGAATTCCATTAACTTCTGACTGACTGATTACACAGCTCATTCCACCAGACGAGTCTGGGTGTGAGTTACATGCAAGTCTCAATGACTGCTTGATGATAACAATACTGCCACAACAGGACAATGGGGAATTCAACAGAAAGGCGTCAAGGCTTGAATGTACTGTGACCCATGGAGCTTCAGACAATGAGGTAAAACATGTTCTACCCATGATAAAACCATAAACAAAATTATCAGAAAGGTCAGAATGATCAAACGACACAAATTTAAAGCAGGAATGTAAAACAGATTGAATGTCTAACAAAAAACAAATAATGTTAAAATAACATAACACATGGTTTTCTTAACTACAAAAGGAAGCTGTCGTGGTTGAGTTGGTCAGATCACCGACTTTGTGTGCTGGCAATTAGGTGTCCGACTCTAGGTGTCCGCGTTTGCGTCTGACAATGATGATGTGTCAGTAATCAAACCTGCACTTTACTGTGCAAGTGACATAAAAAATGACATGCAATGGAACCTTAAATTACACAGTTTGAAGGCATTTTGTGGTTAACAACTGCAGATGAACTGAAACTCCAATTAACTGTACCTACCAGATATTTCCTACACAACCTGCCCTTAAAACTGCTTGACCTTTCTCTGCATGTAGACTTACCACATATTTACTTTCAGTGCCTTGCAATGTCACATGCACAGCTTGTATGGGATATTGATGATGACCTTACATCTCTTAAGCTCATTATTGACATCATCAAATACAAATGTATCTGAGTAAGACAACATCTTACGAACAGCATTGCTGAATAGTACCTTCTGTTAAGGAGGTGGTTTGATATATATTAAAACACAAGATTGAAGAAACATAACTGGCCTCACTTCTGTACCAGGTATGCTTGTAACTTTACACATATAACTGCATGTAATACTGGGGAGATGTTGAGAGTGGTATAAAGGTTCACAAGAAAATGGCTAATAAAATTAGAAGGGTGTTAGATACCACATTAATTAATTTTTTGTAACTCTGAAAATCTGCATGTATGTTAATTCATAATAAACTTCTTAAACTTAAAAAAAAAACTGCAACAAAAACACTTTCCAAATGTTTTAGAGAAAAAAGATTGATGTGATTTAACACAAGCCATATAATAACTGTGAAGTACAACATAAAAAGACCATATGGTCTGACAATCTGATGTGTTGTTTCACAGATATTCCAACGTGGATTTGATTCTTGTTGCTTACAAGAAAAACAGCCTTCTTGTAAGCTGGTATAAAAATCAGTACAAAGGTGTTTAGACTAAGACTATAGCTACACACCTCTGTAAAGGTTGTGGTCATCTTTGCACTAAAGAAACAAGACCACTGATACACAGGACAGAAACACAGTAGAGTGACAGTCTGTTCACACAGGTTTCACCTTGGGGTAGTGTGTACATTTGTATTAAAAAAAGAGCAACTTGTCAATAATATCAATTACAAAAGGCATATTTTACAAATATATAATACAAACATTTTTCAACATATTGGCATGAAAAGAGTGAGGAAGGTATAAAACCACTTTCAGCAATATTCCAGAAATATCAAGTCAGGAAACACCAGCAGGTATGAAGGGTGCCGTGTCTCGACTTACTCCTCAGGTGAGTTGCTTCAGGTGAGTTGAGTTTATTCAGTGATCAATGCTCAACATAGCAGAGCTCTAAATGTCCACTCTCTTTACTCGTGTATGAACAAATTCTCATCAGACACATGATTTAGGACCATATATCGACAAGGGCTGTGTGCCTGAAAACACAGGAGTTTGGGTGCAGCCTGATTGTTCTCAGCAGTATTTCCCTGGTAAATTCAATGTAAGCAATGTTCTGTAATATTCCAAGTGTCTATCAATAGACTGGAAGTGGTACAGTACGAAGGATCCGATATATCATAGCTTCTTTAGACAGATATATGGAAAACCAACTCACAACCTCAACTAGCATCAGCCAACAGACTGAAGCCCAGACAGCCAGACATTCCATTATCACAAACACAGGAGAAAACAACCAATTCCCATATATTTACTGACATCATTGTTATTCAAGTTGATGTGACATACTATTCCAATGCCAAACTTTATAGTAACCACCAAATGTTATCACGCATTTGATTTTCCTAATTGTGGTTGTCATTTAGGCAAAACACGTGTTTGGGTACATTGCACTACACTTCTCACTAACTCAGATGGAAACTTATCTGTCCTTCACCTACTAGTTTCAAGTGAAGAAGTGTTCTGAAAATGGAAGCACATCTGAGCTGTCCTTGGCTGTTCTGCTAGTGCCAACCACTCAAGCCAGGTCCTAGTATACATGTACTAACTGATGTACAGTCAGAGTGTCACAAACACTGGACAGGACAAAGACGTGATAATAAATATGGCACCATTGGAATTATGAATAGCAAACATTGAAAACACAACACACTGCATTGGTTTTGAAAGAAACATGAACAAGACATATTCAAATTATTTCTACAGGTAATTATACCTTTTTACCAATAAGTTCCTCTAATAAATTTGTTCTCTAATAATCATGAAGTTATCATGGATTCAAGAGTAAATAAGTGACATTAAAATTAGGACAAGTGGCACTTGACAAGAGTATACTGTACAGAGTATTTTGTGTTTTGTGTGATGTACTCACATGTAAGGTACCTTAGTTTATAATTATCGTCTCGCCTCAGTTTCTACCTTTCTCTCTCTAGCCTGGATCTCCAGCAAACAATGTAAACCAGGCAATACAAGCATGTCATCACTACATGGATATACTCACATATATACATGAGAAATGTTAACTTACTGTACAACATACTAGTCTTCCATATGTACAGATTTCAGATAATATTTTCACACTGTAAGGCTCTAACATTTCTGAAATATGTTCATTTAAACATGTCATGTACACAATTAAGTTCAAGATCACTAGTTTTAGCTTCTGTCTGAAGAAATCAGGATTTATTAGTTACATGAATGTCCGGAGTGGTCGAGGTGAGCCTTGATACTTTTTCTGTATAAGGAAAAAAGCCTTGTTACCTGGCCATTAACTTCTTAACTTGATTCCATAGCCTATCATGATAATATAGAACAGCACTGTCATAACAAAATACTGGAACAGACAAACTGCATTGAGACACATTGAAGTCTTACAACTCTGTAGCCATCTTCATCAAGCAATGTGCCAACACCCTGTAAGCCTCATTCATCAGATATACAGAATAATGTGTGATATTTAACATGACATTTCCATATGCAAATAATCATTAGGTGTATCTACACACAAAGCAATGCATAAATACAGTGAATTATGTTTCCTCATCATATCATCCACTTTTCATATACACCACCTAAATTCTGGACATTTGATCAAAATACCGACATCAATGTCATTGCTTCCTATTTCAGACATGTTTACAAGCCCACATTTGCTTATCTGTTACCACAGAGTCCATGTTGGTTTGTCAAGGGAGATAACTCCACATTATCAGTGGCTGAACTCCATGTCCTGACTTAGATATGATGATGACAAACTGTAACAAATCTCATGCTTCTACCGCTTGATCAGCCGAATAGAGTTGGACTTCTTTGGAACAAGAATGGCAGCAACTGAAAAAGAACAAAAAACAAGTTTAAAGTCTAGACAGGTTTGACCAAGGTTAATTATTGTGCCCACTGGGGGCATGGTGGGTGACCTGTCTAAGGTGCCACGCTTGAAAGCAAAAGGTGCCTGGATCGATCCCCATTTGGGACTGGGTGTAGAAACCTTGGAGGTAACATTAGTTGCAGACTCTTTCAGTGTTGTCAGAACCCCTAGTGTGCTGTACACAACCCTGTGTACTTGAAAGAACCCTTTCATCCAATGGTAGGTGACCAGATTGTGGGCACACAAACACATGCAGTCACTTTGTTGCTGGTATAGTAATGAGCAGTATCACTGGACAAAACACTGTGACTATGTGTCACAGTCCACCCAGCTGCAAATGGGTACCTTGTGAGGATGAAGCTGTGAGATAACTCACTGTGTCTCACAGGCTGCATGAGTTGAACACTCTCCAGGGAGTCGAGTTGGTTCAGAAAATCCCAGAAAACAAAAGCACACTCCAGCACCTTGAGCATGTACTGGTTGCGGGGAGAAGAGTGCTATATAAATATCCTAGCCTATGAATTGTTGGGCTATGATAGTGAAGGATTTTCATTTGTCAGTCATCTCATATACAGCAAGTGAAAAGTGAAGACATACCATGACAACCACTCAATAAAGTATCCTAGCCATATAATACTGTATACTGTACTATGCAGTAATGACTACTTACGTTTACTGTCCTGGGGGGTCAGGGGCATGTCAATCACTTTGTCAAGTGTGTCTACCCACTTGTCCATCTCTTCTTTAGTCTCTGCCTTCAACACAAACTTCCTGTCTGGCGTGTGTAGTGTGAAGCAGAATGGACTGCCCCCTGTTGGCTTGTCTTCTGTAGCCCCTGTCGTCACATGGTACCCGGCGTCACGATGACCAATGAAAATCTCCCCTTTAGGAAAAGCATTCTGCAACAGGAGTGAAGGAAATATAGGTAAAGCTTATGAGGTTTCCAATTCTTTGAAGAGAGTAGTCCTTGAGGTACATATATGCATTTTCTGAGGTTGAAAATGTCATTTCACAGTTGTACTAATGTTTTAATAAAATAATGTACAATAAATATAAATAAAGCTTTTTTCCATCTATTATACAGACCTCCAACACATGGCGTTATCCCCATGTCATGCATGCATGGTCAACCAGACCGTATCATAACTGCTGACTGACCTCAACAGCAATAAAACACATGACATAGTGTGCAAAGAAAACCCCACCCACACAGTGAAATCTCTGTAGAGCACCATAACTGGGAAACCACAACTCACAACTGAATATCTCTCCAGAGAAATTGAAATTGAATTAAACAGTGGATGTGCCAGTTTACACAATAATTGATCTCAGCATAAAAAAATCCCAAATAACCAAGATTCACTCAGTCAGGGTTCCTGGATACAGTCCATCGGAGAGAACAGATCGGAGAAAGTGCACTTCATCACAGGAACATATCGAGCTGATAGTGATATATGAAAGTGCTAAGCCATCTCTGCAAAAGCCACTTTCATGACCAAGTGAGCCTTCAACCCTTCAAGGGGAGGCTTTCCCTTAGCCTAATAAGCAGCACAAATGACCAACAAAAGCCGGCAAAAACATGTCTGTTTGCTGGCAGGAGCTCCAGCCTTCCCGCCACTGTAAGAGCAGAACAGCTGGGTTCTTGTACGGATCTCTTGTGTTTGTTTGATATCGACCTTTATGGTCTTGCAGACATTCAGTGAGTACATTGCAGTGGTCCCCTATGTTTCAGCTGGGTAAGAGTAGGAAGTTCGATAGGAGCTGTCACATGGAAAGTGTGATCAATCTTCATCTGGCAACTATCCGGGAGGCAAAAACTGATGCAAGCTGGATGAAACACAGTAAGTGCCGGGTCTGCGTGGCATATAATCACCAGCTATTCTCAAAGATGTCACAGCCCCAAGAAAAAAGGCCAAGATTAACAGCTGAATGGAAATAGCCAATATACATCAGAAAGTAGGACCGGACAGCCAATCTAGCAAAATTGACAAATCCCAAGGTTAGCAGGTCGAAGCCGAAGCATGAAAGCTAAGAAGCACTGCATTAAAAGAAGCTGCCGCGAAAGAGCACCATCAAAAGGGGTCTGAAAGGTGGAAATAACGGTGGAGTAGCCACGAATGGTTGAAGTCGCCATACCTTCCTTTAAACCTGGACTGCAGAAACTACTAAACTCGAAAATGTGCAGTCTTAAGGGTAATAAAATGGAGGCTGAGCCAGGAACCTGAGACAAACTGGAAACCAGCTCTGCGATGGCCAATGCAGTGTCAGAAGCACAAGTAGCCATGCTAGCTGGGTGGACCCAGGGAATGAGAGGTAGTGGCGGGAATGCCCACAGTACTTTGCCTGTCCAATACAGCAGGAAGGCGTATGAAGCCAGGGCCCTCTGGTATGGTGTTCAAGAGCAGAACACAGGTATCTGATTCATCCTGCCTGACACAAACAGATCCACCTGGAACAATCCAAACAACTGGGAGATAACTCTGAATATTTGCCGATCGAGCATCCACTTGTGCAGAGCCAGGATCTTGTCTCTTCACACCTTCTCTTGCCCCTGGCGATTGACAGAAATTGCCTGACAATGGGCAGAAATTTCCATGTTTCCCGAAGAAGCTCTGCAGACACTGTGCCACCTTGCTTCAGGATCTACGTCATGGCCATGCAGTTGTCTATAGTCTGTTTGCGGTGAAAATGTACATATGGATTTCATTTTAACCCAATAGGGAAATCAAATACAGTGAAATTAAGATTGCGAATCCTCATAATTTTAGCTTGCCATCTGAAAATTTACCCCCTTCTAATACAAACTAATAATAACAATTTGAACCTATGATTTTTTTGTCAAAGGTCACATGCAACATAAAACACAACTTTTCAGATTCTGATACCTGTCGGTATGCACTTACCGAAACAAATCATCAAATATGACAATTCAACCTATAAAGTTGGTTATAAAAACGCAATGAAAAAAGCTCGCAAAATCAGAGTTCAAACGATTCACTGAATACATAACTTCAATCATTGACCACATACGATTTGAACTTATATGCCATAAACAAAATAAATTGATTTATGACTCTTGCACCCAAGTCCTGTTTCTGACACGCTATGTAATTAGGCAGGTGTGATGCTTGTACACGACTTGTTTTAATATCTGTGGGTTGCAAACATAGTACATCCATTTATCTCGGATGACTGGATCTGACGGAAACAGGTGCAAACTCTTGTCAGCATCAAGTTCTGCTTTGTACTTGGATGAATGAGAGTTTCCAGGCACGCAGTAGTTAACCATCTCTACTGAGATGATTTTTGATTGGATCAAACACAAATTTAGAGAACATGTATTTACAAAACCCAACATCTCTATATACATTCCTTATGGATGACAACTTCTAGTGTATATGATTTTGTTTGAAAATGGTGTATGAATCCATACTGAAATGACACATCAAGTACAATAAAAGAGTGTGTTATCCATAAAGAATCTTACTTTCTTGTGACTTGCCATACTTCTAAAACGCTCACCAAACAGATCACCTTTCTGTACACACAATGAGCCCTCAGCGTATCAGCAAATGAACCAGCCTATCGGAAGCCATCGTTACATTTGAGTGCACACCCACCCGCTATGACTGGGTTCAGTCTCCGGACCGTTTTGTTTCATTTCGAGAAAAAATAAACCAAAGTACAAAATATTGCACTTTTGAATCGTGATTGTACACTTATAATTTTGTTTATTTTTCACATGCAGCAATGTATGTTATATGTCATGAATAAGTGATAATTGTGTTTTAATTGTGTTCGATTTTTTGGTTGCATGTGACCTTTAAACAACATTTTTTATACGTTGAAAAAAATTCTAAGATTTAAGTTTTCAATTGGCAAGGTAAAACCGGCAAGGTTCTGCCCTGAACAGAACAACCCCTAGCCCGAGAGGGATACATCTGTTTGAACTGTAAGAACTGGCATCGGGATGTTCAAAGGGATCTGTATGGAGAGATTCCCGATATTGGTCCACCAAGGAAGGTGTGGAGACAACCACCCGGGAACTGTGAGACACTTCTTCAGATCCTCAGTGTGAACCCATAGACTCGCCTAAGCCTTCTGTAGGTTCTGTGTAGGACACTCCTCCTCCTTCCCCTGCCCAGTGGCCAAAGCCAGCTTGCAGACTCGCACGTAGGCTGTGCCCTGGAAGAAGTGCTCTTAATGGGATTGAGAAACCTGTTGTTCTTCTAACAGCTCTTCAAGTCCTTAAAAGAAGTAGCTGCAGCAGCAGCCTTCTGTATAAACTGCTTGGCACCTAAAACAGTGTCGCACCCAGCTGAAACAGAAGGGCCAGCCAGCAATGTTTGCTGGGTCGCCACCGAGTAACGTAAGGTTGACAATCGCAGCGTGCGCATCTTTATAATTGCTCATATCACCATCGATGTAGCCGACCGTAACGAGTCACACTTCGGTGAGCTGACAAAGTAAGACAACATGAGGTGATTCATCACCTGTGCCTCCCTCCGCCTTTAGGGCTGACCTCTGTATTGAGGAGAGATACACCCCAAGGACTGCCATCCTGATCTGCTGCACAGCATTCTGATATACCTCCTTGTAGGTTCGGTAAACTTCCTGTGACTGAGCAAAAGGTGGAACACCCTTGTTCGGCAGCTGGAGCTGAACCTCATGCAGTCAAGATTCACCACAGGTCAACTGAAGTGAATACACATTCATCTACCACCTACCTCAACCTGGAAGAGGGACTCATCGCCCAACTGGTAACACTTCACGAGTTGAGGAAAGTTGCAGATGAGAGCCAGCGCACTACATCCTAGAAGCAGAGCTGCATCTGTGAAGGTGGACTGGACCAGACCCGTTAGCAGCAATGGATCGACAGGTACCTGAAGACTGACAGGTCTAGCAGAGCCTGGCGATCTGACCTCCAAACTCTCTGTCCCCTGACCACAGCCAACTCCTGTTGGAGTTCTCCAATTGACTCACAAATGATGAGAAACTTCACAGAGTCCTCATAATGGGGGGGGGGAGAGAGAGAGCCTAGGCAGAGTTTGCACGTCTTGATTGTGCACAGGTTTCTCTAAACAGTATATACACATTTTGTGTTTGTCCTGTGGTGGCAAATTTTGCCCACAGCAACTCCAGCCATAAAAGCCTCAAACCTAACGCGCAATGCATATAGCTAATGGCCAAACACAACAGAAACAGCAATAACATGTATGAACATTGAAAATACATGAATGCAACAACACAACATGAAATAATTGTTTTAAAGCAATATTTCACATAGCACATAGCACACAAAACCTCCCACCATGGAATACTAACATGTGCTTAAACCATGGGAAAGCAAGCATAAAATTTGAATACAGGAGTCACTTAAATGAGAAATAACTACAGTCAGGCCGCGTTAATCCGGACACTTCTGTTTTTCATCAAAAACGTTCGGATAGTGAAAACAAACTTTTATGAACACAACTACAGTAGGGTTACTTCCCTTCGACATGGCAATACAAAAACATACGAATGTATACAAGTTTCAAAAGACTTTATTACAGTTTGTAGACATAATAACTTGAATATTCATATAATAACCAATCAATGCATACAATCATGTCTGGATAGATTATACATACACGTAACAAAACTCACTTGTGAAAGAAATCTACATGACGGTAATAGTTCTGAATGATGGAGCTTTTTACTTCAGACCAGGCAGTTTTCTCAGTACTTCACGGAGATTAAGCGTCTGTGGCCGGTCGGCACACTGGATGAAATGCTTGACGAGATATTTCTTGTAGTGGACCTTGAAAGTTCTCATGATGCCAGCATCCATTGGCTGAATGTGCGATGTGGTGTTTGGGGGCAAGAAATTAACTTTCACGTTGGTCAGTTTGACATTGGCACACTTGTGACTGGCAGCATTGTCACGAAGTAAGATCACATGTCAACCACGTGATTGCATCTGTCTGTCAAATGATCATAGCCAATCACAAAACATATCCGATGTCCGAAATTGTGCTCTTGTCAATAGAATGTCCCAATTCTTTCCAAAATGTTTACACATAAGATCAAAATTGGCTTTAGGGTTTTTTCTTTTTTGTGTGTGGCAGTAATTTCACATCTTTTACGCCTAGGGGCGGGACTTGCCATTATGACTGACAAGCTTCAGCTGATCTCATTTTGACACGATCAGTGTTTTATACAGAAAGTAAGCATGACATGTATTACTCCAACTAACAAAACGTGAGACCTACTAATTGATCAAAATCACAAACTAACGACATCTTCAACTCGCAAGTGTCACTTAACAATTACCACTGAATGGGGCTCATGGTGTGAAGGGATTATCCGAACCTTTTTGATGTACCGCCGGATTAATGAAGCAAAACTATGTGTAATTAGCTAATCTGTTACCGCTGATTAACATTCGGATACGGCGAGTGAAGCACCGGATTACTGAATCAATAGGTAATGAGTTTACATAGTAAACAAGATTGGTTACAGCTAGCTATTGTTCGGATATCGCGGGAATCGGATTGTCAGGGTCCGGACTAACGCGGCCTGACTGTAACTGCAACGTAAAAACAGCATTCTAAAGAACAAACACAATGTGTGACAGCAGAAGGAATGATGGTGCTCTTATGGTTTGCTATGCATGAATGTTAATTCATTGTTCAATATTTCATTAAAAACATTGATAAAAATGTCACATGACATGTTCAACTGCAGTAAATGCATATATGTACCCTCAGGACCATCTCAGTGGAAAAGAATTTATCTTGTCAACTTACAGACATATTCACCTATGAGGCTTTATCTGAATGTATCCATGTGTACAGGAGGCTTATACATACATGGATTCATGATGGTATGGGATTAGTTTCCATGGATTCATGATGGTATGGGATTAGTTTCCATGGATTCATGATGGTATGGGATTAGTTTCCATGGATTCATGATGGTATGGGATTAGTTTCCATGGATTCATGATGGTATGGGATTAGTTTCCATGGATTCATGATGGTATGGGATTAGTTTCATGAATTTGTACTCATGATAACAACAGTTTGGCGAGGAAAATGAAAACAAACTACAAGTGCCTACCAATGGGTCTTCATAATACATGAGCTTGCGCTTGTCAAGGGTGAACCATCGCCTCTTGAAAGGTTCATTGCGTGGCCCCATCTTGTTCAGCCATCCCTCTAACATGAAGTCACGTGTCAAGTCCTCTGCTAACTGGGATGAAGAGACAGACTGTCAGTAACCACACGCAAACACTAAATATCTAGACATGAAATGCCACTTACAGTGAAAAGATGGCCATGGCAAATGCTATGTTCATGGATATGACATAAATTACTGACTTGCCATTTGTCTGGGAATGATAACTGGATACATTTTCTATATTACCCAAAGCCTTAATGTATGCTAATCGATGCAAATCTGAGATGAATATATGAATCCATGTTTACAAATGACTTAGCATGTATTCGACACAGTATCAGTAGACATTCTGTTTCAAAGTACATTCCTCAAGATTGTCATATAAAAATGAAATCATAAAAAGTAAGTAACACTGTGTCTACATATCACACTTGTGTTTGACTAACTGTTCCTTGTCAATGGAATAAGCATCTGTGAGCAAACTCAATACCTGTGAGCTTTATTTACGTCTCTACAACACTAATTATTATGTGAAAGTGTGTAACGTCTAGATCTACGTTATTGATACTATATACTTATTTGCTTGAAGTGGTCCAGAATCCCCATTGTTTATACTACTAAAGTCTTCAACAGCAGACTTGAGGCTGGACTATGTTTCAACTGTCATATACTTAAGGGATGAGGGATGTTTAATTGGGAGCAACTGGGTGCATGTTACATCAAATCTTGTTCAATAACATTTTAAAAGATTGCGGTGACTATGTACATAACACTTGACTAAATCAATCTTTGTTGGCTCATCTGACCTGACCTATCTGATTTAAATAACTTGGAATTTACAGGTTTTTCTAACACAATAAATGAGGAGTTTGAAAAAAAATGTTGCCTTCATTCAGTCTCCAGTCAAAGTGCCTGCTCATTAAAGGAAATTCAGTTTCAAAGGTAGGGCTACTTGGATTAATTTAGGAAGTCTGCACTTTCATTCATTTTCTGATACCATTAATTCATGCCCTGCAAACTCACTAGTTCATTGAAATGAAGTACCTAGATACAGCTGTGTAGGAAAGTACCACATGATCATCCCAGAGACCATATAATAGAGGGAGCCAGTGAGCAAAACCGTCAGTGCTACAACTTGTACTGCGCAGCCTATCTGGAAGCTTGCAGAAACATGTGTTTACATTAGTCATGGATTTGAATATTTTGATTAAAAAGGTAACATTGAATTTTTTTCATTTATTCTCATTTATATATATTATATTTGAAAATCTGCATTTGAGGTTCATTTGGGGTGCTAAAGCATATATTTGTCTAAGTATTTGATGAATGCTGTCATGTCCTGATTTTGATTTTCAATAATGGATACTAATTCTCAATAGAAATCCCTAGTTATTGGGGTGTAATGAAAGCAGATAAGACAAAGATTTGTTCAGAGGCATTTTAAGTCTGTGGCAGTTGCACAATTCCTTATCTTGACTCCTGCAATGTGACAAAATATGAATTTTTTCTGAAATATTTACTCCACAACACTTGCTCTTTGCATGCCTTCACAAGAACAGTTTACTACTAGAAATTTTAAAATAAATATGTGAACATTCCTCTTTTGGTACCAAATTCACAAGGCTACAATCGGTATTATATATTATATGATTTTTTAGGCAAACCTATATTTGAATCACATACTGAACGTTTCAATTACATGTACCATGTAGCAGACGACATAACATTCATATCATTTGGTAACATAACCCAAATATATATTTAAATCATTCTACAAAAGTTTCATTCAATTAACTGATTACTTTGTGAAGCAGTCTTACTTGACAACGGCATAAGGGTCCATACCGAAATGTGGCATCATATGTAATAAAGAAACTGGCATCCATCTTACTTTCTTATTCACTTGAATATAAATGTACCAGTACATATTTCTATTTTCGTTCATGATCATTCTTGTAGAAAAGGCCCTTATTTACAATTAATATATTTTTTTTCTGTTTTTGTCATTATTCTTCCTAGTGAAGTTGAATTATGATTTATACTACCTTGATTTAGACAGTACCAACAACCTGTCTTTAAGCAATAATGAAAATGATCAATGGAGTCATTATTCAACATTATATTAATATCATTACATCATCTATATCATAAAAGTATCATTTGTTTTGTAGATGCCCAGAAAAAGAGAGTTCAACAAATCTTGACAATTGCAGGTAAGTAATAATGGAAGTAATATATTCACAATTAATGTCTCTTTTAACTAAGGGTGGAAACCAAAGAAACCATTTTATTGAAAAAAATTGTGGATAAAAAGTTAATAATTTGTAATTATTTGTAGGTAATTATTTATTTTATTGATATTTGTACTATCCGCTTTCTGCAGTAATTTACAACATCAAAGCAATTGCAAAATCAAGAATTTATATTGCTTCCTTTCTTATGTAAACAAAGATACAGAGTTAACTATTCTTAATTACAAATATTCCCATTTTGAGTAAGTAAATAGATCTTGTCTGAACAAGCATTGGCAACCAACTGTTGCATAATTTTAACAAGTTTCAGAACACTCCATATTATTTTTTCTTAAACATGAAGGATTTCCTTTTTTTCAGTTCAACAGATGCCCTGGAAGTCATTCTTCATTGACCCAACTGATGAACCCACAGATACCCCATGCCAGGAAGAAGATACAGATTCTGATGATTGTTCTGTGATAAATTCTTGGTCATTTTGCAGTTTAGCAAACACTGGGTGAAGATATGAGTAAGTTTGTGATGGATGCTGACTTCTACACAGGTGTGCATGCTTTAAATAAAATCTCTTCAAATTCAATTTATTTACAACAGTTGACATTCATATTTACTGTATTTTTAATGAAAGAATATTATCTAAATTGTTGAATTACATACATTAATACAAATACATATATGGTCTTATTCTAAAATGAATACATGTACCATTACATCAGCATGTCACCTGCCCAGTTCCTGTCAATTACAATTAAGGTGTTTGACAACAATAATTTCTTCACAGTAAGTAACATAAGAAAAAATTAAAGTTATGAACCCTATAAAACAATCAACTTCGTCAGGGGCCATGTCCTGTGACCTATATAATAACAAGTTCAAGTTCAAGTAATTGTTTCATTCCCTCTCAATCTACTGTAAAAGAAATGCGTTGTGGCAGGGGACAATAAATACAACAGGCAAAACTAACTTGAAAACGCTGATTTGTTACCATGTGTTTCTACTGTTGTAATCTACATAAACACAGAAAATGAGCTGGGATCAAATACTTCCTCATCTTCAAATATTAAATAAACATTTCCTTATTATATCTGAAATCCACCTTCTTTTACACTCTTACTTACATCTTCACTTTCCTCCCTGTGAATGTTCCAGTTGACACACATTTATTAATCAATGGCATGGAAAGCCAAGTGTGGCTGTACTTACTGTCTCAAGGTCTCTGTCTGGGAATGCTATCCTCCTGCGTTCCAGCTTGGCAGCACGGATAGCATGATACCAGTCAACAATGTCCTGCCAACACATTGCTCAGTGTCAACAATGCTTAACATACCTGGTAATCATGGGCTACCTTGTGGAACTATTTGTGATAATGTGTCTTGAAAACCCTGACACATTCACCATGTTTGGAGTGAGTGAGTGTAGTTTTTCGCCGCTTTTTGCACTATTCCAGCTACATAACAGTGTGAGACAACAGAAATGGGCTTCACTTATACTGTGCCCATGTGGGGAACTGAACCCGGGTCTTCAGCATATCCCACTGTCCCTCACCATGTTTAGTAGGATGGGTGACTCAGAGTAAAAATATATCTCATAAATGACTACAATATATGACAATGAATCTCATCCTTTCACTGAGTAATACGCTTATGAGTTGTCATAATGAATGAATCATGGATCTCCATGTTGTCTTTCATTCTCGAAAAGGTAGCATGGTTTTCCAATGAGCAAAAACTTAAAAGATTCAATTTTAAATGAAAAAGGCTGTTTGATTACTTTCAGCCTTACAGCACAACGAAAGGGATGTAAAGAATTCTGTCCGACCACAGAATATACAGTATTTTTTCCTCCTTATAATGTTAACCAGCAATAAATAAAGTAGACATACTTTTGAGCTTTCTGAATGTACAAACAAGCTTCTGGTGGAGCCATTCTTGTAGAAGGTAATCTGCATGCCATAGGGGTGACCTATCTTGTCAGGTACAAACACTGCATTCACCTCATCCAAGTCTATCTCTGCCTTAGGGCGAGGTGCCTGAAACAATACCATTACTTCAGAACTTGTTTCAGGATGACAAGCTGTTCCTGCACAATCTTGCGACCACTGATTCTTGGCTGGAGACAAGTGTCTATATGTTCTCTGAGTGATATATTGGGTAAACAGTGAACAGGAAGTGATAATAATAGGACTAGGTCTTTGAAACATCACCACCTCACAAATTGTGTCACAAGATTTAGAGAGGTAAAACCTTTAATTCCACAATTTAGGCACCATTTCATCCAGTTCCTGGAGTTCCATGAGATTTGGAATGTTGAATTGACATTTTAAACATCACACAAAAAAGGTATACCAAACATATTCTCAACATGTTAGGACACACAACACTACATACTGCAGACTGTTCTGAATGAAACAATTATTTATAATTAATTACTGGTTAGGTTGTGAAAGATGACTTTTCATTTGTGGTGATTATCTTTATCAGTTGAGTCATTGTCAAATGAAGATTAGATACTGCTTGTACACCAACAAGGACAGACTTGTACAAAGCTATATGACTTACAATTAACTCTGCAATGGTCATGCCTCAGGCGAATATCCACTTGCACAAACCAAACTTAGTGCAGTTGTGAGACTGTGGCATGTTGCAAGCACTATCTCAAACAAGATCAAAATCTTCAACGGTGGAAAAGTGATTACCTTAAAACAGATTTGTGTTAACAGTTATCTGCAGAAGTGCACTGCTTGCTAACCATACAAACAGCAGAACTGGGTGCAAGCAAACCATCAGCAGAACTGGACACAAGTATACCAACAGCGGAAATGGATAAAAGTATACAAAGAGCAGAACAGGATACAAGCGTACCAAGAGCAGAACCGGATACAAGCATACCAACAGCGGAACTAGACACAAGCATACCAACAGCAGAACTGTGTACAAGCACACCTACAGCAGAACTGGGCACAAGCACACCAACAGTGGAACTGGAAAAAAGTATACAAAGAGCAGAACAGGACACAAGCATACCAAGAGCAGAACCGGATACAAGCATACCGACAGCAGAACTTCGGCACAAGGATACCAACAGCGGAAATATGTACAAGCATACCGACAGCAGAACTGGACACAAGCATACCAACAGCGGAAATATGTACAAGCATACCGACAGCAGAACTGGGCACAAGGATACCAACAGCGGAAATATGTACAAGCATACCGACAGCAGAACTGGACACAAGCATACCAACAGCGGAAATATGTACAAGCATACCGACAGCAGAACTGGGCACAAGGATACCAACAGCGGAAATATGTACAAGCATACCGACAACAGAACTGGACACAAGCATACCAACAGCGGAAATATGTACAAGCATACCGACAGCAGAACTGGGCACAAGGATACCAACAGCGGAAATATGTACAAGCATACCGACAACAGAACTGGACACAAGCATACCAACAGTGGAACTGGGTATAAGCACACCAACAGTTGCACCAGTTAAAATATACTAAATGCACCTCCTTCTTTCACACCCTGCACATTTAAAGGCTGTACTAATAAACCAGTGCTTGGATGATGGCACATAATTTGCATGCCCCTTTCTAACCATGAGACCACCTTTGAGCCACTGGTAAATCTTATTCTTAAATAATCTGCATAGAAGGGACATTGGGCAGGAATCCATCACATGAGGTAGGATAAGTATATAGACATAGATAAAATTTTTAAACTTAAATTATCTCAAGGATTGCACTTACCACAAGGTCAGATGGCGGGCTGCAGATGCCCTATGTCCAGCTAACAGCAGGAACTGTGTAGACTTGAAACAACCATAGATATAGATGCCCAAGAGAGGACGGTTATGACTAGCCTAACTCCTATGCTAAGCACATCTTCCAGAGAGACTGCTACTCCTGAGCAATGTGTGCTTGGACACAACCTCTGAAAAACTTACAGGTCCCTGTAAATTAAAGCCTTTTCACAAAAATCTGTCCAGACCCTGTTTTGAGACGACCCCCAAAAACACCCATCCATAATGGCATGGAATGATCATTTACTGAGCAGAGCATTTGTAGAAGCTAACATTCGTATCTCATGTGGATTGGATGCTGTTGGAGGTGGTAATCCAGCAAAGGCATAAGTCTGTCAGATGGTGGCCATCATGCAGAAGAAAAAGGTGGTGTCAGACACTTCTACCCTGGATGTTGAGGATAACGGGAAGAAGAGACACTTGTAGACATGGCAGCAAACCTTAAAAGCAGCAAGGAATATGCACAAAGCCCTAACAGGGCACAACTTCAGGTCGTCAGTATAGTGAGGCCCGAGGATCATGGGCAACAGCAGGATAGTAGAAATATGATCAGGTTGCCCAGGCATCTGATTCTTCACTACGAAGTCCCAGCGGAGACCGAGGGGTGAGGAGAAATTGGAGATATAATAGGTCTGGATTTGCAATATCATTTTGCTATTAAGGATTTCTGCAAATGCGCCAAATGTGTAGAGAAGGTGCTCTGTGGTGCTGATCCAAGTGAGAGTGTAATAATAGGTTGTCTCAATGAGGAATTGAAACTGGATTTGGTAGATGTGCCAGATCTACAAACCAACTCCTAGCTGCCCAGATTACTCTGGGTAGAAAAATTGGAGGGAGGATGGCATAAGCACTGAGATCCTCCCATGAGATCGACAGGGCATTGAGGTCCCAAGCGAATTGATTGGGTATCAGAGAGACATATTTCGGGATCTGATGGCTGAACCAAGTTGAGGCCTTGATATATTATAATGATAATGGAAAGATCATTTCCCGAAAGATCTGCCACTCAGTGGGAGACACAATTGGAGTGAAACAGCGCATTTGACTCTGCGAAATTGTCTGGCTCAAGCATCAATTTTGAGGGAGTCAATTACATAAAAGAACCGAAACGCCATCTGAAGAAGGCTCACCAATGCTATTGACCCAGTATGCTTAACGTTCCAGATGACATTCGATGAGTCACTGCTTGGGGACCCCATTCCCAACCCCATGGTCAAGCAGCTGTGTCAATGTGAGACAATTCTCTATCCTTGATTTGGACATCTGCATCAACTGAACGAGCTGTGGCCAAAGACTGGAAACTATGGGTGTGAGATGCCAATAAGGAGAACCTAGGTGAAGACAGCTCATCCTTAACCCTCTTAGGATTTTGTAGGCATGATTTTACAACATGGCTATATGAGCAATGCAAGGTTGTGGGGAAGTGTAATAGATGCCAAATCCTGTTGTGTGATGGAGAAAGAATGTGCACAAAGAAGAAAGTTCTCTGCATTTCTTGACAAAGTTATCTGGAGTTTCTCCATTATCCATGCCAGCACTTGAAAATCCTCAACAAAATCCATTCCCCAATCTAGGGGTGAAATTTCCTAATAAGCTGGAAATGTAGGTTCAATTTGATGACCAAGATTGGACGCTGTAACAGATGATCTGTGGGTAGGAACACAGCAGAATGAGCTGACTATGTCTGATTCCCTGAGGCAGTGACAGCGCTCAACATCACAGCCAGATCTGGGGAAGGTGTCATATCCAGTACTGGGGTCCATGATTCTGGTAAACTCCATGTGGAGTGACGTGAGGAGGCATGTGCCCTTTCTGAAGTCATGGCATGATGAGACCTGTAATAGATCTCCTATGCAAAGAGTCTGGAATGGAACATAAACGCACATTTATGGAAACCTGTTGGCGAGAATGAAAACAAGAACGAGGAAGGGGTGTCTCATAATGAGATGGGTCATCCTTGGCCAGAACGACAGTTGACTGTGTAGATCTACCTTGATGTGCAGAATGTACTGAGCTGAAAGTCCCATGATAATGACAAGATGAAACAATTTGGAGAGAGGCATCTGGAAGGTGAACTAGACCTGTCTTTCCAGTGAACAGATCCCAATCATAATAAGTGATTGATACACTTCTCGCACTTGCAATCATTTTGGCGAGCAAACATGATTCCTTTTGCAGCTAGATGAACAATGAGATCCAGAACATCTACAATGGAAGCGATCCTGACTGTCAGGGGATGAAACAAGCTCCTTTATATCTGTGGAGGCTGTTAGCCCAGGCTCCTGAGAATCCCTTTTTGGGAGCAATGCACAGAGAGCGGAATCCTAAGGTCCCGCTGCTGGGAAATAGCTAGGGAGTGGCTGAACGCTCCACAAATAACACAAAGGATGGCATAAAAAACAAAGGACTCAGACTGGAATTCTGAGCAACAAGCAGATTCTCCAGACCTTCTGATAAGAACAACTCAGAGGACACTCTCATAAAATTTCCTTTATTGGAGTGAGGAGACTGTGACCGACTTTCTTGGTGGCTTGCTTGGTGGGACTGGGTCCGTCTAATGATGCCGCATACCTGGATGTATTAGCAACACGTCGAGCACAGACCCTGGTGTAATCCCCAAAAGCCTCAGAGGTAAGATGCTTGCATTTCTCACATCAAATGTCCCATTTACATTGTCCCATACAATCGACACTCTTCTTATCCTGGTCTGTCTTCCCCATGATGTAAATGTTATTGAAGAAATCAATGAGTAAAGTAAGCCACATCCACACTGGGGTGCAACAAGAAGGAGAACCATGATTCAAAGGTGGTCACTGGGTTAAATACTGAGGCATGCTGCCTGTTGCATGCTTTTCATGACAATTGGGAAGCTAACTTATAAAGAGGGTAGCAAGGAGTGCTTGGGCAATTGGACAAGAGGGGGCTAGGGAGAAGAGTTTACATCGTTCTCAGTGTTGTAGCAAGAGAGGTAAGTGCCAGCTATACAACACTATTCTAATTGTTGCGTGCAAATTCAATATTAACTTTCAGAAATGGCTCAAGTTAGGGCAGAACAAAATGGTGGAGATAAAGAAACTCACTTTGCTTGATTCTTCTATCACAAAATACTGGAGTTTGTTTTCTGGCCTTGAAAGAACAAATTTCCTTTGTTGGAAGAGTTTTCTATCACGACCAAGTTTTAATAAATGTCCTTCTTTCTTTGCACAATTGTATGATTCCTGCTTGTCTGCATCAGTGAATTCCAGACGCTGATATTTGGCGAATATCCATTCCTTCCTCAACACTCTGAAAGTCAGACACCATCAGAAGTACAGATATCAAAACAATGAATCCTTTGGTAAGTTATATTTTTGTAACTCCCAATCTCCCATAAAATGTAAGTACTCTAAATATGCTGACAATAATCAAACCCAAACGCATAAATACAAAACAGAATGAAGTAAAAATCAAGATCATCAAGGTCCCATATCCCATTCTACAGTATTTCAACTGGTCAGTCATTACAATGTCACATCACTATTTCAGTCACTACTGGGTGAACATTTATCTTAATATCAACTACTTAATTGCTACTTACTCCACACTCTCCTTCTGTGGCCGTCTGTAGAATGGTGGAACATGCAGTTCATACCTTTCCTTCGCCCTGTTGTTGCCGATCCCCTGCATCAGCTGAAGAAACACCAAACACTGTCTTAAGAAGGCTTAACACCATCTGACTTCATAATCATAATACTTGTAAGTGCTTCTCAAAAGTAGCTCATATAATATTGTCAAGTTTGTAGCAGGTGCTATAGTATCTTTCAGTTCCTTCAGTTATTTACAAACAGCTTTTTTATATAGCTATTAACTTTCAATACGTCTTCATTATCTGGATGCTGGATGCAAAGTGATCTTAGTGCTAAAGTGTACAAACTTGAAGTATGTATTAATTCCCTGGGGTGTCATGTACGAAGCTATATTTGTGCTATAGCGATCATACACACATATCTCAATGCAGACTTACAGTTGTCAAAGGGCGGCTATGGGTGATTTGGACAGTGGCACCATCTTCTTCAAATAAATGCAAGAGTATATTTCTACCAATCACTGTGGGAGCAATGAGCTTTCTAGATGTTATAGAGTAAGATCATTTCACCGCCAGTTTAAATGAAGTAAGTTCAACTATCCACATGAATGACTGACATGGAAGGAAACTACAATACCACTGGTATGTGTAGAAAGCAATACATAAAGACTGTAACAATGACAGACATGAAAGAGGAAATCTATCTTCCCTACTTTACTGCAGGCTGTGTATACAATGTGATGAGTGCAAAGTATTTCAGTGTTGACTAAATGGGGAAATAGACACCTCTACTTGGTCAGAGTCCCAGTTGTCAAGGGTGACAGACTTGACTCGACTGACGCTGTTGAGTGCACGGTGCATACCAGCACACTCCTGGCACAGGAAGATCCCAATTGTCGAAGAAGCCCATGTCGGATCTGCAACAAGAAGAAATCACCATTATGAGTAAAACTTCTTCCATAAATTGTTTCATTCTGCTCAACGAATTGATAAAAAACAAATAAGCCACATACTTATTCTACACTTAAGACAATAAACTACCATAATCTTATCTTCCCTAACAACTCAATATTAGCCATATAACTAAGAGCACAAACAAAATTAAACATAGAAGGAAGAAAATACTTTAAATTAATGGTCTAACTGTCAACAAAACAACGCTTAATCACATATTCCAAACGGACACATAGGTAAGGGAGATAACTCAATAAGATGTCACTTTACTACACATTTCAACACTACAAACTCTTTATTCACCAAGTCTACTGACAAAGTGAAGGATTTTCATCTCTCTGATTTTCATTAAATGTCTAACATAAACTGTCTCATACTTCTAAGGATTTTTCAACACTTTCAACATTATCCAACAACCCAATGTGTCAGTATCATTGCATATACCTACTCAGAGTCTGTTGATACATGCTCATTTATTTTTTGACTAAGTTATAAGACTTGTGTATATTTCTGTTCAAGCATAAGACTATAAACATACCAAAGTAACATAGTATACTCACTCCTGGTGTATTTTACGAGTACACAAGTAAGTGTTTCAGGAAAACAAGGTCATATGATACAGAGAGGGACATAATGTACTTGAGAGGTCAAGTATGCCCCTGACATTACATGCCAAGAGTATACTGTCTTCCCAGAAATTATTGAGAAAGTTGTTTCACCAAATATCTAATAAATGCATACAAACTACAGTTCTACTTAAATAAATATGTATGAAATTAATATGAGATATGATTCTCTTCCATTCTCAGTGTATTTCCAGTATTGTGCGAGTTCCTTGCCCTGCAATACACGATTATATGCACCAAGGTACAATGCCAGTAAAGGTATACTGCTGATCAAAGTTTGTAGAAAATTGAGTGATAACAAATTATCCCAATATTCGACCACTTCTTTCTTCATATCTTAAATATTTCTAAGTCCTTTTTGGTTTATTCTGTCCTTAATTAGTCCCCATACATTTTAAATATGGTTAAGATCTGGACTGTAGCTTCGCCAATCTAAAACTGGTACATTTTCATTTGATCAACCACTACTGTTTGTAGCCAACAGTGTTTGTGGACGTTATCATACCATTGGAAGGTGGTAGCCATGTAAGATGTCAACATATCGTTCCTTTGTCAAATTTCCAATCCAAATACACAATGGCTTCACTCAATGTGATGATATCCCACCCCACATATGAAATTTTGGGCTAAGTTTTGGGCATTGGTACATAAATTTAATGGTATCTTTAGCTAAAAACTTCACACAGTTCGGAAAAAGTCTGACAGAACATTCATCAGAAAAGAAAAGAAAATCCCAATCTTGTTGATGGTTTTCATGAGCATGTTTAAACATCTTTCCTTTTCTGAATCAATCATCAAAATTCTCTAGACTATAGACAAAGGAATGACCTGTCTACCAGCTAAATCTATGTGTAATTATCCAGAAAAAACATCTTAGTATAGCTGAGAGCCATGTAAAAGCATTCTCACTCACTGAAATGTGAAACAAACATAAATATTTTTATTCCTAATGTGCCTGTAGTTAGAATGTACTCGCAACTGAAGTTCACTAGCACAAGCAGTGTACACATTTCTTTGGTCTTCAGATATAAATGAAATGTATTTAGAAATTTGCAAAACATGGTGAAAGAATCATTTCAGTTTGGGGAATCAACAACTAAGGATTCTGGATGGCCAAAGAAATTGGCAAGAACTGCTCTATCTACAGTCTGTTTCCATTGGAAAAACATAGCGATGAGTTTTACTTTAAGCAAAAACATAAATCCAATAAAGTGAAATTAAGATGGCAAACCCTCATAATTTTACTGATGACACAACTTGTAATGTAAAGATTTCTTCCTCCGAAGCGAGGTTGTGTTTGAAGTGACAATAACATTGTTAGAAGTATCATACAGACAACCACCTTGCTTTCAAGAGTGAAATAGTGTGTCATAAGCAATGTCATGCAAAAATCAAAACTACTTCCTACTTCTAGCCTAATATTCTTTTGAATCATGACCAAAATGATTTTGCATGACATCGCATGCATAACCATCATGACAACAAGCAATTTTGACAGAAGCATCTGTGAAAAGCAGGTGACAAGATTAAATGGCAACAGATTGTGAAAACACTGAGCTTTCATTTTTCAAAACAACTGTCACGACTGCAGGTTGGTTGAAATTTTGTTTGCAGGAGAGAATTGTGCAGTGTTGTCAAAAAGGTCATTTAAGGTAATTAAATGTTGAAATGAGTAGTTTTAATGACAGGGTTTAATTTAAAATGATGTCAATAAATGATTTTTGTATTTGTACTCCTTAGAGTACATGTGATCTTTATGCTTTGGTCACAGAACATGATTTCTCTGAATGCAGTTTGGAAATACTCAGCACAAGGCATTACAAGGTCTCTGATGATGTTGATGTCCCTACAGATTGTCACACTCTCTAATTATATTTTCTGTTCTTGATGATATGATTGAGGTAGAAATTACCTTCTATTAACATTAACTCCTGCAGTCATGAAATCACCTGTTGTTATTGTAATTCAAAATCAGTCAGAATATTGTATTTCCAAATATTTCGGTAGAATATATGAGGGTTGGCTGAAAAGTTCTAAGCCTCACTGTGAAAAAAAGTTACAAAGTCCACGTTTGTAATTCATTTTTCTACATAGTCCCTTCCAAGTTCACACACTTTTGCCAGCGATGCTGCAAGGCCCGAATCCCGGTCAGGAAGAAATCTTGTTCAGCTACCCTAAAAAAATCAGTCACAGCGGAAATGACGTCATCATTACTTGCAAAATGGCAACCGGCGAGTTCCTTTTTCATTTTGGGGAACAGGTGGAAGTCAGAAGGAGCCAAATCAGGTGAATAAGGAGGATGGTCAATGAGTTCAAAGCCACAATCGCGGATTGTTGACATGGCCACCACCGATTTGTGAACAGGCGCATTGTCTTGGTGGAAGAGGACACCTTTAGCGATCATCCCTCATCGTTTGGCTTTGATTGCTTCTCGCAACTGGTTCAGTAGATCAGCATAGTATCTGCCGTTGATAGTTTGACCTTTTTCAAGATAATCAATGAGCAGAATACCCCTGGAATCCCAAAAGACTGATGCCATCACCTTTCCAGCTGAAGGAACAGACTTGGCTTTCTTCGGAGCTGGTGAATCAGGATGCTTCCACTGTTTTGACTGTAGTTTTGTTTCTGGTTGAAAGTGATGTATCCAGGTCTCATCCATGGTTACAAATCGTGCCACAAAATCATCGGGATCTGCTTCAAAACGATGCAAATTGTCAAGGGACGTCTGGAACCTGACACGTTTCTGTTCTGCTGTCAAGAGCTTTGGCACCCATCTTGCAGAAACTTTAGTCATTCCTAATTCATTGGTGATAATATGCTCAACCCTCTCATGAGAGATGCCCACTACACTAGCAATATGTCGAGTAGTCAATCGTCGATCATCCATCAACATATCAAGCACTCGCGTGATGTTTTCTGGAGTGGTTGCTGTTGAAGGCCTTCCTGAGCGTGGGTCATCATCAAGGCTTTGTCTGCCATGCTTAAATTCTGCAGCCCACTTCTTTACTGTGGAAAATGAAGGAGCATCATCCCCTAGAGTGGAGACCATGTCAGCATGTATCTGTGTTGGGGACATCCCTTTCTTTTGCAAGTACTTGATGATGGCCCTGTATTCAGTTTTGTCCATTTCTGATGATTTCAGAGGGTAGGTTTACCAAAAGAGCTGTAGTTGAGATAAAACTATTAGTACGTTTGTAGTTCTTGTGTCTATGATTCACTAAATGATTGTCCTCATTGGTGGCAAACACCTGTCTCTACCTGGTGGGGAAACACCACTCAGGCTGAGAACTTTTCAGCCAACCCTCGTACAAGATTTTGCCTATTTTTTTAAACCAGGTAGCAAGTTCTTGCTACTTCATAAAAAACTTAATTTTGAACACTGGATCCTATTTAATTTACAACAAGCATGGGTTGCTGAAGACCGATTCTGACCCTGAGCTTCACAGGTACATTTGCTACAGAATGAAAAATGTATCAGAACAAAGCCAAAAACAATCAGTAATATCACCACTCGAGACCTGAATCGTACTTTATTCTGGAAGACATGTGCACTCCCTGCCATTGCTGGAATAACCGTAGTCAGTGTCATGGTGATTTGTTCACTACTGCCACCAGGGAAGAGCCAAACCATAACTTGATAACTATCACAGTACACAAACATACATATGGGTGCACAGCTATGCAGTTACTATTGATTATAACATATTAATCAAGCATTTATCAAGTCTTGATTGTGTGGCAATCATTGTAATGGTATTCCTACTACTGCCAGCAAGTACAATCTGTCTTACAGAACTAGTTACTCCTGCATGTAGTCTTGACAGATGATGCTGTCATCATTGCTAACAATGTTTTTAGATTGTTGTTGTTAGCCACATGCAGCAATATTCCAGCTATATTATAACACAGCAGTCTGTGAATATCTTCCTTTTTATATAATTTTATTGTTTTTAAAGATATTTTAGAAACTATTCAGCAAACTTAACAAAGGACATCCAGGCTGCAATTCAACAAAAGGTCTGTGCAAGGTTGAGTCCAGACCTGACAGTCCAGTGACTGATTGGCATCAATCTATCCATTTGGGATAGGCTGATTGTTTCAACAGTGTGTTCAATGAAGCATTGAGTGATAGAGTGATGTGAACATTATGTCAGCACTACCTTTCCAGGTTGACTTCATGGGGTGGGAAGAAACGGTAAACAAGATGCAAATCAGAGAAATGTCATCTTGCTGAAGTCTGTGAACACAAATAGGATCAAATCATCATGATAATCAGAGCAATTAACTGATCAGAAACCATGATCAGCAGATCCTGGTACAGATAAGAGTTGCAGCCCTGTATGTTGAATTTCAGCACTCAAATAGGCTATTGGTCCAGTGTTGCCCCTACAGTAAGCTGACATGTCAGCTGGCAGTGTAAGTATGCATACAGTTGACCATAAGCATAATATGTGATACAATTGCTTTAGCCATTATTGGTCAAGTAATATCATAGAAGGACATGCCCATTTATTAAGACCATGAAAAACGTACAAAGGTCTTTCCATTGCAAACATTCATGTCAGAAGTAAGCTGAGGTCAGAAGGTCAGGTATGTAGCAAGTTGTCCCTCACAAGAAAGGCCTTGTTTAGGTACATGCCCTTGTCTCCACAGTCAAGCAATGACCCTTTCTGCAAGCAGAGAGGTAACTGGCACAAAAGATAAATAAGCAAAAGCGTTGGTCTGCTGTCTCTGACACTTTGATCATTTGTCCTCGTTTTGTCATTTTCTCCAAAATCAAAAACTGTGAATTGATGAAACTTTCAATGCAACCAACAACCTATTCCAATTCTGTTTGAACCATCTATATTCAACATGTTCCAGTTAAGTTTGGTTTCCACGGCACCCCTTCCAAAAAACCTGCTATTTTGATTGCTCCCCTTTGTATTCACACTGTTAATTTCGCAAGATCACAAGGCAAGTATTCAGGGGGGTTTCACCTATTCATTTCAAATGTTGCACACACACTGTGTATTGCCCCGAAAGCTATTTCAGATAGACATCAGCATAAATTATGTAGCAGTTGAAAATGAATCATGTTCAAAATTCAAAATAGTTAAAGATAATACAATCCCATTAGGCCCCATAATTACACTGAGACAAATTACAACACAATCATAATAGGATTGTAATTTGGAAAATGCAGTAATACTAGAAAGACAGTAAAGGTCAGAGGAAATGGGATTAAAAATTGACATGTGTCAAAAACATCATCAAGTGTTCTTCTTAACAAAAGACTAACATCTAGTCTTTGAAATGACAGAAAAAACTGGTAACTATATCACATCCATAATGAATACTGATAAATGTCTTCATATTGAGAAACTGTAGAAATCCAGATCTCACACTTATTCTAGACTTGCAAGGGCTCTACTTATGTTAGTTTCAACACCACCACATACATGCTACATGTCACAGGATACAAGCAGAAATGGCTGGACAATGGGGATAGGTAATATTTCCAAACTTCCTGCCATGGTGGATAATTCTGTGAGCTTTGCTTTCACACATCATAGCTGGACGTTTCCTCCATAGGCATAATTGTTTAAGAGACTGATTGTCAGTTGGCCAGCTTGACAACTGTTAACATGCCCAACACATATGGGCACATAACTTAAAGGTCACATGCAACGTAAAACACAACTTTGCAGATTCTGGTACCTTTCGGTATGCACTTACCGAAACAAATCATAAAAAGTGCCAATTCAACCTATAAAGTTGAAAAAAAGACGCGATGAAAAAAAAGCCTGCGAAATCGGAGTTCAAACGTTTCACTAAATTCCCCCCAGCGCTGGGGGGAAAACTGGTTTCAACGGCTGTGCTGCGCTGCGTCCATAACGCATGCGCAGTGAATAGTTTCGCGGAGCATGAAACAGTATGCATGCCCAGCGTCTGAGGTCGTGAGCAGTAGTCTAATCTTGGTTGTGTACACAAACAAGTAATTAATCTACTCGTTACGTAAAACAACTTGTTGATTGTGGTAAGCAGTCTCTGTCACAGAGAAAGCTCAATGTCTGGTTTATTGACACCTATATGTCTGTCTGCCTGTCTGCTAAAGACAACATGCAATACACAGCTTCAATCATTGACCACGTGCAATTTGAACTTAACACCTATCAGACTATACGACATAAAGAAAATAAGTTGATTCATGACGCGTGCACCCGAGTCCCGTGTCTGCCACATTATGTAATTAGGCACGTGTGATACACATGACATGTTTTTATATCTGTGGGTTGCAAACAAACTACATTCACTTTTTCGGATGACTGGATCTGACGGAAACTGGTGCAAACTCTTGTCAGTTTCAAGTCCTGCTTTGTACTTGGACGAATGACAGATTCCAGCCACGCAGTAGTTTACCATCTCTACTGACATGATTTTTTATTGGATCGAGCGCAAATTCAGAGAGCATGTATTTTCCAAAACCAACATCTCTATATACATTCTTCATGGATAACGACTTCTTTTCGTGTATATGATTTTGCTTGACAACCGTATATGAATCCATACTGAAACGACGCATCATGTACACAAAAAGAAGTTGTTATCCATAAAGAATCTTACTTTCTTGTGCCTGGCTATACTTCTAAAATGCCCATCAAACAGATCATCTTTCTGTACACGCAATGAACCCTCAGCATATCAGCAAATGAATCAGCCAATCGGAAGCCGTCGTTACACTTGGATGCATAGCCACCCGCTATGACTGGGTTCGGTCTCTCGAGGGCTTCGTTTCGGGGGAAGTAAACCCAAGTACAAAATATTGCACCTTTGAACCGCGATTGTACGCTTATAATTTTGTTTATTTGTTTTTTAAAAGCAGCAATGTATATTATATGTCATGAATAAGTGATAAATGTGTTTTAATTATGTTTGATTTTTTGGTTGCATGTGACCTTTAAGTGAGCTAAGACTGTTATATCATCATTTGTGTCCCTGTTGGGTGATGGTCACTCACACTGGGAGTTTCCAACTGTTTTTCATCATTAAAATGCAATAAGTACAATGGCCTGTTAAAATATCAACACTGGACCAGACACACTAAACACTGAATAGCAGCAATACCAGTACATGGCATGGGAGTCTTAGTGATGGGTTTGACACCACCTACTCATGGATACTATTTACAAGCTATAATCCCAGTAATGAGGCATCTCTCAGGTACCTCAGCTTCACTCCGTTCCTCGTACAACATAGTAAATCATACTAAATGATTGGATGGTCACTTCTTAAATGAAAGAGACATGTTGATTGGTTGCACATGTTGGTTCCGATTACAGCTCTTTAAAATTTAGGGTAGGTAGGTATGATTATAAGCACAAACTAATAACACATTTATCAATGTTTAATTGTATATTTTAAACAAACTTGGGGCCATCATGTCCACTTCTCTTTAAGAATGACTGATGTCAGTCAGTGACTGGGAAAAAACAATGGTAGCTGAATGCTTATTTTATTCATTCTGCTTAAAATCACCTGATAAATATTTCAAGCTTGGAAGGCCATGAAGATCATTTGGTGATTTGCGTCTGGAGTACATAGTGTAGATATAATTACAATTTCTTAGACCTGTCATATATGTCTCTAGAAATATCTAACACAGTTGACTAATATTCAAATCAGTTTCCCAATTTAATTGTTTTGCTTACATGTTTGCTGTGTCTTAGATTTGGGAGTGCTTGGAAATTTCTGGAGCTAGTGACTTTTTTGCCTACACTTAAGTACACTATAGTACAGAGACAAATTTATCTCATCACACAACTAGAATTTTCATATCAGTGCACGTTATACACAGTTTTGTGATAGTGTACCAGATGCTCATATTCACCTCTTGTCTTCATTGTACAAAATGATAACAGTTTGATGACAAAGATACCAAATCATAACTGTATCACGCTTCACTCAAACACATCACATATTTCATTGGCCAACAGACATTATGTCATTGCCTCATGATTGTACAAATGTCAACCGACGGCATAGACTACAACAAAAACACCCCTAATGTCAGATCTTAACTCATTTTTTACAAAGCCCCGGAAAACTAGAATAATCGATTATACTGTTCATCGCTGTGTTGTGTCAAACCTAGAGTAGACTTGTTCTTCCGCATCATGCTCCCCATGTTGTACGATCCGGGGCGTCAATATGGCGCTTGACAACCACAATCACGCACCTGCTACAATCACAGACTAAACACAAAGTATACATCATGTCTTACGTTCTGTTCCACAATCTGCACAAGCACCATTACCAGGCTCTCGGATAATCTGACCCAGCGCCTGTCTATGTTTATCCGCCATCTTGTGTAGATTATGATTCACTTCCCTGTCAACTGTGACTGTCTTAAAATAGAACGGGGAACCCTACTACGTCACTCATTTCCTTATTAGGAAAAAGGAAGTACACATAGGCCTACTTGACACGGTTTGGTGAGTTTCACTACAGTGTGGTGTTGGTAGTCTGGCACCAACGAACTGGTTTCGTGGGTATTGTAATATTCTGGTATAAGTAATTCATGTCATCATAATGACTGATATCATTTTATGGCAACTAAAACAAGACACAATCTGCAGATAGATAGACGAGGTATTTCTGGGTGAGGAATGCACAGTTCCCACTCAGCTGATTCATATGAAAGATGCGAATTTATGATGCTTTTCCTTCCTGTGGTGTTTATCACCTCCGATAAACACATGCACCATGTAACGGTGACGTATGTATCGGTGATCAGTCATGTACGATACTTTAGGGACAGGTCGTATAAATTAGTACAGGTAGGTTAAGGAGTTTGGTTATGGAATACGGATCCGTCATCTGCACTAGAGTACAGAAACCGGCTAGCTATCCGTGATGCCTTTTCAACTTGTGTGCTTTGTATGAAAACAGTGTATAAAACACCTGAATGCGTTTATTCTACCAGTTTCTGTCCACCCATAGTTAGACTGGTCAACACTTCAGGCGGCAGATACTTTTACAATTGGAATGTTAAGGTCATGTGTGTCCATTACCAGTATAAAAAACTAAACCCTTTGGGGCAATAAGATGAACTATACTCAAAAAGATAACACAAACTCGAATATAAGTTGAATACAGAAACGCAAACATCTGTGGCGACATGGTAATATATAAGGGTGGTGTAACCAGACAATCCACAAAACATGTCAGCAGTGTGTTGCAAGGGTGTAAACAACCAAGATTGATATTTTGCTGCTGAAACGAAAACGAAGTAAATATTGCCATTGCACTGCACATGACTCTTAGCACTATCCTGCCGGATTTTACATTGCATTGAAAATATGTACTTTGATTATACTTTCTATCAAGTCTCTGTGACGAAATCGACGGATCTGGTGGTTAGAAGCATGCAGATAATTCATCACCTGATTAAAAGCTACCAAGTCTGGTGGAGCGCGCAGCGCGTGAACAGCCGTTGACTGGTCTTTTTTGGGTTTCTTAACTCATGGTGGCTAATTAGTCGATCCAGGACTTGGATTAATGACCTGTCTGGATCGATCAGTAATGCGAGTATATTGTTCCGAAAGTGTTCCAAAGTGACTTAATCTCACACTAAGACACATTGAACACACTGACTACCTAGAGGTCTACAAGTTTAAGCCACACCGACAACTCCAATACAACCAGTTCAATGTACTGAGTCTAAAGCAAGAATACAGAGCTGCTTATTACTGTGGATAATGGAAGACGGCCTTTCACTGACTTGTCCAGATCAAGAGTGAACTTTCTATTGTCCACTTGCACGGAGGAGCGGCATGGTCCATGTTAGACTAACAGCTAATCTCTGAAATGAACATATTTTACTGAAAAAACGTCCATAGTGAAAAAAGATAATGTAATGAAATGGAACCCTGAGACTTTCTTCATTTTCAAGCTAGACTTGCCATATTTTCTAGACTTGCGTGGGCTTTCTTGGATACATATACTTCAGGGTCTGTACGACAGACTAGGTCCATGTACAATGTTTCGGATCCAGTTGGGCGATATTTTTGGTTCCGAACCTGTGATATCGCCTACACTCATCTTTTAAAGCTTTTCTTCCTACAGAGGACTGATCATAGCAACTGTACTTCAAAATTCCCTATTGTTTAGGAGAACATATCGGTATTCGAGGCATGGACGTTCCTGGAACCAAGACGGAAAAAGTCTTCTGTAAAGAACCACCACTATCAATGGCCAAAGTCATACAGAAGCGAGTGTCTGATATTCTCCATATTGTAGTGGCGGTGTAGGGTCTTCATCACGTTCCTTACTCTAACCTCCGCAATATCGGGAGTTTGACAAACATTGGAATGTTTACTTTTGTTGCAATAGTTCTATCATTTTATGAAAGTAAAATTTTACTAGAAATCAGCAGCCTCGTTTGAGAAGATGTGCATGTTAATCCGACACACTTTCCCCACTTCTGATCTAAAATTGCCATTTGTATAGATCATTTCAATGAAACCTTTTATTTGGTATTTAATCGTGTGCTTTGCAGCGTTAATAACCAAATATTATCGCCTCATGGTCCAGTAGTCCTTAGTACGGGTATTGCATGAAAATATAGTGGACATTTTGCCACATTCGACCTATTTGATCAGTGATCTATTACGGTTATATGTTAGTGTATGGTGACTTGTTTCCTATCATTCAGTGACCGCGTCAGCGAGTGCATGGGAAACCCTTTGGCATAGAGAGTAACCATGGTAACTGCAACATGTGACACAACAAGGAATCTGTACCCACATGACCAACCTGCATGATGGGCCAGTCCGGAACTATTGTGCTCTTACTTGGCTGGTATATTGTCATCAAGCGACACACTCGTTCTGTAATGATTCAGTCTTGGTTGGCAATTAAAAATTACTTTAAACCCCTTCTAGTGTTTGTTTTCTATTTCTGAAAGCAAGGCCAGTATTGTCTGTCCTGCTTGTACACCAGGTATCAGAACTGGAGCGCTTCTGTTGGCTAGTAGTCAGCATTTGCGAGCTATCCCGACAGTCTCAAGGGATTTACAAATGGCTATGAATTAACATTTACATTATTGAGGTAAGTTACCAACAAAAAACAAAAAAAACGGTTAACTACTACATGCACTCACATAGTTAATCGTCATCACTGTCTTCATTGTTTACTGATTGTGTAATCAACAGGATAACGAAATGGAAGCTTGGAATTACAAATTATCTCATCTTCTGTTCCAGATATGTAAATCGCTCTTGTTAAAAACCCGGACTTCCACCATTCATATACATGGCGCAGTTACTCCGTAATACCTGAGAGGATCGTAGGTTACTAGCTTAGTATTCTCCAAACATGGTACATATTCACAACTTAAAGGTGATCAAGCAATAGTTCACCAGAGGAAGTGACTATGCCAGCAGAGTACTTATTATTCAAGAAGCAGTAAACGCCATCGAGTAGTGATATTCTCATCGCAAAAACTACAGGTAAATGTACTCAGTCACTCACTACGAACCACATTAGCACATGGAAGTAAAATTTAGTGGTATATAACAGTCTGTCTGTGAGGACAGACGTTATACCCACCGAGATGGACAAAAAGCTTTATGCTAAACAGACGTAGAAGACGCCGAGAAACGCGTGCCTGCTTTCAACCAAGCCCCATAATAGTACAACATTAATTACCGTCATATATCACAGTCAGACACGGTTGTGTGGAAGTTCAGGAGACCTATGTAAATAACCCGATGTTTAGCCACAAAAGTTAGAGTTAGAGGTATTCAGTCAGCAAAGAATTGTGTTCACAAATATCTTCAGTACTCAAACACGACCTCTTTTCAGTTATTTAGACATTCTCACGTCACTTAGATTGGTGGCCTTGTCTAAACGACCTGTTTTAATGAGTGTGCTGAGTTGTCGCCCACAATGAATGTCAGCATGTAGAAACTGTTAGGCAGCGAATAATAGGATCGTCCGTTGGATGGAGTTTCGGAATGACTATGGTTTTACGCCGCTTCCAGCAATATTCTAGTAATATCATTGCAGAGTCCACAAAACCTGGCTTCACACATTGTACCCACATGGGGAGTCGAACCCTGGGCTTGGGTGTGGCGAGCGAACGACTATCCTACCCCTCCGTCCCTGGATTAAGTTTTAAAAAAACACTAATAAATCCCTCTAAATTACAAAATTCGAAGAAAATATCATCATATCGAGATGTCAGTTTTGAACAATATTTTTGGTGATTAACAGGCAGAAAAAATGAAAAATGCACATTGCTTCTCTTCATTTCCTAACAAAAATATTTAATACGACACCTTTAACACACCATGCCATATAGTGAAAGTGAAACATTTCTTACATACGTCGTCACTATCACTGAGGAAGTAGGGAATGGCGCGTACCGTTGATGCTGTAGAAAACCTCACCCTAAAATTATAAGAATCCATTTTGACATAATGGCAAACTGGATTGACATTCTATAAAGTTATAACTAAAACAAAGATGTCTGGAGCTAGACATGCGTGAAATTGGCGCCGCTATTAACTATATACCTGTATTACCTTGTATCAGCTGGTGTGTGTTCGTGCGGGCGTATGCGTCTGTCTGAGTGTGCCGTACGTGCATTGTCGCTACTCCTTTCATGTCCGTCTTATATAGCAGATAAATGACCGAAAATTGGTATTCATTCATTTTGGTTGAAAACAGATATGTCACTTTAACTGGACATCTCTTGGTCGAGTATTTAAACCGATGGGTGTTGTCGCAGTATATAAGACGACAGTGTGATATACTTATCAGAAACAATATCTAACCACACTCTGGGAACGTCCTACCTAGTTAAAATATTCAGTTTAAAGTTGCTAAACCACGGGTTCCGGTTTAGAGCATGAAAGTGTGACTGTTATAACCTTCCTGGTTGAGGGGGAAGATGTATCATGCACATATAAAGTAAATATACACACACCATGTCTATTGTTATATGTCCGTGCATATACGAGGTCGACGTTATATGTTGATGTGTAAACACTGGGATGCGTCAGTACAATAGAGATGTAGGTCGGATGTGAGGTGATAATGTTGTGATCAAGTGATCTGCTGATCATGTGATAACGCAGCTGCATGTCAATGACAATCAATGGATTGTTTGATCCAGCCTTGAATATTTATTCCCCCGTCAAATATCTGAAACAAATTTTGCTGTCAAACAACGAACTATCGAGAGACTATATTCTCCTGTGAGAAGGCTACAAAACCTGCATTCATTCAGTGCTAGAAGGAAATCTTTTATCTGGAGGAAGTTACTGCAAAATAAAAATTGAAGCTAAATGATCAGATTACAGTTAGTTCTTTAGGGATCAACATCCTCTTGTCGGCATTTTACATGTCCTTATACTTCCACATCAATCAACACCAGAAGAAATATTTGCTGCATTCTTGTTTGCTATTTGTCCACGGGTAATTACTCTTGTGACCGAGTTATAGTAAGTGGCATTTCAGCACGCATAGAGACTCATGCATAATGCATTGTGTACATCTGCAGGTTTCACATTCCGCATGCATACCGCAGTTAACATGTGGTTCTGTACTGCGGGTGAGTTTCTTATTAGTTTCGAAGTAAATATACGCGGTGTTTCCTCCGATGTAAGTGGTTCAGTCGGTCCATGCCAGGACGCGTTATCATACATAGGTCGATTCCGGTCATCGCACAACTCTAAAGCTGCAGCAGCCGGGGTGTTAATAAAGTTCAGTTCCCTTCAGTTCCTTCCTTTGTGATCCGATTATGATCTTGGTATGTGAACATGTTTATTGGCTAAATCATCTGACGTATTAATCGTAGCCCCACGATCACAAAATAAAGTGTACATAAAAAAGAGCTTATTAATCATTACTTCAGAGTGGATATACAAATGCTGTATTAAGTGTGCACCTAAACCTTACAAAATGATTTTTGATCACTGATAACGTCCCATGCCCTGAAACAAAGTCAGCCGCTTCATTTATCATGATATACTGTTTCATCTCCTGCTAATGACAGATGGAGATGACGTTTATAACAGGACCGGATACAGTTTTTTGAGAAACGTAGTTTATTGTCATCCATTTTCACTAAAGTTTAAATGGTCATTTAACAAACTTTCAGGACCCCTGCACCCCGCTCACAACTGGATCTGCCTATGGTTTGTGGGCTCAGCACAATTGGCTTGGTTACATGCCAAACAACGTTGTTCCGTTTAGTGGATATATGAAAGAATGTTTCATGCGAGGTGCCCAGCTTAATTAATATAATCACATATAATCAGTTCGTTGTACCAACAGATAAATTCCCTTAGGAGCTTTCCGAGTAATATTTGTTTGTACGTTCCTGTTTCTATGAACGGAATGAACAGGCCGTGCAACTGTTGGGCTGCAGTTTCCTGCTTGGCTGAATCATCGTGGTTGTCCAGCTAGCTACTGCCTTTTATTATCGTCGAATGATATATATTTGATAATTGTATTCAACATGAACGACAAAATGATTGCGCAGAATGACTGTGAAAATTTGCTCGAGATGAAAAAGGGAAGCTGACCACCATGTCTATTTTGGCACGTTGTCTAGCTTATTTTAAATTCTTGATGTCCGTTTCAGCATTACAGTGAAGGTCGGAGGCTGAACGCTGTAAAGTCTCATTAAGGTTTTTTTAATGGAATTGGATGGACCAGAGGTTATTGTGATTAAACCCTTCTTTGTCTTGAGAACCTGTAAATGTTGCTAGCATGTCCTGTATATTTATGTAACGGTGTGTAAAGTGTTCGCTCATCACATCAAAGACCTGGGGTCAGTTTCCCTCATGGATACAATGCGCCGTCAAGCCCATTTCTGGATTCATACGTTGTAAAATTGCGGATAAAGCTTACTGAGATATGGCGAGTGTACCCTCTTGAGAGGCACTTTTCACGAGAGTTTCAGTTGTCATTTAATAATAATAATGATAATAATTTAATAAGGCGGTGGGGGTTGGATGTAACCTCTGCGCGCGCGCGCGCGCACACACACACACACACACACACACACACACACACACACACACCACCGCCGATCATTGGTAATATTGCTAAAGGCAACGTAAAACTAAAGTCACTCTTTTATATAGTTGCCGCTTTGTAGCATGCGTGTGTGTTCGACAAAACAGTGTTGCATTCAACCAAAGCTGGTTTGTCAGTGCGTTGGGTTTTATGCTCCTTGAACTCTTAAAGTTTGTCAAATCTATTTGAACTTCGAGTAGGGACGTGGTGCCACAGTCACTAGATGGAAAGTATGGAATAACCTGTAGTTAACGGGTCACCGACGGTCTGCCTGTGTGGTGTTAGATAAGCTGGCCAAATTGTACGTCTCTGTCCCTTTTGACAGCTCCAAGCATCAATATCATACTGAATATGAGCTTGGACCTCTTAGGGTCATTATGGGCATACACGCTTCTCACAAGGCCTCACAATATCTTCTGATACTTCTTCCTGTTCGCTGAGTTGTTTCCTTGGGGAAGAATTCAGCAAAGCTTAAAGCAGTGGCAGCATACAGCTTTAGACCTTGCCAATGTGCAATAGCCATGACAGAGGAGCGTTCTTCAAACAACCACCACTTCACGCGCTGTTTATTGTGTGTTCTCTTGATCGGTGGAATCGTATGAAACAGTTGTATCTCCAAATGTTGAGGCATCTTCAGTTACCAGCACTGAACCAAACTGTCTTACTGTTCTTTAAAAGAGCTCTTTCTGAATGTGCCAAAGAATTCATATGTCATCACGTTTCAGTCCTCATCGCTCGGTAATGGTCAAGCAGACAATTCCCTTCCACTGATTTATCATCTGAAGTAGAAATATAAGATACTTGTAAAACGGCCAAAGTATGCTTAGTCTCAGTATTATTCGTTACACTCCTCTACTGAGTCTAACGAATAATACTGAGACTAAGTATACATACACTAGTTGTAAAACCGTCTAGCGCAAGTTTGGATATGTAGAGATTCATGACTAGGCAAATAAAACTGCAAAACAAGGGACGACTTGCAGATTATGTTATGTTCTAAGAATACGTGTGTCCTCAAAGATGTTCAGCAACATGTGCAATTATGTATCGCGGAACCACGTCCTCCTAAGTGCTACCAGTATTCATCCTCGGTTGTCTACCTAGGGAAGATTGTGTCGATTGTAGAGGACACCTGTCTTATACTACTGTAGAAGATGGTACAGCAAAATCTACACTTGGCAGGATTGTCATCGTTGTTGGAGAAATTATTCGGGAGGCTTCAGATGCTAGTACAGCGAGAAGGGAAAATATTTCTAGTAGTGCTAACTTAGCAACTATTGGGAGGATGGAGATACAGCATTGCAAGCAAAAAAATATCTGAAAAATATATATATGCAGACGAACAAACTGGGATATTTGTAGCCAAAATTGATGTTTTTGAAATATCTATGGACGAATTGTAACAATGATTACACAATGCCATTTAGAAAGTGGTCAAATGCTACATATACCATATTTGGGATTTCGGTTTCTTAGTAAAGTACAAATTCTAGTACTTTTTTGTTTGAGTCCCATCAGAGATTCCAACCTCAGAGTCAGGCACCTAATCGCCAGCACAAAAAGTCAGCCTCCTAGCCCGCCCAGCCAAGCTTTGTGGAAGTCTGAGCGGGCTAGGCAGCTAACTTTGTGTGCTGGCAATTAGGTGCCTGACTCACTTCACTGACATTGGTTGTCCATGATGGCATGTGTGTACTTCACTGATATTTGTTGTCACCAGGGCATGTGTGTACTTCACTGACATTTGTTGTCACTAGGGCATGTGTGTACTTCACTGATATTTGTTGTCACTAGGGCATGTGTGTACTTCACTGACATTTGTTGTCACTAGGGCATGTGTGTACTTCACTGATATTTGTTGTCACTAGGGCATGTGTGTACTTCACTGACACTGGTTGTCAACCACGGCATGTGTGTACTTCACTGACATTTGTTGTCCATGAGGGCATGTGTGTACTTCACTGACATTCATTCGCCCACAAGGCACACATCTACTTCACTGACTTCACTGACATTATACTTGCTAGTCTATCAGGGAACTTCTACTACTCCCTGACCTGCTATTTTGCAGCCATGTGTAGTTTTCATAAACTGTTTTGTGCACTGCATGCTGGTGATATTGAATCAACAAAGGTCTTATAAATAACACATTGCATACAAACATGAAACTAAACTAATGAAAAATATTTCAGTATAATTTATTTACAAAAAATACCATAATGACATATTTAATGTACCGCAGAATAAACATACTGTCCATGCACTGGCATATAAATATATATACAGTGTACAGTGTGTATCTGTGTAGTTCTCATATGAAGGACACACTCAGCTGACTCACAGTCAGGATTATACTTTCAACTTATAGGTACATGCACAACAGCTTTCGCATCTCAAGGGACAATTATCAACACAATTGAAGCAGGGTGATTTTCACAGACAAAAATAATGGCTATGAAATTAATCTATTACACAATAACTGACCATCAAATATTTTTTCTCAAATTCTGTTGTGATGTCATGATCAATCATTGTTAAAATAAAACCTGTGTGTGAACGAATGTATCTTTCAGTAACAAATACACTTTGCGGTAAACATGTATTTGCCCAACTTCTACCATTAATCTAATGAAAATGTTTCAAATCAATGATCATAACATTAACAAAGTACTTACAGTATATATATTCATATTCTAAGTTGTTCACTGGTCACAAGGGTACCTCAACCCATGGTCCCCGAGGGACCAGTGAACAACGTATTTATCTTAATGAACACCTCAATGTTAATTTTGAACTGTTTGAAGCATGGGCATCAGATTGTAGACTTAAGCCATCCTGTGTGAATCTTGCATCTTGCTGTTTTTACCTCCACAGGTATTGCCTTAGTAAAGTTGCTGCGAAGTTATTCCCCTTCTTAATATTCACACGGACTACATTTGACTACTAAATTTATTAAGTGGAAAGAGAGTCATACGTTTTCGCAGCAACATTAGATTTTGCAGACACAAGAAAAACAGATTTAGTTATTTCCCTTCCACTGATTTCCATTCACAAAACTTCGGTAATATCCATGCATCATGCGTCATCTAATGTTATTCGAAATAAAAAAGCAACAACCATGATTAACATTGAGGTGTTTGGTAAGATAAATCCAGTGTTCACTGGTCCCTCAGGGCCCATAGCTCGAAGTAGCCTCGATGTCTGTTTACATGTGTATGGCAGGCGTACACATGAACACATTACCAAAAAATCACTATATGTGTGTGTGTGTAAGACAGACTGACAGACAAAATGTCATTCAATAACAGATTTTGTCTGGTCAATCATTTCATTATAATAGAAATATGACATATGCATGGCTTCTTACTTCAGGCTTAGCTAAAGCTGTTTTGGTAAGAAGGGATAAGCTGGACAAATCTTAGTATGTCACACAGATGCTCATTTGGGGAAAACATTTTTAGGATGCTTTTTGAATGTTTACCAGTATACATGACATTATTACATCCTGATATCTTGAAATTTGATTTTCAACATCATATTTCTTATATATTATCATTTTACCGGTGTTCTACATTCTTTATAGAGATCACAGCAAATATTTTCAAAACACAGCCTTTTTCCATGATGTTAGCTTTAACATGCAAATCAGTTACAATCAAACCATATTTGTCTTGAAATTAAACTGTCAATACAGACATGACACATAACAACAGTACCATCATGTGTGTGTCACCAACAAGCTCCATCTGTGGCCAGGCATCCCCATGACTAGCATGCTGTTTATACCTACATCCTGACAGATTGCATATTATTTACAAGTTATGGCCATCAGTCCAGGAAGAATATACTGTTGAGGTGCATTGAGCATAGTTTCTTCACTTCCTCTGTAACAGAGAAAAACAAGAAATAACAGTGTCCAGTGATGGCTACACACATAAGGGGAGATCACTCTTGATGCATGTTAGGTTGTTTCAATGACAAGGGGTTGAAAGGTTTTGCTTTTATTTCATCTTAATAACAAAATAAACTGGTATATATATTTAACATGAGTGATGATGGAACAATATTCCAACAAGAGAGAGGGGTTCATGTCTCAGAAATACTCCGCTTCCCTTATTTGAATCAAAGAGTGGTAAAAGTCAAGAGGTTAATAAGCAAGAAAATCATGAATAAAACGGATTGTTAAATACATTGAAAACATTTTGTTTTACAACTCATACCCTCTATGGATTCTAAAATACTTACACAGGAATATTTAAGTTCAGAGAACAATCTTCTCTTAACATAAAAATAAGGATTATTTCTCAACAAATAACTGATGTCATTATCAGACAGTATATCTTTAATCAACACTGAATCTAATATTTATTCTTTAGTTTTCAAATACAGATGCATAACAAATAACAGCAGTACCACCACACTTTCACAGATGACATACTTACCATTGATTTCTATGAGATTGGCATTCTTCTGATTGATGACGACATAGAACTCCCGCTGGTCAGATTTTTTTCCCACCACCCAATAGTCTGACAATGTCTTCACAATCGTTTCACCATCCTCATTACCCCTGTCAACAACAATCACTCATAATGTATGACTACAATAAAACCATTTTGTTGTTAGCAAACAAACCTGAAGAAAGTCCTCCTTGGGGTACATATAAACATTTTTATGTCCATAAAAAATCCCATGACAGCTTAACTATATTTTGCAATAAAATATTTGCAAAACCAAAACTTCATTTTGTCTCGTAACAAGACCACCCTTACAGGACCCCACCAGGACAACCTACAGCCAAGTGCAGGTAACGCTAGCAGTCAACCTCATACTTCACTTTTCATGCTGAACAAATCAGACAGAATGAGAAGAGGCGGGTGGCCATACCATGAATTCATACCCTGTTACGGAAATAGAAAATGACACTTACTGAGTTACCTGACCGCTGATGTCAATCAAGGCGGGGATCCATACTGTCAAACCTATATGTTGATAGACTGATCACTAACATACCCACTTAATAAGTCCCAGCCCCCAACCCAATGTTTGGGAGAGTGGAAACATAAGGGACTCACCAAACCAGAAACTGTCCAAAACACACAACTACTAAGCAAGGGAAAATGGAAAGTTAAAGATACGCAAAGATCACCATTGCAGGACTAAAAACTACCACGAGATGCCACCACCGATAAAAGGGGGAAGGATAGAACCATTTGCAAAACAGTTAGTCGTCTACAAAGCTCATGCGGTTTGAGAGGCACTTATCTGTCAACTGCAGAGAACTGACTGGCCAAACCAAGCTTGCTCAGGCGAGTTTTTGTGCAGCTGATAATGACGGATGAATGTGCTCAGCAGGCTCCAAATAGCCACGGAGCAGATCTCTTCAATGAGCAGAGTAGCAGAATACACCTTCAATGTGGCAACTGCTCGAAGTGAGTGACCCTTTAATCCCTCTGGGCGAATTAATCCCGAATTAATGTAGACCATACAAATGGCCGACACTATCCATCGTGAGATGGCTTGTGTATTGGCAGGATGACCAGCCTTGCCCCTACCATAACAGTGAAAAAGCTGTTTATCTATACAGATGCCCAGAGTTCTCTTAATATATGCTTTAAGACATGTGCACTATGGCAAGTGGCAGTAGCTTTTCCTTACCCTTACCCTTGCTTTTGCATGACTGAAGTGGAGCATAAGAATGAAGATTTTTATGGATATCAACTTCTTTATGAGAGAACACAACGTTTCAGAGTTAATGCTTACTCCTTCATCAGGTGATGACGGAGTAAGCATTAACTCCGAAACTCCGAAACGTTAATGCTTACTCCTTCATCAGGTGATGACGGAGTAAGCATTAACTCCGAAACGTTGTGTTCTCTCATAAAGAAGTTGATATCCATAACACAACGTTTCGGAGTTAATGCTTACTCCTTCATCACCTGATGAAGGAGTAAGCATTAACTCCGAAACGTTGTGTTCTCTCATAAAGAAGTTGATATCCATAACACAACGTTTCGGAGTTAATGCTTACTCCTTCATCACCTGATGAAGGAGTAAGCATTAACTCCGAAACGTTGTGTTCTCTCATAAAGAAGTTGATATCCATAAAAATCTTCATTCTTATGTATTTTCACTTCTAAATGACATTCAAAGACTTGAAGTGGAGCAGTCGGATATGCAGCTGCAAGGAAGGCAGGTTGGCAGAGGTGGAGGGCTGTTCAAGCAAGGGCTTTGAGTCCTTGACTTGACTAACTGCCTCTCGAACTACCGTCAAATCCCCCGGGAAAAGGGTAGAACCCATCTGGAAGGGCAGAGACAATGGTGCCTGCTGTGTAGATGGGGAGTACTTGGCCACTGGCCAAAGACGACCGATGCCCATGACCACACTCATCATCTAGCTTGTGCACGACTTGATGGTGTCACCGGCCAAATGAGAGCGCACCTCTGTCAACTAGCTGGACAGTGTGGACAATGACATTACGTCGTCCTCATCCCCTGGTCCACCAGCTGCCTCTGCAGGATGGAGAGGTATGCTGAAAGGACTGTGTGTCAACACACAGCTGTTGAATGTGATACACCATCTCAACACCTGGTTACCTGAGGTGAATGGCGGCGGGTCGGAACCCGTACAAGCCAGTGTCTAGTTATTGCCAGCTGACCCCCACCCCCTGGGCGATTGAGATAAACACACTTGTTTACCACTGGGGGATCAAACAACACATTCTCTCAGATCGAGCAGCGTTGGACGAGAGAGGGTTCATAACCTTACTAACAAGCAAAGGCAATATGCACAGTTGGACCTCTTACATGGAGCAAATGCTTCACCTGGGAGGTGAAACACCGTGGGGCCAGGTCCACCTGCGGCAGCATTGTGGCTTGACGAAAAAGTTTTGACATTTTTCGCAAGTCAGACCGTCATGGTGCTCCTCCACCAAGCAATGCAGACATACTGCCTCAGTATCCTGAGGTGGCAGATTAGCCCTGCAGGCAATGCAAGGATGAAACTGTTACAAACAGGACCCTATAATGGCGACTGTTGTACAGCTACAATATGCATACATAAACACACATATAGCAAAAGAGAAAACGCATGAGTGAAAACTCATTGCCCAAAAAGGCTAAAGCAAATTAAACCTGCTTGACATGGAACATGAGAATGCATATAAAATGCCACCTGCATGTGTTTACATAATGCACCAAACATATAGCAGATACGAGAGTACATGCTAAATGACAACCCCACATACCAATTTTTCACTCAGAGCAAAAAGGGGTAAGTTAAGCCTAACCTAGCTTGTGCAAAAAATACAAACGTATGCACAGTGAGCACACTGAAGACGCAAACAGGAAGCTATCTTGCATGCCATATGGCAGGGGAAGAAGTCTGCGTCCAAGTTGAATGAAAAAATCAACATATAAATTCCATGAAGCGCCTGTGCAGAAGAAGAGGAACCATACATACATATTGTGACTCTCTCTCACGCATAATGTATGGAAGGGCGAAGTAAATGTACATCAATAGAACAAAAGCATGAAAAGTGAGGTACGAGGTTGATGGCAAGAGTTACCTGCTCTTGGCTGTAGGCAGGGCCCTGTAAGGGTGGTCTCACAAGACAAAATGAAGTAAATATTTTATTGCAAAATACAGTTACAACTGTCGTGGGATTTTTAATGGACATAAATATGCTTATATGTACCCTAAGGAGGACATCCTCTGAAAAAGAATTCAAGGTACTTACTTGTTAGCCAAAATATATGTTATGTTTTCATAAGACAGGATACTGGGGAGCAAAATTTCTGAGAACAATTTTCTTCTGAGTCCTAAAATGTTGACATATTTTATTAAGTATACGATAAAATGTACTAAATCAGCACATTTAGTAAGAACAAAAAGCCAAACAATGAAAAATGCCATCCATATTCAACCAATTCTTAAAAAATTAGATCATTATATCACAAAAGAGAATATTACATGGATCATCAATGGTTAAGCCTGAAGTACAGCCCGTGAGTCTAAATGACAATACACCTGATGACCACGCAAAATGAATCCCTCCAATCTAGATGTCTTCTATACCCTCAAAAGATGTCAAGTAATAATGGTGCATTTCACCTTTCAATACGGTATTACATTTTAAAACTATTAAATCAAATTCACACAAAGATTAAACATTTGTACACCTGAGGTATGAGGGTGTTTGCATGCTTTTAGGACACTGCATTATCTTATTTTCCTTGAAAATATACACAGAAATTATTAACACTTTCATAGTGTTGCAAATCAGGCAGAGTGTCAATTATGCTGGTGGGACCAACCTTGTGAGGTCAGCATTGATGTCTGCCAGTAGCCGCAGGGTCTCCTGGGGAATGTTGACCCCTGTCAGTTTCCGGATCTCGATGTGGACGGTGGTCTTCTGAGCCAGGTTCATATGGTTGAAGTAGATATACTTAAACTGGGGATCTGTGGTGCTATAAAACAGTCAACGAGAACAAACAGTCATACTTCTCACCACAGTTAACTGTCTGGAAATATCTCTACCTTCAAATCACACTATATTACCATATTAGGGACATGGTCAATCAGTTTTATAACCGCTTTGAAAACAGTCCGTGAGTCATTGGGTCATCTGTCAGTGGTTGTGTGATTTGTACCTCACCCTATGAAAGTGACAGCTATCTGTACCCCTACTTCTTTGGCGGAGCTGTTCTATGCTACAATCAGTAATGTTGTGTGTATATCACAGCAGCCTCTACATACTAAAGGCTGGCTGAACACAGCAGGATGTAAGATCTACGTGAATGGGGCACAGTGTAACACAACCAGGCAATTCACACATTAGGACCACCAGATGACATTGTGGCAGTGAGATCCACCATGTACCTGAGAGCTGCTGGTCTCTTGGAGTACTGCTCACTGATGTCAGACGATAACTTGCTCATCTGGGGACCAAGGAAACCATCCAGTTTCCGACACAGGTCAAATGATACTGTATTCTTCACTGAAACAAATGGTCCATTAATTTAAAGTCAGCGTTGACACAATATTAAATGCATAAGCTGTTTACAATCCTTTGAAGGACTTCAGTTCACATCAATATCATCATGTCAGACCAAATAATACTCACTGATGACCAGCATACAGATACTGGAGCTCATGGCTGTACTCACTGTTGAGCAGCATACAGATACTGGAGCTCATGGCTGTACTCACTGTTGACCAGCATACAGATACTGGAGCTCATGGCTGTACTCACTGTTGACCAGCATACAGATACTGGAGCTCATGACTGTACTCACTGTTGACCAGCATACAGATACTGGAGCTCATGGCTGTACTCACTGATGACCAGCATAAAGATACTGGAGCTCATGGCTGTACTCACTGTTGACCAGCATACACATACTGGAGCTCATGGCTGTACTCACTGATGACCAGCATACAGATACTGGAGCTCATGGCTGTACTCACTGTTGAGCAGCATACAGATACTGGAGCTCATGGCTGTACTCACTGATGACCAGCATAAAGATACTGGAGCTCATGACTGTACTCACTGTTGACCAGCATAAAGATACTGGAGCTCATGTCTGTACTCACTGATGACCAGCATAAAGATACTGGAGCTCATGACTGTACTCACTGTTGACCAGCATAAAGATACTGGAGCTCATGGCTGTACTCACTGTTGACCAGCATAAAGATACTGGAGCTCATGGCTGTACTCACTGTTGACCAGCATAAAGATACTGGAGCTCATGGCTGTACTCACTGTTGAGCAGCATACAGATACTGGAGCTCATGTCTGTACTCACTGATGACCAGCATAAAGATACTGGAGCTCATGACTGTACTCACTGTTGACCAGCATAAAGATACTGGAGCTCATGGCTGTACTCACTGTTGACCAGCATAAAGATACTGGAGCTCATGGCTGTACTCACTGTTGAGCAGCATACAGATACTGGAGCTCATGTCTGTACTCACTGATGACCAGGATAAAGATACTGGAGCTCATGTCTGTACTCACTGTTGACCAGCATAAAGATACTGGAGCTCATGGCTGTACTCACTGTTGGCCAGCATACAGATACTGGAGCTCATGGCTATACTCACTCTTGAGCAGCATACAGATACTGGAGCTCATGGCTGTACTCACTGATGACCAGCATAAAGATACTGGAGCTCATGGCTGTACTCACTGTTGACCAGCATACACATACTGGAGCTCATGGCTGTACTCACTGATGACCAGCATACAGATACTGGAGCTCATGGCTGTACTCACTGTTGAGCAGCATACAGATACTGGAGCTCATGGCTGTACTCACTGATGACCAGCATAAAGATACTGGAGCTCATGACTGTACTCACTGTTGACCAGCATAAAGATACTGGAGCTCATGTCTGTACTCACTGATGACCAGCATAAAGATACTGGAGCTCATGACTGTACTCACTGTTGACCAGCATAAAGATACTGGAGCTCATGGCTGTACTCACTGTTGACCAGCATAAAGATACTGGAGCTCATGGCTGTACTCACTGTTGACCAGCATAAAGATACTGGAGCTCATGGCTGTACTCACTGTTGAGCAGCATACAGATACTGGAGCTCATGTCTGTACTCACTGATGACCAGCATAAAGATACTGGAGCTCATGACTGTACTCACTGTTGACCAGCATAAAGATACTGGAGCTCATGGCTGTACTCACTGTTGACCAGCATAAAGATACTGGAGCTCATGGCTGTACTCACTGTTGAGCAGCATACAGATACTGGAGCTCATGTCTGTACTCACTGATGACCAGGATAAAGATACTGGAGCTCATGTCTGTACTCACTGTTGACCAGCATAAAGATACTGGAGCTCATGGCTGTACTCACTGTTGGCCAGCATACAGATACTGGAGCTCATGGCTATACTCACTCTTGAGCAGCATACAGATACTGGAGCTCATGGCTGTACTCACTGTTGACCAGCATACAGATACTGGAGCTCATGGCTGTACTCACTGTTGACCAGCATAAAGATACTGGAGCTCATGGCTGTACTCACTGTTGACCAGCATACAGACACTGGAGCTCATGGCTGTACTCACTGATGACCAGCATGAAGATAATGGAGCTTATGACTGTACTCACTGTTGACCAGCATACAGATACTGGAGCTCATGGCTTTGTAAACAAGCAGCTGACATTCCTCATTCTCTTCCTCTGTGTTGATGAAGACTCGGGGGATCTTTCCCAAGTTACTGTCATCTTTCAAGTTTGGTGGGCCTGCTATAAATCTGAAACAGAAATCAACACCTTTGTTATGTCAAACAGTTTACATCCTGTGTTTGGAATTCCATCTATACGGCTTTGCTCAACAATAGGGAACCTCATCACTGTGTTGCTAATCTGACAGTTCTAAAACTTGGATCTAACATGCTCACATCTAAATATGATAAATGTAATTTAACAGATATCAATCATTTTCAAAAGGAAGAGTGCAAAACCGTGTGGAATTGTATACAGAGAAATACTTCTGCGAGCTCATTTGCATTTACCTATCACCAGATTGTCCATATTTGACCAGATTTGGGGCATTTAGAAAGAATCTGACTTTAACCCTTTCCACACATACTTTCAAAATCACCAGTACTCACTGTAACTGTGACGAATTAGGAGTAGGATGAACATTAAACTTCAGCAGTACTCACTGAGCAAAGTGCGGTGTCTGCCCAGCAGATGGGGACCGTGACTGTCCAACACCATGTAACTCCTGCTCCATGTGAGAGGGGAAGAGGCTGGTGGTCAGGTACTTATACATGATCCGCATGTCATCCTGGTTCAGACCACTCCTGCAACATCAGCCAAAATACACATGGAGAAAGGATACTGCACCATGTACTGCACCATCCATTACCATAAGCATGGTGCTCACCAAGGCTTATAATATAATTTGCTAGGATTTGAATGACATGGTCATTAGATCCTGGCATAACTAAAGGATGTAACTCTGTATAGTGAACTGTGGCTCATTATGAGACCGGTGCAACTACTGTAACCCCATATACCAATGTTAACCTTGTTGATATACAGGTACAACCATTAGAAACTAACACAAGACCCTAATCCACAACCAGTACTACCAGTCCAAGTGGAGTACAGCAAGTTTTGAGCACTGCAGGAGTCAGTATGTCTACTCTCACAAAATTATAGAGGCTAAACAATTGCCTTCTTGCCACTTAGGTTGCATTGTTTGAGGAGCTGGTTGTTCCTTGAGTGAGGCCTCACCAGACGAGCTGGTCGTTGTAGAGGAAGGCGGTGTACTTGACAGAGGGGAAGGTGGCTTCCAGATGGTTGATGAAACACTGGATGCGGAGGTATGTGTTCTTGTCCAGCGGGAGGAAGTGGATGCCATTGAACACATCAAGGATGTCACTTTGGTGGAGACGGAGTGTTAACAAATACTGCAACAAATGCATCGACATTAGTGATACTTTCCATCAGACAAATGGAACAAGCAACACCATTAAGAGACGGTAGATGAGTCCTACCTCTATCACTGATGTATATAAAGAAGGGGATCTGAAAGACAGGCAGGGCATCAACCAGATAGTGTTAGGGTGAAGTTCAGCACTATAGCATATATGAGTGTTTCTTAGCAACAGTGACTGATTCCTTATTGTATATCTGGTGACCATTGGTACAGACTGAAGTCAGTCAGCATTGAATCGGAAGTTCTGGGGGCTGATGCACCATGGCTACCATCAATACCATGAATACATTACTTACATGAACAGTGCTGCATCATGGTAGGAGAAAACAATACTTCAGAGGTTTATTGATGTAAGGGCAGGTAATTCCATGGCTTAATTTCATAATGACCTTGTCTGTGTCTGCAAATAATGTAGCAGGATTGTCTTTAAATTTTCTGTTAACCCAAATGTTCTCTTGTTGTATGGGTATTCAGGATCTATTTGCCAGGGATCAAGTTGCAAGATAAACTTATACAAACCTGTAGAGGTTATGAATTCTTTGAAGAATGTCCTCCTTGGGGTACATATATAGCATTAAAATGTCCATTTAAAATGCCTACGACAGTTGTAACAATATTGAATAAATATTTTACAAAACAAAAAAACTCGTTTTTGTCTTGTGAGACCACCCCTACAGGGCCCCTACCCGGGCCCCTTAACAGCCAAGGGCAGGTAACTCTTGCTGTGTACCTCATACCTCACTTTTCATGCTCAGATTGTCAGACAGAATGTGGGGAGGCGGGTGGCCGTACCCCAAGGAGGACATTCTTCAAAGAATTCATAACCTCTACAGGTTTGTATAATTCTTTTTCAGAAGAAGTCCTCCTTGGGGTACATATATAGCATAAGACAGACTCCCAACAAACGTGCGTCGGGAGAGGCATTCTGTCTGCTAATGTGTACCCTGCACACACTCTCATACACTGCCGAAGCTGCAAGAGACAGAGAAATACACTTATCCAATCACCAAACCGTTGATGTCAATCAGGCGGGGGGTAAATATAAGGTCGAAAGAGCCAATCGACAACGAACCCCACAGGTGATGGACATAAGACAACACCTCATGCCATACACTGTCAATATTCCCCCAAACCAGCGAAGTAGTGCCGGGAATAACAGTGCAAAGCTGAATAAGAGCGAATGTCGACGCTAAAGTGAAAAACTGTCTATAGGTAGTTCTCTTTTTTTTTTTTTTTTAAAATACCACCACCAGAGGGTACCCATCACCAATGAAAAAGAATAGTTTCGTTTTCGTTTTGTTTCCATCACCAGGAACATTTCATGTTAAACAAAGTCGAGATCTCATAAGCTCATTCACCTAGGGGAATCACAACTCTGGAGAGAACCGTATGGCCAAACCGAGCACGTTCACGTGAATGTTTGTCCAGCTGGTAGTGACGGATAAACGTGGTCGGTCAGCTCCAAATAGCCGCTGAGCAGATCTCCTCAATGGGCAGAGCCGCGGCATAAGCCTGTGACATAGCCACTGCCCTAACAGAATGAGCCTTTAACCCATTAGGGATTGTTAACCCTTTATGATTATAAGCCATACAAAGGGCAGAGACAAGCCACCTAGATACGGTTTGCTTGTTCGCCGGCAGACCAGCTCTCCCTCCGCCATAACAACAAAACAACTGGTTATCTTTTCGGATATCAGCAGTTTGTTTGATATAAGCCCTGAGGGTCTTACGGACATCTAAGATGTGAGCACGTCGAGGGAGGGAGGCTGCGTGAGCTTAGGGAGCTCGATAGGCGCTGTAACATGAAAAGCGCCTGCGATCTTAGGACAGTAAGAATACTAATACTGAAATTGTGAAAGACGGTCAGGGCAGGATCCGCTGACATTGCATGAATGTCACCCACCCGCCTGTCGGACAAGAAAGGCAGCCTTCCACGTTAACAGCTGGAAAGAGATGATAGCTCGCGAAAAAGAGGACCGGACAAGTCAAGAACGACTGACAAGTCCCACGCGGGACAGTCGGACGGATCCTATCCACACCCGCTAAAAAGCGCTGTACAAGAGGGCGCTGCCCCAAGAGAGCACCGTCGACAAGAATATGAAACGCCGAAATGGCGGTGGAATAGCCCTGGATAGTAGACACGGCTAGACCTGACTCTAACCGGGATTGTAAAAATTCCAGTAGTTCAACTTAACTTGAAGAAAAGGGATCGAGAATCCCTCTGTCGACACACCAGCGCGCATAACAGGCCCATCTATCCTCATATTGAACGTTTGTCGAATCCCTCCGTGAAGCCAGAATTGTGTCTGCAACTGCTGCAGGAATGGAGGTGATTCCGGACAGTGGCCAGGCCACCCACTGAATCCTGGGATTCGGGTGCGGCGCTCCATTCTGGGATAGTAAGTCCGGTCGAAAGGGTAAAAGGACAGGAGGCAGTGCCAGAAACCTTATTTATCATCACCAGAAACCAGCTCTGAGACGACCAAAGAGGAGCAAGAAGCACTAACAGTCGAGCTGGTTGGGTGGCAAGCTGCAAGAGGACCCTGGGAATCTGTGGCAGAGGTGGGAACACCCACAATACCCTGTCCGTCCAATCGAGCTGGAAAGCATCCTGGGCGATGGCTCTCGGATCCGGTATCCGAGAGTAAAACACCGGAATCTGGTTCGTCCCCCCGGAGGCAAACAGATCCACCTGTAACAACCCGAACAATCGGTAGATAATCCAGAATATCTCCCGATGCAACATCCACTAGGACACTGGGGCTAGGACACGTCGAGAGAGAGCGCCTGCTCGAACGTTGTCCACCCCGGGGAGATACACGGGACACACCCGAACATTGAACCGGTGGCACCACTGTAGAAAGTGCCATGCCTCCTCTAGGAGGGATGGAGAAACCGTACTGCCCTGTTTCAGGATATAGGTCATTGCCGTCTGGTTGTCCATTTCTAGACGTAGCACACAGTCGCGAACTGTCTTCCGAAAGTGTTGGAACACTAGCCGGACAGCTCTCAATTCTAGCACATTGATGTGCAGGCGCGTTTCATGCTGTAACCAGAGACCCGAAACTGACTGAGCACCCAGTACGCAGCCCCACCCTGTGAGGGAGGCGTCCGTCTGAATCAAGAAAGTTGGTGAGGGAGTGTCCAGGGGTAACCCCCTGGATAGATTCCCTATCACTGTCCACCACCGTAAATGAGGAAGTGGCCACTCCGGAGTGTGGAGAATCATCTCGTAACTCTGGCCATGGGACCACATCCGCGCCAAAGCATACTGAAATGGGTCGCATCCTCAAACAATGTCCACTGTCGCTGCCATGTTGCCTAGCAACTGGAGCCAAACCTGAGCCGAAGCTGAGGGGACTCGAGGAATTGCAGAACAACTCTCTGAACTTTGGACATCTGATCCGGTGACAGGGAGACAAAGCCTCTTGCTGTGTCGAACCGTGCGTCTAAGAAGATCAGATCCTGTGTAGGAACTAGGTCCGACTTCTTGAGATTGATAATCCAGCCCAACCTGGTGAGAATACACATTACCGCGAATGTTGCGTCAAGTGAGCGACAAGTGCTCGTAGAAGCCAATCGTCCAGGTACGGGTGGCAACGCCTGCCCTGTGACCTGGCCACTTGCGCTGGGATTAACATAAGCTTGGTGAATACCCTCGGAGCCGCAGCGATGCTGAAGGCAAGCATCCGAAACTGATAGCATACCCCGTTGAAGGAAAACCGCAGGTACTTCCTGAACTCGGGATGCATCAGGACATGCAGGTACGCGTCCTTGAGGTCGATGGCCGTAAGCCAGTCGCCTCTTTCTACAGATGAGATCACCGACCGTAGTGTCTCTATCTTGAATGACTGTACCTGCAGCATACTGTTCAGACCTTTTAGATTGAGAAAAGGACTGGACCTTGCACGGAGAACCTCAGCTTTCTCTGGAACTACCGGCACAGGAGTGCAACGGATCCTGGAAAAGGGAGGCGGGTCTCTCTTCCACTGCGGTAAGTGGCCGTCCCTGAGTGTGGATAGGACCCAGGGGTTGGAGGTTACCTTTTCCTATTCCGACAGGAAGTGAGAAAGGCGGCCACCCAGAGGGAGGTTTGGCAGGAGACAATGAATACCCGACGTCGGCAGTACTCAGACTGCTTGATTCGGGTTCACGTGCAAGGGCTCTGCAGGATGACTTACTGGGAAGCCGGGGCCGACTTCCCCTTCCTCGGAAAAGGCTGCTGGGGGGCCGCAGCCTTGGCCTTGCCCCTACCCTTACCCTTACCCTTCCTTGGCCGGAGCTGAAGGGTAAGTGGAGGTAAGCGCCGAGGGAAGTGCACGCGAAGTGTGAGGCTGTTCTAACAAGGGCTTGGATTCCTTGGATGTAGACACAGCCTCCGTGGCCTCCTGGACAACCGATGCCACTCCAAGAAAGAGGGTAGACCCCATCCGGAAGGGCAGTGACAGGAGCGCTTGTTGAGTGGCCGGCGAATAGCATGCCACAGACAGCCACAACCTCCGGAGGCCCATAACTGCCGACATCATCTGGCACGCCGAGGACCTGATCGAATCCTGTGCCAAATGAGACTGCACCTCCTGAAGTTGCTGTGCGAGAGTAGGAGAAGCACACTCCTCCTCAACACCGCCACCGTCCACAAGCTGACGCTGCAACACCGAGGTGTATGCAGCGTGTATTGTGACTTTAAGGCATTGAGTCGCATTACGGTACTGCCGAAGCCAAAGATGCACTCTTCTTTTGATCTATTTTTGCTGTTTTTTATGGCGGCTCTTGAGCCCAAATACCAGCCCCCCCACCGCCTGGATCAAGGATCTATGAAAGATCAAGTCCGCATGTCTAGATTTTTTAGCTCTAGGGGAAAACTCTTGACAGATTGAACATCCTTGCTCGTCGTTAGCCTCTTCCACCAGACAACGAAGGCACACAAGAGGTCTATCCTGTGGGGGAAGTTTTGCGCTACAAGTAGCGCACCCCTTGAACTGGAAAAAACAGAACGGCGCTATGACTAATAACAAGGCCTGTCAATCCAACAAACACATGAGTATTTAACAGAAACAATACTACGCACGGGCGATATTTAACTGTTAAATAATGAAGCTATTTACCAAAACAGACAATAGCCACCATGGAAAAGAGGGGTAAAAACATACAAATATCCTGTTTGTATTTACAACCACACCTAAAATTAGGCTGGAAAAAATAACCACCAGGTACGTGCCGACCGCCATCTTGTCAGCCACATGGCTGAAGACCACGGCCACTACTCAAAGTTACAACAGGAAAAAGAGTGAAATATGAATTCCTAATAGTGCGTTAAAAAGGAACCATACATGCAGTTCTTGTAGCTTTCTCACTCATTTTCTCTCTTCAACTCGTAAGCTTCCTCTAAATATGAGAGCTGCTGAATGGACGACTGTCCTCTGTGACGACAGCATGAAAAATGAGGTACACGGCAAGAGTTACCTGCCCTTGGCTGTTAAGGGGCCCGGGTAGGGGCCCTGTAGGGGTGGTCTCACAAGACAAAAATGAGTTTTTTGTTTTGTAAAATATTTATTCAATATTGTTACAACTGTCGTAGGCATTTTAAATGGACATTTTAATGCTATATATGTACCCCAAGGAGGGCTTCTTCTGAAAAAGAATATGATTATATATATCACTTTCCTACAGACTCCAGACTGAAAACAGAATGACGAACAAAAGATGATGGGATAGGAATATGTTTAGTCAAACACAGCATTATTTCCAATTTTCATTGTTACTGTTCATCCCTGACAGGTACAATTTAGGTCTTGGGGCCACAGAATCCATGGTCTGCCAACATGACCTTAGTGCACAGACACACTCACCCTTGAAAAGAAATGATCCAAGCGTTGTATGAGAGACTGGACATTGCGTTCTGCTCTGTCAAGAATGTTTTCAAAGGTCCCATTAAAGAACTGTAACATATATTGTCATAAATACACTATATACATGCAAGCATGTGATGAACCAAAAATAACACTGTCCCAGCTGTTGTTGTTCTGACCAAGTGTGCTGGTATAATGTACTACCCATACTCCCTACACAGATAGCTTGACCACCCTCTGCTTCACAAAGCTGAATACCTCTTACATAAGTATTGTCTGAAAACTGAAGAGGAGACAGGCCCAAAACATCAAAACTATAAATGGCATTTCGAAGTGATTCACATAACATGAAAATCAACATCAACAATGACAGAAGTAGTGATTACCAATTAACATTTACTCCTGTAAGACATCTGTCAGTGTGAAGATCTGACAGAACCTGCTCAAGCCATTGCCCAACCAGAATGAAGGATGTATCAGCTTATTCCCTTCCTTAGCCCTACCACCTCCATTTTACAATTTCAACACAAACAAAAGAAAATCCACTTTTGGGTAGAGATACCATGGGACTTAAAAATAACAGTGTAGTGAATATCAACAGCATGTACACAGCTGCCTTCATTTTTCGTTTGACTGTTTAAGTTCATTTTATGGTTGATATTGTGCACAAGCAGCCTGGGCCTCGTTTCACAAAACTCGTAAGCCTAAGATCTTGTAACTTTCCACTTAGCATTTGCACCTCCTATGTTACAGTATGCCAGGTACAAGACCTACGAGAAAAGTTACGAGATCTTAGGCTTACGAGAGTTTTGTGAAACAGGCCCCCTGATCAAAAAGTTGAAGAACCTGAAGCAACTTCCTGTATGTGATGGAAGTAAATGTTTCACTGCGCTGACCTGAAACATCCGATAGGACTGCCTCACAACTGCCTCAAACACAGAGTCTTGGATGTCATCTTCACGGTATTCTATGTAAGATTTGCCGTCTTTGGTTTTCTCAGAATATGGAATGGAGACAGTCTGCAAACAGTAACCTCAGCATTACAAAAACAGGAACATGGATGGGACGGTTGTCTGCAATGATCAGGCTGAACAGAATTAGTTCCATCCACAACAAATCTTTTTACAGCATCCGCCCCAGTGAAATCAAGCACAGATACTCATAATCATAGAAATGAATCTAGGAACAAATACTAGAACATATAAAGACATCACTTGACTAAATACATGCAATAGTGTTATGGGTATAAGTTATCTATAGAAATAAGTAACACTTCTGAAGTCTAACACACTTAAAAAGAATGCAGAAGCTGTTTCAAGCATAATTACCAACACCATCCAAAAGTTGGGCTCTGGTTCCAGAAAGAGTTGCCTGGTTTTCATGGTATGTACACTTTCACATGGCATATCAGAAAAAGTCCTGCAGACACACAAACGTTCAATGGTTGTAAAACACACAGAAAATAATACACAAAGTACAATGGTAAGTCATGGAAGAGTATCTAGTCAAGATGGAGTAGGGAGATTTTGAAAAGAGATGAAAAGTATGCAATTTTATGAATAAACTTGACATTTTATTCTTATCCTGACTCATGCTTATTATGCTTATCTCCTCTGACCTGAACCACCTGAAATCCCTTGAAATGTGAATGTGATGATATATATATACATATGTAAATACTTCATACAGCGTCTTGGCCTCAACAAGTCACGTGATGAAATGGTGAGTGAAACTCAGTGCCTCTGTGGAACCATTAGTTGTTGTGCAACAAGAAGTGGCCCAGACTGGTGAATGCTAGCGATGTCCTCCATGATGATGTGCCCTAGTGATTGGCAAACACTGTATTTGATTTCCAAGAGCAGCCCTCCATTATAGTTGATAACGAGCAGTTATCAAGTAGAGCCAGTGTTGATGCCAATGCTCTCACTTCAAGTGGATTGGAGGCTTGCAGAGGCTCGAGTCCTGGTGCTTTGTAGGCCCTCAGTATAACAGCTCTCATCCATACTGAAATAGTGTTGCTGGATGCTTCTGTAGGTGTCTCAGTAGATATTGGGATAAACAGCAACATTGTCTCCTTGTCTTAGTACATTGGATATATATTTTCAATGCTCTGACTGGGCATAATGATAAATCCTGTGTATCATGTAGCCAAAGGACTGTAGATAATGCTGTGATGTGGAATTGTCTGTCCGGTTGTCCAGGCACTTGAAACAATGTCTCCTTGTCTTAATACATTGGAGATGTACTTTCAACGCTCTGGTGGGGCATAATGATAAATCCTGTGTATCATGTAGCCAAAGGACTGTAGATAATGCTGGGATGTGGAATTGTCTGTCCGGTTGTCCAGGCACTTGAAACATTGTCTCCTTGTCTTAATACATTGGAGATGTACTTTCAACGCTCTGGTGGGGCATAATGATAAATCCTGTGTATCATGTAGCCAAAGGACTGTAGATAATGCTGGGATGTGGAATTGTCTGTCCGGTTGTCCAGGCACTTGAGTTTTAGCGATAAAAGCCCAGCTGAGTCCTAGATGTACAATCTCACGATGACTGGAGTTGAATCTTGAGTGATTGAAGTCCAGAGCATGTATTTGTTACATCCATGCCACTGTAGCTAGGGCGAGTAGTAAAAGCATTTTCTGTGTCAATAATTCAAGCGATGTCTGGTCTAGTGGCTTGTAGACATCACTCGTAAGGTGTTGTAGTACGACATTAAAAGTCACAAGCTGAAGCCTTAAATCTGTGTTGTTGCTCTTCCAGCTTAACGAGTGTCGTTAGGCAAGTAGGTCAGGTAATTTAGTCAGCTTGATCCCAATTTTCACAGTGATAACAGAGCTTAAAGTCGTGTAGAACCTTTCAGTCGCCTGATATGTCGTAGATGACATAAGTAGTCTGCTATTTGAGGATGTGTGGCCTTCACTGTAGTAAAGCCTTTCTTTATGGCGTATGTTTCAAACCGCATACATTATTGTAGTATAACTATACTTTAGTAGAATATCCTCAAGCAGACTTTGATGCGATCCATGCGTGAAATTGGAATGACATATATACTGCTGTGTGCTTGTTTGGTGTGCGGATGGATGAGTAGGTTCTTCCACTCTAGTAGTCGCAGTGTTGGATTGTCTTAGTTCCTCAAGCATCATCTGTTTTATCTTCCTGATGATTTTCTGTTATAGTACTGGAAAGGGAAATGCATAATAGTAGTATAATTTTAAAAATTAAGCCTTTGGTGAGTCCCTATAACTGTACTGCTATCGTATATACAACTACAGAGGTGCATGCAAAATTTTAGCAAAATCAGTCAAATAGTTTCTGAAATAATGACTTTTAAGTGGTTGGTCTGGAAAAGTTCAACCTTTTGTCGTAATTAAATCTTAATTTCCTTATAGTGTAGTCATCTCCTGAGACGCACACAAAATTTCACAAAAATCGGTCAAATAGTTTCAGAAATACTAGTAATCACTGGCTAACAATCCAACGTATTGTTGTGCTTGTTATATATGAGTGAGGCAATAGGTGTTTTAAACTGAATGAAATTCAGTTCTCGGCAGTTCCCCAAGGTGTTTTGCTACCACCTCATTAGGATGTAGTTGTAGTGGGGTGCAAGCTGCTTGAAAGTGAATGAAAACACAGGTCTTGGCAGTCGTCACGTCACTACTGTCTCGTTTTGCTCTAAGCAAGTGACGAGTATCAGTACATGTGTGTGTATTGGCTCAGCTGTTATGATACACTGTCGTTTGACAAACAAGGTGACAGCTACCCGAAGGTGAATGAAACGCAGGTCTTGACAGTTTTCTCGAGTCGCCTTGCTACCATCTTGTATTTTGTCGTGATGTGAGAGCTGTCTGAATGTTAATAAAATGCAGCCTTGCTACTGTCTCAGCGGTTTCTCCAACGAGTGAGCGTTGTGTATGAGTATTAGTGTGTATGTGCCTCGGCTATATATAATGATGATACAAAGCTGGATGACTAGCAAGGGACAGCTGTCTGAATGTGAATCAAATGTAGTCCCCACAGGGGTTGCCGCGCTATAGTATAGTATAGGAGTGGCGAGCGCTGTTGATGGAAGAGTCGCAGTGAGATTTGGATGACCGGCGTGGAATCCCAGCCTGCCAGGATGACGTCCATGTCACCAAATTCAGACACCACCGGCAACTCTGCGTTTTGTGTCCCAGGTTCGTTTTGGAAGTCCTGTCACTATATGAGCTGCTCCTAACTGTAACTGTTCTGGAGAGTTAGTTTGTTCAGTTGTGCAACCATCCCACAACTCACAGACATACTCAAAATGAGGACAAATGAAAACAGTGGAGACTTATCAGAATGTATACCCTGTAGATATCAAGGATGGATCTTATTAAGCATTGTTCTATTTAACAAAAACTTTAACTTTCTCATGGAATTTATCATGCATTTGAAGATAATGTTACACCAAGATGTTTATGAAAAGGTACAGTTTTAATGTTACAGTCATCAAGATGTAAATAGTCTAGCTTGTCACTTGCTATTGTCGAAAACAATACAGCTTCAGTTTTATCAGGGTTACATTTGAGTAACCAGTTCTTAGCCCAATCACTTAACGCACTTAAGTTTTCGTTGATAGTTATTTGTAATGATTGCATGTAACTGGAAGATACACTGAGAGTTGTATCATCAGCAAACATTCCTGTTGAATGATTTAATAAATCGGCTATTTCGTTCAAATACACAATGAAAAGAAAGGGACCGAAGACTGAACCCTGTGGGACTCCGTCTTGTAGTGTTCTCGAATGACATAATGTGCCATTCACAAAAACTTATTGGGTACGTTTGCTTATGTAACTAGCAAGCCAAGTTAGTAAGTCACCTTTAACACCATACATATCCAATGGCAATAATAGCCCTCTACGCCAGACACGATTCATAGCTTTAGAAAGATCACAAAATACCATACAGTAGTTTTCCTTGTTATCATGCGATGCACATACGTTGTGGTAATTTGGTGCTGAAAACCAGACTGATATTTGTACAATAATTTGTAATCAAGAGAGAAGTTATTTAGATCTTTAAAAACATCCCTTTCAAATATTTTACAATGGATGAGTGATATTTGCCTATAATTAGATACAACTGAATTGTCACCTTTCTTAAATAGCGAACCTTTTTCCAAATGTTTGGAAAGTACTCGATTGAGGAAAAAGATTGAATAATAAACAGAGAACTCTGCTTATGGAGTTGACAGTCTTCTTCAACGATTGATTTTATCTGGCCTGGTTGCATTCTTGGAAGGAACTGTATTACTGATATCAGAGATTTCTCTCACTGTTACACGTATCATATCAATTGATGCATCAGTTCTTTGACAAAATTTAGGAGGTTCTATGCATTCATCATTAAGGTTTGAAATTAATGGTTTCTTGGGATGAAATACCTCCATCCAGATTGATTCATTGTTTATATTTTCTAGTTCAACAAGTCTTTAAAGTTGACATTGTTTCTAACGCAAATCATAACACTGCCCCTGAAAGCATTTCTATCCTTTCTAATGGGGTTATGAAAATTATCCCATATTAGATTTTCATCAGAAACAGATTCATCAAGGTGAGTTACAGTCAAACATACGTCATCATAATCTGACAACATTTCAGACAAATACCTTTGGTTGTGACGAAAACTTCTAACATTTAAGTGAAATATAGACAGTGATTGATCTGGGCTTACATTGGGGGGTCCAGGATTCAACTCGATATCACCGACAAGCTCAAGTAGAAATAGGATAATCAACGCAGCATTTACATTGTTGAAATTTCATTGAAACAAGAATGACATTGCATGTTTTCCATTCAATAAGTAACAATTCGAAAGCTAGTTGAATTATCCTTATATCCAAACAATTAATAAGGACACATATTATATTTCAAGTCACAACATATTTTAGTGACCAGATGTCCAGATGCAACTCGGCATGGATTACTCTGATTCTCCCTTCACATTGTTCACATATGTAGACACGTCCATCACGAGTCCATGCCGAGTAGATTCGTCCCTGACATCTCAGATCTCACTCCATCTTGAATAATCGAGTTAGATCCTCGTTAATGAAAACTGATGTCCTAATGTGTTTAACTTTTTCCTGTTTTTAATCACTTTGTTACAACCCCAGTAACTGACAAACCTTAACAATAATCACCCTATTTTGATCTGGAGATGGTTGACCCACACGATGACACATCCTTAAGAACATTAATGACAATATCTTCAACATTCTCTTTCTCTTCTCCCTGTCGTTCCTTGATTCCTGTGATCCTGACTGAGTTACAACGGCTATAGTGTTCCAGTTCATCAGTATTGAGCTGCAGCTGATTCTCTCTGGCTGATCTCATTTTCAGTGGTGTCACAATTTCTTAAATAACGTCGCTTACCGCTTCCTTGGCAACAGTAATGAACAACTCCTTGAATTTTCTCTGTAGATCTGGTAACATTACGACAGCACTCAACTTTGCAGTTATCAGATCCATTGAAACTTCATTGATGAAATCAAACAGCGTTGATGGGAAAGACTTGTTAGAGGTGATGGCCTTGTTGTCTGGTTGGTCGGCTGCCATCTTGTCATTTGTCTTTTCCTGTGCAAAAGACGAGATTCGAGTACAAATGTGAAGACATCAGGTAACTCCATAGTCAAGGTGGACTGTACCAAGGGTTTTGATGTTTTTGGAGGTACTGAATCAAGTGGCGAACTGGAGGGCTTTCGCTTTTCACTGCTGCCTATGGGTGTATGTACATGGCTTACTGAACTCTTCTTTCTTCTTCACTCACGGGATGGCATTTTGGCGATAAACTCACAATTTTTGGATCACGAAAATGCTTACACACTTTTTTGCTGTATAGTATGTATGTAGTTGTCCCATTTCAGCTTTGCATTAAGATAAGTTGCTACACAACATGGGAGCTATGTCACTCACGTCTTACCTGTCACCATCTTGTTTCCAATGGTGGCGTTCCTCCTCCTCTCGTTAGGGACATAACCATGGGTCGATACGATGAACCCTAGAGCCGTCAGAACGCTGGCAATGATAGTGCCTTGCTCCCTGAACAAAACGTGGGTCCCTTCGGCCGACATGGTGTCCTCGTGCACCATGAGACCGATCGGCTTATTGGTTCATGGAAGTGGCTTCCAAACAGGTCCTTCTCTCATCTTCAAGATCGTGCAATCTTTTCTAGATGATGATTTTTAAGGGCCCGTCTTGCAGCTGACCAAGTTTTGTTTTCTCGCAAGTGAGGTACTCGTCGATTTTGTTCAGTTTCCCCACATTGTTCTCCGAGTTCTCAGCACACTTGTTCCAAGGCTTCATCTAGACCGTAAAGTTCCCAGAGAGTGAATTCCATATTGGACAAGGCTTTGTCCCAGTGCACCTGCAATATTTTTTCGAAGCTGTCCGACGTTTCTTTGATGTGTTGGGGCAAGTCATTTCTAGCAGTGATTTTGTCGAGTCCGGTCTTGACCTTTTCCAGATCTCAGATGGCCTCAGATGGAAGTTTGGGTCTTGCGCCACTGTAATCTCATGTATTACTTGAAAGAAAGCCCATCAAGAGCATTTGTCAGAGAGGAGTTGATGACTGTACCTCGTGGCACGGTCCCTTATGCTCCACCCACTTGCATTCAAGCTAACACTTGTGTGCGACTCGCCCTGGCGCCGATTCTTTCTCTTTTTTTTCAAAGTCCATCTGAAAAACATTGCATTCAATTCTAACAGCCAAAAAAAACCTGACGATCTGTACCTTGGCAAGTAGTAGTGGAGGTTCGTCGTAGATGTGATGTTTGACGAGAGGGCAATCTCATCACTGAAAGACTTCTAAGTTGCCATGGAGTGATGTTTCAGCGGAGGTCTAGCAGTTGAAGACTTAGTCTTTGATGAAGGTGACTTTCACTTCTTGAGAAGATCTCGATTCTGATGACGTTCTCTTCTGAGATTTAGACATTGATTCACTGGTATCTCGACCATGCCCCTGGGGCACATCTGCCTGATCACTAAAATGATGAATGTCAGCTGTTAACAACATGTGTTTACGAGACACAGAATCAACCGATTTAGACATGACTAGTGACAGCCTACGTTGTTTGCCCCTCGCATGCCTTTGAACAGAATATAAATATAATGCAAATTCTGAATCAGATAATTTCTTGCAAAGTTCACAGAAAACAGCAAACAGTGTAAGAACAAACAGGTTTGCATGAAGCACATACTACATGCTGATGAACCACTGACAGCCATAATTTACACTGAGTGCATGATTTCATCAACTTACACTAAGTCCAAGTTGACTAAAATTGTAAAAAAACATGTCCAAAACACTACAATCCAAAAACCGAATATGACATAATTTAGATTACAAGACCAAAACTGAAGCACGAAATATTGGGACCCAAGTGTGCCTCCAACAATCATCGTTGGGCGATGAAGGAGAGAGTGACAAGCATGGCTACTCAAGTAACCGCAATGGCAGAAAAGGGAGGCTCCCAATGGGTGAGTGTATTGTACATCCACTTCAGTTAGAAGGGAACTTCAAGGGATTTCAAGTGTTCTACTATCTTTACATAGAAGCAAGAGGTAAGCATAATAAGCATGAGTCAGGATAAGGAAAAATTATTTACACTTGTTTACTTATCCATCAGAATTATTCGAAGAATTCCTTATTAAATGATAAAGCAAACACAGACAACAACATAAATCATACACAAAGAGAGAATTTTGCTTACTCTGTAAATTTTACTATGGCCTCACTCAGCCCAATATTCTTGATCTTTGTATCAATGTCTGTTGTATTTGGATGATAGAACATAATTTTCTTTTCTTCCTGCAAGAGGTAAACAACCAACTTCAGTCATTATAGTTTCAACAAATGTACAGTTATGTCCGGTAACGATATAGGGAAATCACTCACCAGATCTGCATTATCACAAATAAACCTCTAAATAACAACACATGACCAGTGACGTCATAATACAGGGATGAAAAAGCATGACATAGCTATTAGTAACTAGGTAACAACTAAGTTGAAGCATAGTCAAACTGCAGCGCTGCACAACAGAGAGAAGAATGACCATTTTTTCAAATATTAGCAAAGGCTGGCAACATGCTTCCCTTGCCTTGGTCCGAAAACCATTTTTTATATCAAAATACAATACTGCTGGCATCAAAGGTAGACACACATTTCCAAACAGGCTTGTGCCCTCCGATGTCCTACCTCATATTCAGTAACTGTTCACGTACAATATATTAAAATAAATAGTAGTGCTATTGGTGTATTTTTGGACCAATTGCGCAATAATGTTGTTGCCAACATCACAAAAAGTATGCATTATCTATTTCAAGTAAGTGGCACTAAGTCAAAGATAAAAATATTTCAGCATGCCGTGACTGGTGACCTATTTGTGCAATATTGATTATTCATTAGGGCTTTCATTGCAATATGTGCAGCATGTATTGATTTCATATATAGTTACATTACATACAATGTATGTATCCCACTGTCTAGTTACACCGAGGCAAGGTGCGTGTCTAGTTTGCACATAAAATGATCATAAGTCATGGTTAAAATTTATATCATAACATTCTAGAGTCAATCTCACCCAATTAATGAAAACTCAGGTTATCAGTAGTCTTTAGAAGGGTTTTGCGACAGGTCTTCAACAGTAACTGGTTGCCTATCAAGTCACCACAAACCTCTAGAAACAAAACGTTAATCTGTTGTAAGCAGGAGTAGTATAGGGAATGATAGTTCTGGACCACTTTTCAAAAAACCCCTCTAAAAAGCCTCATTTAGTAAATGAGGCTTTGGTGGGACTATTAGCTCTTGCTATTATTGCCCCTACTACAAAGCCACGCCATCACGTTTACCGTGACTTGGCAGGCGGTAACACTGTGTCGTACGGTACGATCAATAATTTGTTGTAAGTTTTGACTGACCATATAGGATCGGTGGCTCGCTTACGGTTATGTTATGTTTATATCAATGAAACAGTTTAATGTGAACCGCCTACGATCTCTTTGGTGTTCATAATAAAGGCTTGCTGGGCTTTTTGTATTCCCTGTGCTATGTACTTTTTTTTCTCGTCCTCGCTGATAGCAGACTTACGAGACTTGGATCGAATATCTTGTTTCATTCCGTTATATTTTTTGAGTTCAGAGAGGATTGAACTAAACTCCTCTTCTGAGATCTTACTGTCAGAGAGTGCCGTGGAAATTCGCTCACTCACTGTGTTCAGCTTTGCTTCGGCCAGAACCCTGATCTCGTCGTGTTTCAATGCCTTACGATTAAGTCTGCGTGATACTAACTTAAGCGCCAACCCTACCAACCCTGCCACCCCAGCCGTTATTTCAATACCTAGCACTATAGGTGCAGCCACGATGGTGGTTAACAACCCAACGCCTGCCGCCCCTAGTCCCATGCTGGTTGCCATAAGGGTAGTGTCAGCCCCGTCCACGATATTGAAAGCTCTATTATACTTTTTACATAGTGCTTTCCGCGTGTCACGGTCTTGTTCTAGTTGACGTTTCACATCACATAACTGCCTCAAGCGGAACCCATCTACGGTTTCCAACGTCTTCGCTACTTCCTCTACGACTGGGTACAGACCCATCCTATAATATATATTTTGAAAGATTTTTTAATTGGGTTTCAATTAAAAGTCTATCAATGAATTTGAAGTCTACAAGTTCTAGACTACTAGTCAGGGTAATAGGTGAGAGGCTAATAAAATTTCCTGTTGTAATAGAAACCCCCCTGAGGTTTATTAAGCGGTTTATAAGACCCGTGGTACCCCATTTTATAACAATACGACAATATCGGTGTATGTGTTCTTTATCCCAGTGTATTAACACCCCGGGTAAAATTTGGTGTGATATTGGGGGGGTTCTAAAGAAAGAATTAAAGAAGACTTCTATGATGAGGGTGGAAGGGGAAGATATTCTATCAAGATCACTGCTAAATTTTAATTTATTGTCTGGATTAGCACTTAACCCATTTTTTTCGTAACCAGCAGATTGTCTGTGTACTAATTCCCTCTCCGGAATGAAATCCCCGGGCCAGATACCGTTGTTCCTAATCTTAGAGACAACCCCATTATTTAATGTGATATAAGGTGAGGTGAATGTTAAGTTGATCAGCCATTTAGGTTTTTTAAAATCTGGTAACGGCACCCGTCTGTACACGTTGTCTTTGAAGTGCAGGATGTAGAATTCATCTTCCTCACCAGGCTGATCGAATCCCTCCGTATCTCCCAGGTCGTTAAGTGTAGTGTTGGGATGATGACTGGTCATTATTATACTATTATGATATAATTTCCAACTGGTTTTCTGATAATAATTCAGGGGTTAACTTAATACCCATGAAGTGTATGTTGTCAGGCAGGAATATATTGATTAATGATATCTTGTTTTCCACGATCACGTTGACCCCCTGCAGACTGGTCTTGGAGTCGACACCCACCCGCACGTAAACGTTGCAAACTTGAAACTGGTGTCGTTTCACCCACCCGAGTTTGATCCCCTTCACGATCTCGACATCATTCCCCGATGGTTCACCTAAGTAGACTTTGATGAACAGTGTTGAGTTTGCCGGTAGATCCTCTAGTATCTTGACCACACCTTCAAATTCAGACACCAACTGCAATTTCACGTTTTGTATGGCTGGTTTACTCGATAGCATGTGGGCTGCTATAGTGTTGACTGGGCTGACGACTATGCTACGTCTCTGAGTTGGGACGTAAGCCACGAGCAGGGTTCCATTGTTCACGACTTTGTTTAGGTGGTTGTCTTTGTTATCCGTGAACACGTAAGGGGAGACGAGTCTAATATTGAGAAACCATTTGTTATCGGGTAACAACACCCACTTGTCATCTTCGGTGAAGACGAGCATATATGGTTTGTTTTTGACGACGGTAGTGCTCTCAACATCGTCTAAGTCGAACAGTTTACCTCCGAATGATGGGTATATTCTCCAGTTGTCATCACCGGTGTTGACGAGGGCGTACTTAGTGTTGGCTGTTGCCCCTGTGGTATCTATCATATCACTTAGGGTTCCACCGGAGGAGACTTCAACGCGTTTGTAAATGTTGTTTTTTAGTTGCAAGGCATACGATTTACCATCTACTCCGGGAGCGTCGAAACCGCGTGTGTCTCCGAGGTCGGAGATCCCGATATTGACGCATTTTTTCACTCCGGGCCCTTGTGCGCTGGTCATGTTACGTGAAGCGTTAAGCTGAGGTATCCTATATTTACAGGATTATGATTTATATCTAACACCGATATTGTCAGCTCAGGTATGTTGCCCTGGGTTAATCTCTTATACTGCCGTGGTGAAAATGACTCGGTTCTACCGTCGTTGAATTTCTCAGTTTTCACCGGCACTGCTCTCAGTATAGTGGAAGGGTGGCCTCCTTGAATGTTATACGTTGTGCTCACCTGACCGAGATGAATGTATAGCTCTCGGTACGGTACTAGTTCGGGTAACTTCGTGCCTGTGACGGTTGTTGTTGGTTTTATCTCGTCAGGAGACATACCGAGTATCCTCGCTAATGGTCGGCCGAGCCTCAAGGAGGTTCTTCCGTTGTTGATTAACACCACTGTACCGTTTGAGTCGTTCATCTTGAGTTCGGCTCCCAGGGGTTTGAAGACCTCGTCGTTTAGAGAGCACACGCTGTAGTAGCCGTCAGTTATCTGACTGCGAGTTCCACTGACGAATAGCTTATTGTTGCTGATATTAATGTTAGTCCATTGCGGTAGGTAGGTGATATCGCAGAGTGCGACTTCGAGTTGACCTGACGTGTTATCGATCGCGTGCGTCAGCTGAACGGCCTCACCGCTCGTTATTCCTGGAAGTGTTATGTACATATTATAATATATGAATTATATAATATAATATGGATTTAGCACACTTGAAAATCGTGGTGAATGCAGATGGTACGGGGTTTAAAACAACCTTTATTGATATCTTTGAAAAGTATGTCGTGTCCGTTAATAACGCGCAGGCGGTGGTAAACTGGAATCAAAACCCAATGCAGTTTTGGCAGAACCAACTCAACTTTGCTGTGTGGTGTGCGACGACAGGGTCGGGTGTGACACCAGACTATGGTATAGACGAACTGAGTAAGGCGGTTGTTTTGTTTCATATTTATTATCAAACGAGACGAATATTGAAGGAAATAAGTGCTCCTCTTCCCCAAGATAAAGCGTGGAGTATGACGAATAACCCCTATGATAGACGCGCTTATGAACGTATTTGTGGGGAGTTTGAGATTCCAACGAATAAAGACTTTCGCCTTCCTGGTGTGAACCATGGTCTCGGTATAGTTCTCGTGTACTTCTACAGGTCCGGAAAATATTATGCCGGTTCTAAAGATGGTTCATACAACCCAAACCGTCATACATTTACAGGCCCCACAACGAATGAAAAGATCCATGTCAGCTGTATAAAACAAACCAGTCCTGATGCAGCCACAGCCTGGACTAAAATGATCTCAAAAACATCGAAAGAATTCACTCGTGCTGGTACAATACGCTTGAACGACTCGATTCGAACGTACGTGTGGGCGCTGTTGGGTGCGCAGTCGATGACGCGTTCTAACATCCTCGGTAAGGGAACTGCTTACGACGCTCAGACACAATTCGTTTCCAACGTTGAGGATGCTATCAATTCACCAGTTGATCTCCCGAGGGCCATCGAACGCTACCAAAACGTGTTAGAATACGCCAGATCGAAAGTCAATTACGTGTTCGGCGTGGGGTTATACATGGCCCCGAGTGATATACAACTGAGAATAAAAAAAGTGGTGGGTTATAACAACAAAATAGTCATAGCCACGGCGGACCAAAAGTTGGGTATCAACCCCGATATTAACACCCCACATATCCCACACATCCCACCACGTGAAAAGGGTATAGTGGCGCCACCTCCGGAGCCTAAAATTCATGTGGAGGTACCCCCTGGGGGTGTGGGGGTTTCCACCACCTATCAACAGCATACTGATAGTAAAACGGCCCTAGTGGTTGGTGGGGTAACTTTGGGACTTATTTGGTTAAAGATTTCTTAGCCGCTACGTACACCAGACCCGCCACGGCGACGATGGCTGCCCACAGGTTTTGACTGAGCCACATGGCAGTTTTAGACAGAGCGCCCAACAACCACGAGACGATGCTACCCAGGATGCCGGGAAGGGCTTCGGCGGCTTTACCAGCCAGTTTAGCTAGGCCTTCCCCGAGTTTTTTAATCCAGTCTTTAACACCACCGCCTGGAGTTCCCCCGCCGGCACTTTGGGGTGTGGGGGCACCCCCCACCAGTGACACCACCAGGGTTGATATAATAAAACCCAATGCAGTCAGAATGCTGGCGATGGTGATCCCTTGCTCCCGGAACAATATCCGAATCCTGTTGGCTAAAGTTGTATCTTCGTTCAGTATTCTATCGATTGTTTCCCGAATACGACTGATCTGGGATCGAAGATGTTCACGATTCGAGGAAGCGGCTTCCAATCGTGTACGTCTCTCGTCTTCTAAATCACGTATTCGTTCATTGATGCGACGCTTCATATCATCGTCGTCAGTTTCGGTGAGTTTGGTTTTTTCCCTAGCGATGTGCTCGTCGATTTCGTTCAGTTTCCCCATGTTGTTCACGAGTTCTCCACGCACGCGTTTCACGGCTTCATCTAAGCCGCGCAGTTCCCTTACCGGAAAGTCAAATCCCGGTAACGGTTTGTCCCAGTAGGTGCTCAACAGTTTTTCTATGCTGTCCGAGGCTTCTGTAGCACGCTCTGGCGTCATTTCATCTATAGTGGTGAGGTGGGATCTGGTAGCTTGCAGATCTTCTTTAACGGTCTTAGGTATTGCACCACCGTAATCACGCATGTTTAGATGTTCACGGATAAATTCAGCACCACCATTGCGGCTGGCTAGAGTTGACAAGGCCAGTGGTTTTTTATTGATCTTGTTAAAGAGGTCAACCCCTGGGGCAGACTTAAGACGTAGAACACCCTTTGTATCAACAAAAAAATTCTTATGGTATATACCATTTGGTTCAACGTAGTTTTTATCACTTTTTAAACTTTCGTAATAATCATTTACCGTTGTTTCTAAAAGTTGTTGGCTCAATGGCAAACTAGTAAATGAGGTCTCCTGCTCATCATCGAATGCCTGGGCACTAGCGCCCCGCATATCATCCATAGGTATGTCTTCATCCATTAGTATTTAAATATATTTTATTTATATATAACAATGTACGGTAGAAAATTAGATCCTTTCAGAAGATTGAGAGAGCCATTAGGTGCCAGAGCCGTGCGACAGTCGGTGACCATCACAAACAATCCCAGCAAGATAGACCAGAACCAAACTCTGCTGGTTAGATTTCCAAACCTTGGTGAGAATGACCTCATTGTACCAGGCACTGTTCGACTGGCGTTCAATATCACGTTGACCTCCGACAACGACAAACGCGAGCTAGTGCGGAACGTGGGTCGAGCTATCATCAAGAAAACGACCGTCAAGATCAGCGGTAACGAGGTGCTGAGCATCGACGACAGCGACGTGTTTCACTGCTACAAGGATCTCTGGAAAAGCGAGAGAGAACGAGTCAATGATGTGTACCAGGGTATCAGCAAATCAACCCGGGCGCGCATAGGATACGTCTTCACGACAGACCAGCAAGACAAGCTATCGGACGGTGAAAAGGCTATCGCTCTAGCATACGGGAATCGATTCTGCGTGCCGCTCGACTTCGAGTTGCTCACGGGACACGCGCCGTTTTACCAGGCCGCGCTGGGTGATAGGCTCGAATACGAGCTCACGTTTAACGACTATAGCAAAGTAGTGCGTACGCCGAACGGTGATGAGGCCAGTTATGCCATAGACAACATCTCTCTGGAGTTCGACATGGTCACTAGCCCGGAGCTGGCCAGGCAGGTTCGAAGCCAGTACTCTGGGAAGATGGCTATCCTATACGATCGCGTACTGAGGCATAGATCAGTCGTGCGAGATAAGAGCGACACTGTGTGGAATATCAACCTGAACGTGCCGGCGCGATCGATGAAAGGTATCCTGGTCGTACCCGTGGAGGATTACGATCCATTCCGGAGGGACAGCGAGAAGTTTTTCAACCCCGAGATTGAAAAGGTGGAAGTTACCATCGAGGGCGTGCCAAACCAGCTGTTCAGTCATGGTATGAGACCACACCAGCAGTGGGATGAGATAAAAAAGCTACCAGTGGGGGATTACATAACAAAGGACCTGGACCTCGGCTCCGTGCAGATCGGTGAATACCTGACCACCAAGTACGCCCTATGGTTGGACATGCGATCCACGGATGATGATAAACTGCATGGTAGCGGGCGTCGTATAGATAACGGCAGCGAAGGGATAACCATCCAGATTACTAAGAAGGCTCAAACCGCTGGTAAGTTGAAATTATATCTGTACGTTATTATGGACGCGCAACTTAATATAGACAATGGGAGATTCGTGCAAGCCATCTACTGATGGGGGGTACCCCCCCACACCCCCCAACAATAAACTACCCCACCTCCCCACTGACCCACACTGCGCCATAGTGTGCGGGCAGACTGGCTGTGGGAAGACCGTTTTCGTGTTGGACATGTTGGAGAGTTACTACAAGGATGTGTTCGATAACATCGTTATCATGTGCCCTACTCTGAGCATGAATAAAACGTACGCGCGACCTTGGGTGATGACGGACCCGGACGTACACAAAATCGACCCTGGAACACGCCTGCAGGACTGGTTGAAAGCTCTTCACGAGAAATTTAAAGGGGAACCGACGCTGTTTATACTGGACGACTGCAGCGCTAATCGCGAGATAACAAAAAAGAGAGACATGCTATCGTACCTGGCCTTCTCCGGCCGTCATGCAAATCACAGCGTCTGGGTGCTAACACAGAAGTTCAACTCGGTGTTGAAAGACCTCAGGGAGCAGACGCGATGGGTGGCCTTATTTCACTGCAAGGACAGGGATTCGTTCGAGGAGTGTTTGAGAGAGAACGATGTGATGAGTAAATTAGAACGGGAACGGGTGAAGAAACAGCTCGCTGAAACTAAACACGCTAAGCTCGTTCTAAAAACCGACCAACCAGTAGCATATAGAGTATACTAAAGCTAAGCAAAGCTAAGCAAAGCTAAGCAAAGCTAAGCATAGCTATGATATTTGAAGTATTTGTCGTGTGCAACTTAACTTTCATTTCTCTGTGTTTTGTTTGTATCGGGCATTATATAGTTAAAACTAAATCTTACTTGTTATATTATAAGATGGAGTGTGAGGAATTGCTCGAACAATTGTCTGTGGAGGGTTCCCCAACTGGGGATTCCCCCAAGCGAGAGAAACTGGTGGCGTTGGCTGTTGGCGGCAAAGCCAAACATTACTTTGGAGACTACACTCCAGATAAAATTAACAAAATGTCAGCCGAAGAAATCGATAAGCTATACGCTAGATACGAGGCCCGGCTCGGAGCAGAAATGACAAAGACAATAGGATCGGCTATGACCCAGATATACACCGGTATTGTATCACACTTCCTTCCCATTCCACCAGAGCGCCGACTTTACCTGTGGGAAGACCTCGAGAAAGACCCTTTTATCGAACACGCCGTGAGCTCTATCAGCTGCGGGCTGTACCACAAATATGGTATGTTGTTGGCTCCAGTGACGGCGGCGATTATCACGGCAAAACATTGCCAATTTGAGAGAAAAAATAATAATAATAGTATAGATGTCCGAGGTGACGGAACCAGTGACGGTGGAAACCCCAGTGGAGGAGACCCCTTCAGTGGAGGTACCTCCAACAGTAACCAGACAGAAGAATCCTAAGAGAGTAGCTGCCGGTAAAAAACGGTGGTGTAACCAACATAAAGTGACCAACCCAACCCGACTGTTGTTGGCTGTAGGTGTAACTGCTGCCTTGGCTATCTCGTGGTTATATACACGTGAGGGACGTGAGGTGGTACCTGAGGTGGTAACCCCCACTGTTGGGGGTGTGGGGGGTACCCCCACCGTCGACCCGCATATCATGTTATAATTTAAAATATTTTATATCATATACATAATGTCTGAGGGGAAAACGTTCGTCAACGACGCATACCACGCCACAGTGGTAGCCAGTCTAGCAGTAGGGTACGCTCGGTTGACTAAAATGGTGCTTAAACAACCAACTATCAAGCTAGATTTCAACCTGCAGGATATGGGTATGCTCATAATGAATCTTGGTATGGCGATGGCCACAAAAGACATCCTAGTAAAACAAGGAATAATACCTGATAATATAATGAAATAAATATAGGGATGGCCACGATAGCTATGATGGTCGGTGGGGCGTTAGTGAATGCCCTGGCATTTTCCGGGAGTAATTTCCTCTTCTCGAAACTACGAGATGATCACGCGGCTGAAATACAGGAAGAAAGGAAGCGACACGATCTCGCTACTGAGAAATTACAAAGAGCACAGGCCGAGTACGCTAAAAAACGCCTCCAGAGGATTGATTTTATTAACGAACAACTCAAGCGTGAAAACCATGCCATTAAAACATTCTACGATGTCGATGAAGGAATGAAAGAATACTACCTACTAACTGGTAAACAATTGGAACCGCTCAATAAACCCACACTCGCTCAGTACTACACACCATCCAAGGGACAAATGAATCGTGAACTGGGCTTCATAGTGTTGGGTATAGCAGCTACTGCGTTGGTTGCGAAGCAATTAAACTAAAACACCTATATAAGTAAACATGAGACCCGCTCCATACCGATGCGAATATATACTTATGGGGAAGACCGAGGCCTGTGGTAGGAAATGCAGGAATCAGGGGTTCTGTTGTTTCCATATGGGAAGTCCTAACTACACGTGTTCTGTGTGTGGTATCGGGGTTAAAGGGCACTACTGTTTATGTAAAGCTCACGGAGCGAACGTAGTCAGACATCAACTCATATACGAGAATAAAAAAGACTACATAAAAGAACGTAGGCGACTGCTCAAGATAAAATCCAATTAGAGATTGGTTCTCTTAGGTGTAAACATGTCTACTGTACATTCTTGAATATGGAAGCCTATCTTACGATAAAACAATTAAAAGCTATAGCAAAACAGCTTGGATGCCGGCGTTATTCAAACCTGGGGAGAGCCGGGTTAATTGAATTGTTATCAAATAACCAAACACTGATCGATGCCTACATAGATTCACACAAGCTGTTGGAAGACTTACGAGAATTATGGCCAACAAACCGAGTTTGGTTAATAAGTGATTACAAGAAATAAAATATTTTTTATCAAGAGTGGAGGAGTTACCTCCCCTTACTGTGAACCAATTAGACATTAGTTCTCTTAGGTGTAAACACAATGACTACTGTGCGCGAGCTCAAGAGGGTCGCAAAACAGAGAGGTGTTATCGGGTATTCTAGAATGCGGAAGCCAGCATTGTTGAGATTACTAGGTTTAGAAGTCCCTCCTACGGTAAAACAGTTAAAAGCTCAAGCGAAACAGCTTGGATACACAGGTTATTCAAAATTGGGGAAAGCCGGGTTAACCGCATTGTTATCACATACCCCAGTAGCACGTCCAACTGTAAAACAACTGAAAGCCGAGGCACACGATTTGGGTTTAGGTGGGTATTCTCGTATGAGAAAACCACAGCTTGTAGAATTATTACGACAGAATAGAGCTATTGACCTACAGTTTGTGCGCACTGAGCACGCCGTAGGCAATTATTTGAGAGGTTGGCGCATGCACATTGATAGAAACATAGACATTACAGATATTAAGCCTCTGATAGCTGATAAGGTCAACCAGGAACTAAATAATCTAGGAAGTATTAAGTTTCAGATCACAGTGAAAATGTCGCTCGATAAGCAGGTTGGGAGTACCACTGAGTATTTTCAACCTTACTTCCGAGGCAAACAAGAGGTCGTCACACATGCAGAGACCATTGACGCATCAATCGATACAAGTTTTCAGCAGATACGAGAATACCTAGAACGCTACACACACTTAGGGTCCGGGTGGGCTGTAGATAAAATCGATAACGTCTATCTAGACATAGCTAAATACGTGCCGTTCAGAGGTGGGTCATACCTAGCCTTGCCTCCCTACTATAGGAACAAACATGCCATAGTAAACGTTAAGAATAGAGGAAACGATTGCCTGAGGATATCTATCAGGTCAGCCGTATTTCCAGCTGCCACTCATTCAGATAGGCTTTCTAGCTATCCCCAAGATGATGGGCTTAATTGGGATGGTATAGATGAACCCACCCCAATATCCCAGATCACTAAAGTAGAAAAACAGAATAATCTGGCTATAAATGTCTTTGGGCACGAAGGTAATACAATAATAGTACACAGGGTCAGCACGGTGAAGGATTGTCAAGTTATTAATTTATTCATGATTCAAAAAGGTGAAACGTATCACTACACGTGGATAAAACATCTCAGCCGGTTGTTGCACGACCAGTCGAAACACGTTGGGGAAAAACACTTTTGTGTACGATGCCTACACTGTTTCAGTCGGGCCGATTTATTAGAATCCCACCTGGAGGATTGCCAAGGTGTTGGGCAGACGGCCATACGAGTCGAAATGCCTAAGGAAGGTGAAAATATCCTAAAATTCAGTAACCACAAGAACCAAATGTCTGTACCTTATATTATATACGCCGACTTCGAAGCCTTAGTGGTTGGGGAATCATCCACTAGTGGGAGTTTCACACAAAAAACACAAGAGCATAAAGCCTGTTCGTTTGGATACATTGTCGTCCGTTGTGACGGGGAAACGAAAGCTCCGGTAGTGTATAGGGGTCCTGACGCGGCTGAAAGGTTTCTAAAGTGCTTGCAGGAGGAAGAAAAAATTATTAGGAATGCATTGTATAAAATCGCTCCAATGCGTATGACCAGAGCCGACAAGCTAGCTCACGCCAGTAGCACTAACTGTCACGTGTGCGACTCACCACTTAACGGTGATTCGGTGAGAGATCACTACCACATAACTGGTAAGTATAGAGGCGCCGCTCACAACGCGTGCAACCTCAAGCTTAAAATCAATCCTAAGACAATAAACATCCCCGTTGTCTTTCACAACTTGAGAGGATACGACTCTCACTTGATCATGCAGGCCATCGCGAAAATCGATGGTAATATATCATGCATTCCCAACAACATGGAGAGATACATCTCCTTCAGCTTAAACGGACTTAGGTTCATTGACTCGTTTCAATTCCTCCTGTCGTCACTCGACAGTCTGGTCAAGGCCAACAATACCTTCCCTATCACAGATCGATACACAGACGCCGAGACTAGACCCCTGCTTATGAGGAAGGGCGTGTACCCATATGAGTACATGGATAGCTGGGCTAAGTTCACAGAGACCAGACTACCTCCTATCGACTGTTTTTATAGCAAGCTGAATGAGGCGTCCGTCTCACGAGACGATTACTCGCACGCGATTAACGTATGGAATAAACTGGGTTGTAAGAACCTTGGCGATTATCACGACCTGTACTTGAGGACAGATGTACTGCTGTTAGCCGACGTGTTTGAAACGTTCAGGCGGACCTGTTTAAAGCAGTATAAACTCGACCCCGCATGGTATTACACCAGCCCAGGTCTGTCGTGGGACGCCTTGCTTAAAAAAACAGGAGTTAATTTAGAATTGCTCACAGATTACGACATGCACCTATTCATTGAGAAAGGCTTGCGAGGTGGGATTTCCATGGCATCCAAACGATACGCTAAAGCAAATAATCAATACGTGAAAGGTTACGATCCTAACAAACCAACCAATCACATTCTCTACCTCGACGCAAATAACCTGTACGGCTGGGCCATGAGCCAGTATCTACCTACAGGAGGATTCGAATGGGTACCAAACATTGATATTATGAGTATTGCACCAGATTCGAACAAAGGGTATATCCTCGAAGTTGACTTAGAGTATCCCAAGGAATTACACACATCGCACAACAGCTATCCCCTTGCACCCGAACGTATGAAGGTTAACACAGACTGGATGTCTGAGTACCAACATAACTTGTCAGGTGGTCGTGTGGCAGACGTTGAGAAACTCGTGCCTAACTTAATGAATAAGACCAAGTACATAGTTCACTATCGCAACCTACAGCTGTACCTGTCATTGGGTATGAGGCTGACCAAAATACACAGGGTGCTCATGTTCGACCAGAGCCCATGGATGGAGCCCTACATCAGAATGAACACAGACCTACGAAAAAAAGCCACCAGTGATTTTGAAAAAAATCTCTACAAACTCATGAACAACTCGGTGTTTGGTAAGACTATGGAAAACCTGAGGAAACGCGTAACCGTGAAACTGGTTAGATCTAGTGAGGAAGACAAGCTCAGGAAATTGATAGCCAGTCCGGCATTCAACCGTAATAAAATATTCACAGACGACCTAGTTGCCATACACATGAAGAAAAGTCACATAAAATTCAACCGACCTGTTTACGTTGGGATGAGTATCCTCGATTTATCCAAACACCTGATGTACGACTTTTACTACAACGAGCTCAAGAAACAGTACGGCGACAGGTGCGAAGTGCTGTATACTGACACGGATTCCCTGCTGATGGAGATTCGAACCAAGGATGTATACGAGGATATGAAAAAACACATCGATTTATACGACACCAGCGACTATCCTAAGACCCATACCATGCACAGCACGGTAAATAAAAAGGTCCTAGGTAAGATGAAGGACGAGTGTGCTGGCACGCCAATAGCTGAGTACATAGGTTTGAGACCTAAGATGTACTCCATATTGAAAGCCGACAATAGTGAGATCCGGAAGGCTAAGGGGGTTAAGAAGTATGTGGTGAAACAACACATCAAACACGCCAGATTCAAGGAGGCTCTGTTCAAGACCCGTACCTTTAGGCATAAGATGAACACGCTTAGAAGTGATGGACATAAGATATACGGACTGACTATAAACAAGACGTCCCTATCGCCTATGGACACGAAACGTTGGATAGCTATTGATGGTATAAACACATACGCGTATGGACATGAAAAAATTTGAGACTATTTATTACAGCCCGCGTGGATATTGGAAAGGAGCTAGCGCAGTAGATAAGCTATCTAAAATGGCACGAGTATCACCAGAGAAAGCCAAAGCGTGGCTTGAAAAACAAGCCCTGTGGCAGATTTATTTGCCGGCGCCACGCTACGTACCTAGAAGGAGTTTCGGAATTAACATACCTAATAGCATTCACCAGGCAGACCTACTGTTCCTACCTCATGATAAGAGGTACAAGTATGCCTTAACCTTAGTGGACGTAGCCAGTCGTTACAAGGAAGCCGAACCCTTGACCACGAAAGATTCAGCCAAAGTAGCCAAAGGATTAGAACGCATATACAAACGCAGCCCGCTGACGTGGCCAACAGAGCTGCAAGTTGATCCCGGACGGGAGTTCATGGGTGTCGTTTCACAACTGCTAGCCAAACACGATACAAAGGTCAGACGTGGCACGGCCGGAGCCCATCGCAGCCAAGCCATAGTTGAGAGATTTAATAGGACTTTGGCTGAGCGCTTGTTCGGTCATCAATATGCTAGGGAAATGACAACCACTGGAAAACGATCGACCGAATGGGTAGCGAGGTTACCCGAGGTGGTGTCGGCAATCAACCATGAAGTCACCCGTCTCACCGGTAAGAAACCGGCAGACGCTATCAAACTAAAATCAATAGTTGCAGAGTCGGCCGCTCCATTGCGTGGGAAGGAGAAACAGATACCGGATAGGGCCTTAGTTAGGTATTTATACCAGCCTGGGGAACACGAGGGCGATAGCCGTAAGCGAGCCACCGATCCTATATGGTCGGTCAAAACTTACAACATAGATAAAGTGGATATGAAAGCCGACGAACCTAATTTGTACTACTTGAGGGGTGGGCCGGGTAGGGGATTTGTAAGAGAAGAATTATTGATCGTACCGTACGACACAGTGTTACCGCCTGCCAAGTCACGGTAAACGTGATGGCGTGGCTTTGTAGTAGGGGCAATAATAGCAAGAGCTAATAGTCCCACCAAAGCCTCATTTACTAAATGAGGCTTTTTAGAGGGGTTTTTTGAAAAGTGGTCCAGAACTATCATTCCCTATACTACTGCAGGACTTTGGAACAGTGCTGAGTGAGGGGCTGGAATTGGGGCTGGGAAAGATTTCTGCCCATGAGCATTGTTTTATTGTATCATTCTACAATAAAGAACAAATGTTTATTTATCAAAAATCCTTAACACTAACCATCACCCAAACCCTAAGCCACATTCTAACCCTAACCCTGAAACCTCTAAATAATCCTAATAAACATGATAAACAGGATATATTTCAAGCGAGGATTACAGGCAGACCTCTGAATGGGGTTTGTATTCCACTCTGGGGAGAACTTCTCTTAAAGTCAGTAACATGTTGTTGTGTTTTATGCTGCATTGAACATGTTTTCACTCATACTACTGCATACCAGACCGATGTAATCAGTGAGACTAAGGGACACAAACCCATGTTCACAGGCCCAGGGGACACAACTCTACACTGTGAAGATAGTGCCACCCTCACCATACTGTGCAACGTAGACGGTCACATCCAATGCTACTGAGATATTTGTTTCAGCATAAAAAATGCCAAGACTGCGCTGCTCAACGTGGATTTAAATCCGAAATGTCATTTTACAAGTATACAAATACGCAAGCATTTCTGCAAGTCATGGCGGATGTTTATCATTTATATCATGATATATGTATTAAGCAGGACATATTGCATACAAGTTATTCTGCTCTGCTACACACATTTAACACAGATAAGTTGCTTGTTATGGGAGATCTATCACCATAAATGTCACTAAAATTATCTCACCTCCCCTTCGCGGGGCCCATATTCAGAGTTGAAAATGAAGAAATTGAGTAGTGTAGTTGATCCGCGAGAAGTCATGTTGCAATTATTCGAACATTTGGTGTCACTTGTAAAGCATATATCATAAAGTTCATTACTTCAAAACGTACACGACAGAGAAAACTAGATAATATTCAGAGGCATCATCCAAATCCACCACGCCTCCACTCCATTCTGAAAACATTGGAACCGAAGCGCTACAAGCGGCAGGTAAAGGGAGGCTACTCTAAATAAGCGACATAGTTCGATATGATAGTTAGATATGAAAACCGTACGTGTGTTCGCATCTTCAAAGCTAAATATTTGGATCTTTGTAACATTTTTATTGGTTATGTTACTATTCATAGACACACTTACACGACGATGTCAAGTTTTAGCGCGCGCGCGTGTGTGTGTGTGTGTGTGTGTGAGAGAGAGAGAGAGAGAGAGAGAGAGAGAGAGAGAGATCTACAAAGTTGGTGATCCCAGCCCCCTGCATGTCATGTACAAAATCAATAAGTCCCCTCCCCGCTATTTTTAATATCTTCATGTACAGAACTGCTGTCCACTTTCCCCAAATACATGTGTTCCTGTATTCAATTTGATAATCCGTCCTACCTCCCCAGAACAAAATGCATGGGTGATGCACCCAACCCCCTTTAAAATCACCATTATTATTTAGTCAAAAGTTATGAACGGTCCCTAGGTCGACTGCGTCTTCAAGCATTTGTTGCCATTTTGGTAAAATATATTTGGATAGAAAATACGTAATAATAATAATAATACGTGGGACTGCAAGCGGACGCTTGCTGATTACCATACATCGAGAATAAGGATTTTTTCCCGAAGAATTTAAGTTCAAAAGATACCAATAAGGCGAGATAATTACATCACACACTGAACGTGGACGCACCATAGTGGAGATAACCGCGATTGCACTGATATCTCTCACGAACGGTGAATCATTTTTTTTTCTCTGTCAGCATTATATATGTATCATCAGGGATAATTTACAACAGGGATAGATCACTCGCTTGCTTTCTTTACCATTTGTACTAACAGGGATAATCTACAACATGGATAGGTCACTCGCTTGCTTTTTTTTTTTTCTTTTTTGCTTTTTGTACCAATTATGTACCCCGTCATGCTCAAAGGCACACTGAGACTTGGCTCGTTCCCAGCGCAACTTCATCTGTGTTTAACCAGGGAGACTACATATGTGACAGTGTCAGTTAACATTTTGTTAATGTCCATTCCATTACCCATATAGAATAAGATATCTGAAGTAATTATTAATCTAAACAAAAATGTCTCAAAGTAGATTTTTAAAAAAGGACAGTTGGAGTTAATACACATGTTCTCGCGATAGTTTGCGTTCTTTAGCATGTTTTGGGAGGGAAGGCCGCTGTGTATCATTTATTCAATCATTCATTCACCTACTTCTTTCTTTTATTGTTTCTTCCTTTCATTCATTCACATAATTCTTGCTCTTAATTCTTACTAAAATTCATTCATTCGTTCGTTCGTTCGTTCGTTCGTTCATTCATTCATTCATTCATTCATTCATTCATTGTAAAATTCCGACTGATACAATAAACCGGCTGAAGTTCTGTTAAACGCAACTGAAGTAGCGCTGGGAACGAGCGAAGTCAATGTGTGCGTTGGAGCATGATAAGGCACGCGTTAATTAGTACAAATGGTAAAGAAAGCAAGTGACAGAGGTTCAGCCAGTTTATTGTATCAGTCGGAATTTCACAATGAATGAATTATAGTAAGAATTATATGTGAATGAATGAAAGAATAAGAATAAAAGAAATTAGTCCATACGTGAATGAAAGAATAAATGATATTCCGCTCTATAAAGTCTTCCTGGTATCATTATATAAAACAATAGTCTAACTGATCAGAGTTCCGGGGCGCCACAACAATAGATACTGTATCTATAGAGATAGGCTTATACTGGACGGTCCATACCCAAGGAGATTCGTATCGGGTGCTCAGACTCGTTCCATAACTCGGTTGACACATGTCATCGCATACCAACTGAGCAGATCAATGCTCATGATGTTGACCACTGGGTTGTCTGATCCAGGCTCATTTAGCCACCATATAGCTGGAATATTGCCGAGTGTGGCTTTAAACAACAGCCAAACCAAACCGACCGTCCGAACTAAATATTTTGTCGAGGTCTGCAAGGTTTATTAATGGTCGTAATTTACACAACAAATAAAATCCTCGATCATGCTGCGCTCTGCTTACTTCCAGCTTTCCCCCAAAGTGAAGAGCGTTTCAGTGTGATATTTTTCATCGGTTTCAAAATTAAACTACCCACAAACATAACAAGGCTCATCCTGAACTCTGGTGTTTAACATAATATCAGTTGTCAAGCATTTTTATTCAGAGCTTAACAGATATTTTGTCATGTTCTGAGGAAAAGGGGAAGCAGAAGAGATTATAAATTGCCCAGAGCCTTGACAATAGTGAAATACTGAAGGCAATACAGACAATAAGCCCTCTTCCTCTCACGGGCAACCACTCAGTGCCGAAAAAGTCTGCGGCACACCTGGTGCAAGTCATTCTGGATGTGCAGCCTGTCTCCTTCCTATTATTGCTGTAATAGAGGAACTTATATGTATATTAAAAATCACGGAAATGGAAAAATCACGTACAGTACATTCCAAAAGGTAATAAATGGGCATAACAACGTTGTATGAAAAGATGCTCTTGTTTAACTTCTAAATTTACATAAACACGTTCGTAAAAGGCTGTTATAGGATACATTTCAATGTTTTTCAACCAGTTACCTAAATACTGTCATGTACGTTTTAGTAATCATGTGGACCTTTACACAACTGTATATAAGCATCTCATAGCACACTTTGAGATGCGTGTTGCTTTGTCAACGAGTGTCAGCCATGACATGTCGCAACAGACTGCCTATAATCGAATTAGGCCATGTGGGTGAGTTTAATTATACGCCCTACTCAGCACTATCCCAGTTATGTCGAGTCTGGACTAGATAATCCAGTGACCTATAGTTTGAGCATCGATCAGCGCAACTGGGACACGGTGACGACGGCCTGTTAACTTAAATTTTGTTGAGGGTAAATTCTTACAATACCCTTTCAAGTGGACATAGCAAAATGTCATTGAATGTTTAGGTTTACCTGCACATTTAACTCTCCCGTTGACACTATAAAATGTTTTATCGAACTAATGCCCAAGTCAGAAATAAAGTTGTTTAGATTTCAGAACAATGTATTTAGGAAAAATTTGTTTATCACAGATTCGCAGAACAGCAGTTTGTTTATCACAGATTCGCAGAACAGTAGTCAACACATATCGAGGGACCATTCCGGAAGCTTTACACTGTATGTGGTTAATTTAAGTAATTTTAACATATATTGCATTATTACGTTTTTCATGTTGTTCAACTGGTATGGTGTTAACATATAGCTAATTTAAAGATATGGACATTTCCGGTAACTTATGACATGGCAAAAGCATGAGTTTCCCAATCAATCGATCATACTGAAACCAGGGAGACTAAATACAGATTATCCCTGCTGAATCTAACAGAACCTTAGACAGCATTTTCAGTGTCTTTTCTACTTGGTTTCGATACTTTATCAGTGCACAGAAGGCTAGGTACTTGTATTTAACGCTTAAGTTAGCGAATACCAGTTTAACCAGTATAATTGTAACTTCACAATCTGAGAGTTATCAGGGGACGCTACTCTTAATTTACATAATTTTATTTTTAAGTTGTGTTTGTTGATTCAAGTACAAAACCGTTTTCAAAGCATGCATTTTATTCACAATACAGAATACAGAGCACGTCTATATTGAAATCTTTATATACGCAAGTGCATGTGAATAGCAAGTAAATAGGCAATGGTCGGTTTACCTGTTGATGCTCGATACGTCGTCTGCTGTGGGAGGATAACTCCCGATAAATCTAGCAAAACGGCGCGGAGAACAAAAGCAGGATTTCGTACTACGCTACAGCTTCTGTATCATTGACACCCGAATCTCACATGGCAAAGATTGTTGAGTGTTGAATTTGACGGTAAGCCTTCCGCCTTTGTTCCCCTCGATTTTAAAATAATAAATGTAACTTTGAATGACATTTTATTATAACCCATATTGGGAATTAGCATCTATGAGTGCCGCCCACTTTGAGAGAAAGGCCCAGGGTTATATATGCGATCAAGTGTGATTACGTGAGAATCTTATGAGCAAGGTAAGCGCAGAGCTCTTCGAGCGGAATCAATTTCCTCGACATTAACATCTGCTGTCCATTTCACAAACCAACTCACTGGGAGGGGAGGATTTGCACAAAGCCTACTTCTTGTAAGCACATTCCCTGCGCCGGTCCATCTTATTCTTGTTTGCCAGTCGTTCTGTCATTTCTTACACAAAGTACAGTTTTAAAAGCTAATGTGGCTATTTTGCCTCCAAAGGATAGTCTGAATACATGTGTTGTAAATTCCATCATATACATAGTGTTGTGGATTAGCATGTGAAAACAGAATTTGGTAAATATTGATTTACATCACTTATGTGACCTCTCCAGGGAAAATACAGATGAAATTTGTTAATGTGCACATATGCCAGGAATACTGCTGAGTGTGGTCGTATATAAGACACAGTCATAGAAAATGAAAGAAAGTTTATGTAGTTCAGTGGAGGACCGAGGACTGTATTGTTTCAGAGGATGGCGATATGAGAAGGTCTGCAGCCCCCAGCCAACTGAACCCAGCAAAGAGGATAAAGTTCTCTGTACCGTACCAGAACCCCATTTCACCCAATTTGCATGACAACCAAGCAGTATCACCAGAGGTAAATTCTAATTGTACATGCACACTTGCTGATACTTATAGTGTTGGAGTTATAATGCAAATTTGATGACATTTTCATAGAACTGGTAAAAGGTGTTAAAATGGTGCCAATCTAATTATCATAATACAATGTGTATGACAGAAGATTATCAAAAATATAGATGTTTGAATTTTCTTTTTCAGGATTAGAAAACCAAGAACAATTTCTTACAGCCAGACAAATTATGTTAGTGTTTTACGTATATATATATTCCGACCCATACCTGAAAGCAGACATGGCTGAAGGATAAATATATTACTGATATTCACTTTTCAAAATAGAAATAAAGTGTTGGTGGAGTGTTATTTATTTCATGAAAAATGCTGGTTTTTAACTTCCGGGAAAGGCTTTGCGGGAGTGAAGCTGAGAGCTGTATCAATATGCTACGGTAACTGTATCAGATACAAAAAGTGATTCCTGGTATGTCTCAGAATCAGAAATGTAGATGTTTTTGGATGCAAATGGTTGAAAATGGCAGCTGAATCTGTAAAGCAAAAACATGACTGTTCTGACCCTGTTCTGTATGATTGCTTGCTGATTTCCTTGAAAATGGTTAGATGTGAGTATGAGGTGGGTCAGTGGTCTCAGTCCAGAGTTCATTCAAGTAGCATCCAGTTATTTACTTCAGTCTGTGGCTCAGAATCTATGGTTGATCAGCACAATATGTGAAATAATGCTGAGTGTTCTATTATTGCAGCCAAAGAGAACTGTCCTGTCAAACCTTGTGTATACATCTGATGGGTAAGTTAATACTATGATGGATGCCCTTTTAATTGTACGTGTGGTAGGTTGTTCTGAAATGTGCTTAAAGTAGAGCTGTAACAATACACTTTTGTAATGTGAAGAATCAGTCCACACATGTTATGAAGGTCATAGGGAATGACTTATTATATGACAGAAAGTACTACAATTCATTTTCAGACATTTTATATCCTTATGTTTTGGGTGATACAGAAGTATTTTTTTGTGAATGATTGGCTTACTTGTTATAGTTTCTTGCTGTTTAATGGCTTTTCTCATAGTCAGCTAAAAACAAAGCTATTTTGCTCAATTTGAAGTTGAGTTAGGATTTGGCAAAGCCAAACTGTTCAGTATCGTCTATTGTCCCATTAACGTGGATGCTCAAGAATGTTTCTAAAATGAAACATAGAGCTTTATGGATTACAACTTCTTGTTTATTACGTTGAGAGACGTTTTGATGTGGATTCTTACATTGGTCTCAAGCACAATGCAGCACAAAATATTTCATTATAAAATATTTCAGGTAAATCAGTGTTCGTGGTTGGTTTTGTGTCAGTGTGTGCAGAAATAAAACTGTAGTCTAAATCTTTTGCGAGTGAAGTGTTTATAACAAACCTGAATCATTTCAAAATATGTTGTTTCTTCATATGTTGCTGTTTGAAGGTACTTTTTATGTGTGCAAAACACGCACGCAAAATGCTGTTTGTGTGTTTTGTTGATTTTTTGGTGTGAAAAACGCAGGTTTCTGCATTAACATGAACACTGTAAATACATCGTAGTCAAAACATACAGTGTAAGATATGAGACAAGGAGTTCATTTTAACATTGTTCATAACAAGCAGCATGCTCTTCCAAAGTGAAATGTACTGTAATCAAATGTAAAACAACATGTAATGTATTGACACATGGGACTAACAATGTGATATATTTTGAGAGTGAAAGTGACTTTCTTATCTTACAGTTCATCCACCCCATCAGATCACAGAGAAATTCAGAATGAGGAACCTGTGCATTCATCATGTGTCTCAGGTGGAAACAAATTTATTGCACCTGCTCAGAAAGACACTGTTGTCACTACACAGACCAACAAGATGCAAACCTCATCAGCCATAAACTCCAAATTCTCATCACCTCTTTTTGGACTCAGTAAGTTCCGATGTCCTTTGGGTCCAGTGGCTGAGAGGATTAATCCACACATTCAAAATGCTGGGAAAACTCACACAGAAACAGGTAAATATGCTCAGTTATTCGTGATGTGCATGAATATGTTTTATGCAAATTTATGCATGTGGAAGGTGAGTGAGTTTAGTTTTACAGTGCTTTTAGCAGTATTCCAGCAATATCATGGCAGGGGACACCAGAAATAGACTTCACACATTGCAACCATGTTGGGAATCGAACCTGGGTCTTCAGCATGACGAGCAGACGCTTGAACCATGAGGCTACCCCACCGCCCCATATTTTGATATAAAATGGTAGAGTGAGGGAGTTAGTTTGGTTTTATGCTGCATTTAGCAACATTCCAGCAATATCACTGTGGGAAATACCAGAAAGGGGCTTCACACATTGTACATATGTGGGGAATCAAACCTAGGTCTTCGGCGTGACCAGCGAACACTTTAACCGTTAGGCTGCCATCCCCCATGGGGGTTACATATATGTTCAAGCATACATTGTGTATGATCTCATGAATACTTCACTAGATATGTCAGTTCATGTTGAGTCAGGTTTCTCAGTTCAGCTATTGATATTGAACCTTTCTTCAGTCTTATCCCTGTGATTGTTCGTGTAAGCTAAAACAATATTGTTTTGATTTAAGAAAATGGTTGTGATGTCATGGACTTATTTGATTTATACATGGAAGTTTAATCCTTGCTATGCAGACACATGCCACAAATATATTGGTGCTGTAAACTGTGGCCACTCATAAACAATAAACTAGCAGTCTGGTCTTGAGACATGTGAACTCTCTTGAATGTCAAAGGCTAACAGAAATTCAGTTACATTACATAAACACATGTCCAAAATGTGTACTAAGAATAACTAGTTTTATGGACTGTTCCAGTTCGGTGTAGATGCTAACACTGATAGTGGTGATGATGTACAATAATCAAGCTTCTGAAATTGTTCATCTTCATTATACCAGTGTCTCAATCTTACTGTAAAAGGTAATCTCTCTACCAGTGTTTCAGTCTTACTGTAAGAGGTAATCTCTCCACCAGTGTCTCAATCTCACTTAAAGAGGTAATCTCTCCACCAGTGTCTCAATCTCACTTAAAAGAGGTAGTTTCTCCGCCAGTGTCTCAATCTCACTTTAAGAGGTAATGTCTCCACCAGTGTCTCAATCTCGCTGTAAGAGGAAAAAATCTCTCCACCAGTGTCTCAATCTCGCTGTGAGATTAAAAAATCTCTCCACCAGTGTCGCAGTCCCACTTAAAGAGGTAGTCTCTCCACCATTGTCTCAATCTCACTTTAAGAGATAATCTCTCCACCAGTGTCTCAGTCTCACTTTAAGAGATAATCTCTAGACCAGTGTCTCACTCTCACTGAAAGAGGTAATCTTTATGCTATTTGAATGCATATCATGATGTAAACCCTTGAGCCTAATTGTTTTCATTGTGTTTATAAAATGCTAAATTTGAAACATACTCATGATGTGTAGGTCAGTCACCCAATTGCCAGACATTGAACAATAACATACAATTTATTCCAAATAAATCTCACTTAAAGAGGTAATCTCTCCACCAGTGTCTCAATCTCACTTAAAAGAGGTAGTTTCTCCGCCAGTGTCTCAATCTCACTTTAAGAGGTAATGTCTCCACCAGTGTCTCAATCTCGCTGTAAGAGGAAAAAATCTCTCCACCAGTGTCTCAATCTCGCTGTGAGATTAAAAAATCTCTCCACCAGTGTCGCAGTCCCACTTAAAGAGGTAGTCTCTCCACCATTGTCTCAATCTCACTTTAAGAGATAATCTCTCCACCAGTGTCTCAATCTCACTTTAAGAGATAATCTCTAGACCAGTGTCTCACTCTCACTGAAAGAGGTAATCTTTATGCTATTTGAATGCATATCATGATGTAAACCCTTGAGCCTAATTGTTTTCATTGTGTTTATAAAATGCTAAATTTGAAACATACTCATGATGTGTAGGTCAGTCACCCAATTGCCAGACATTGAACAATAACATACAATTTATTCCAAATAAATCCTAATTAAGCATACTTGTCATGTACCTTAATCCTGTGTGCAAAACATTTAGCTTCCTCATGAATAACACATGAATAACATTTAGGTGCACATGTGTATAAAAGATTTAATGATGCAACAGAGTTGCAATTTCTAATAGCTAAGGTTATTATGGTTATTCCATATTTTAACTGCATGAAAGATGGAAAGATGATGTTGAGTACCTGGTCTTGTACATGGTTGGCCAAATTATTGGAGTTTCATAACTCATACAGATGTACAGGAAAGCTGTGTATCTGCTTAAATGACTCCAACATTTATGTAAAAACTCAGTTCCTATTAAGTCAGTTGCATACAAGTACATGTACCCTTGCAATTTGGTAAATGCTCAGTAAATTTGATTTTACATGAGTACAAACAAAATATCCAAAATAACTGAGGTTTATTGAGAGATTTAATTTCAGCACATGAACTTGGCAACATGCACTCTTTCTGATTGTTTCTATATAACAGATCAAATACATATAAATACGTAAACCAGCATCTGAACTTTATTTGTATTTTTACAGTTAATGAAAAATTGAGTTTGAATGAGTATGGTACAATCTATGTGGTTACTCAAAGGAAAATTAGGATACCAAATAGATTAAGATGAACACAAGCAAGTACGTAACTCAGTGACCCAAAAAGTTATCTGTAGCTCTGCTCTTAACTTTAACTTACATACTACAGGTTGGAATAAATCCTAAAGAAAAGCCAGTGCAAAACCTTTTTGAATGTTATACAATAGTGTTCATTTGCATCTTCTTCTCTCAGAAAATAAATCCCATCCCATTTCATGATACAATAAACTGGAAGATGCATATCTTGGAAGACCAGTAACCTTGCAAGCAGCTTCATTTGGAGTCTTTCTAATCTATTGGCTCGTTCAAGCAAACTTCTATCCCCAGGATGCCAACTCCTGTTAGATGAGAAGGCTAAAATGAAATGTTTAAGAAAATCTAATGTTTTTATATTGCAGCAATCAAAATTAATGTCTTTTCTGTCATCTTTCTATGTAGTAGTAATCTGTTCATTGAGCAGTCAATGTTGTTGTTATAAGGCACCTAAGAACTATATTTCGGCATAATGGGAGGATATTGATATGTAGCTTATCATTAAAAAGCAAACTGTACTTCTAAATGTTGAAACATTTCAGCAAATGTTGATCAGTTACTTTCAACTGCTTCAGGCACTTCAGCCACAAAGTCAGGAGCAGCATCACAGAAGAACTACCTCAGTGTTGTTTGGTGTAAACGGTCCAAGAAGAAGGTAGCTGCCTTGTGTATACTAATAGTCATCCTTTGATATAGCAGCAATTTACTCACAACATTGAATACTAAGGAGTGCTCTTTAGACAATTTATTTAAGCTATCATGTCTAATATTTTTAACATCTTTGCAGATAGTTTTTTGGACAATTTGAATCTCATTTGTTTCAGCACAAGAAGTGGGAAGGTGATGGTGAGTAATTTAGGAGTGCTAGAAATATTCCTCCAGTGTTCAAAATCCTGGGTACTCTCAAGGTATAGGTAGGATTTGAACAAAGGGACCCCCAGAAATCTAAATCTTTTACATGGACAGACAAGAACACCCAGAGTGTTATGCTTAATTTTCCAAAAGAGCATTGGCTGGAACTTTAGGCTAATGAGACTGTTGTCCATTTTCATTCTGGAGTAAATTATTTGTAAATAAGGAAAAAACAACCAAAACTGTTTGAATTTTTTCCAGCCCCTCTGTAGTAATTACATAAGCAATAGTACATTTAAAGCATTGAATGTTTTTTGTGCAGCTGTGCTGGTGACTCAAGGCAGAAGTGTCACTCTGTATGACATGGAGAGCAAAGAGTGAGTGGTCTTGGCTTCTTTAAACTCTCATGCGAGTAAGGATTTCATCTTTTATGAGTAACTTTCGTAAAATGTCACCAGAGAGTATGTACAGCATTTTATTACGTGTTGACATTGAGTGTTAGTGTATATCTGTTGATATCAGGAGTTGAGGCATGGTTGAATATTTTCTCTGATCCAGTCAATTTCATTGTCATGCACTGCACGTACATTAGCCTGTATCAGCTCTCCCTTGCTCAAATCAAATGGGTTTGCTCATTCCCTTGCACTGACTACTTCTCGTTTTTTATCCAGGATTGGTCGAGGCAGTGGTTACAAGGCCGATGAGCTAGCATCCCTGAAAGAAGATGAAACCCTTTATGTTGGTGGAAAAGAAATACAGGTTAGTTCTTTAAAGCTTTGTCTTTTTACACTTGTTTCATCTGAGCAGCTCTTGTTAGTCTCAAAAATGTGAGGACTTGTAACATGAAAACCAATGAAACAATAGTGTCAGTATGTTTGACAAATGTGTTGACAGTGTTGGCAAATAAGTATGTTTGAGACACTAGGGTAGACTGAGTATGATGCAAGGTGTGGTTGCACAGATGTCTTTGTTCCTTGTTGCACAGGTCATGTCAGTACTGACAGAGGAGCAGTTCACATCAGGAAAGTGTTTTACCAGTTCTGCTGGTCCTGCTCCACTTGTTGCTGCTCAACACAACACAGGTAAGTACAACACACACATAAATACACCTCCAGTAACAACACACAGGTAATTACAGCACATTAGCAAAACAGGTAAAGACAACACAGAGTTACAAAACAAAAGTAAATAGAACACAGATTAACTAAACACACAAGACAGTTCAGGTACTGATAGACAATACAAAGGTAAATATATCACTGGTAAGCAAACCACAAGTTAGGAATAATAATGGTGGCAGACTAAACACACATCAGTAGAAGCTATTACATTTAGTCGTCATTGATGTTATTTTTTGCATACAGTTTCATCAGTCCTGACAGAAATTTTATAACATCTGCTGATACTACTACATGTCTCTGTGGCTGTTTCATAATCAGGGTATTTACTGTGTTGCTTTGACTTCCAGTATTTGTTGTTTTAGGTATAAAGAAACCATTTATGAATCCAAACAAGAACAAACAGGATGCAGCCCCAAAGGTAGTGTTACAGTTTGCTATCATTATTGAATGGGAAATTTGTGAAGTGAAACATCTCTGATTTGTTTGATTAATATACATTACTAGTCTATGCCTCCTTTTTCAGAGATGGCATTATTCTATTCTTTCATGGCATGAGCCAAATTCTTGTTCTGAAGAAAAATGGTTAGCTATTTTGGTATCAAAATGCCTGAGCAAGTGCTTGAAAGATGTATAACTGCACCTAACAAACACATAATTCTTCATAATTTTCATTAAACTCAAATTGTTCAAATGGGTAACGAATAAATGCAATCTGTTAAAAATCTGTTAAATAAAGCAACTTTATTCACATGTGTACATTTGTTTGTGTATGTGTGTGTAGGGTTGGTTATGTTGATTGAGAATTTGAACAACTTTGCTGTCACTTACAGGTGAGAAGTGATATTTGTGTGAAGCCCCGATTTGACCCCACTGCTCCAGGAGCTCTTGTGATGACGAGGCCACACTCTTCACATCAGGTGTGTGTCTGATCTGGGAATGAGTTAGTGTATCACTGTTGATTTATGAAATAGATAGCAATAGTAAGAATGGTATTTCACAGAATCCTGTGGAAAAGAAATCCCTTGCCAGAAGAAAATAGTGATCATCACGTGGCACCGCAAGCAAAGGAATAGTGAGTGATTTTTTCCCTGAATTCCCAATCTGTGGAAACTTGGATAAAGGGCCACTGGCTCAGTGTCACTCTATCCAATACAGTTGCCATGATAATGTTCATTGGCCTTAAAACGCATGACACATCTCTCAGCTTTCACCAAAGTCCAAAACATCCTTGAGGGGCGGTGGGGTAGTCTAGTGGTTAAAGTGTTTGCTTGTCATGCCGAAGAACTGGGTTTGAGTCCCCACATGTGTACAGTGTGTGAAGCCCATTTCTGGTGTCCCCTTCCGTGATATGTAAAACCATACTCACTCAATAATGCATCCTTGAACAAATAACTGGTAGCTTTCTTTCCACTTAAAACTGTTTAATAATGTTTAACATTGTGTTAAGGTTCCTGCAAGACAGCATTCCTTTGTTACCCCTGTCTTTACTGTGCTCACAGTGGGAGTTTAACAGAGAGAGGTTGGCTGTGCTGGATGTAGTGGTAGACCCCTACCTGTCTACCCACCTGCGGGAACACCAGCGGGAGGGGGTGCTGTTCCTGTACGAATGTGTCATGGGCTTCAGAGACTTTGCCGGACAAGGGGCCATCTTAGCGTGAGACACATACATATACCATTTTATCACCATTAACAAGTCAAATGACTTTAACTAACTTTCCATTTACATATCATTTACAGGAGCATCATAGTCCTGAAAATGCTATAGACTTTATGCCTCCAATTTTGTATGATGCACAAATGATTAAAGTTGCTCCTCGTATGTTGTCAGCGATGACATGGGCCTGGGCAAGACTCTGCAGTGTATCACCATGCTTTGGTGAGTTGATGTTTCATATAGTCTTATGTAATATCGAGGGAACATTTATTGGATTTTCAAATGTGGAATGGTTGTTGACTGACTCATCTTGTATTGTGCAGGACAGTGTTGAAGCAGGGTCCATATGGTGGCAAGCCTGTGATACGGAGAGCTCTCATTATCACCCCTGGCAGTTTAGTTAAGGTGAGAAATCAAATCTCATCTGGATATGCATCTGTGCTGAGCTTCTTTGATATGCATGTATATATATCTTGTTACAAGCTTGATGTTATATAGTAACATGGTGCAATATGTTGTGTTTGGTATCAGAATGTTCTACAGAATTCTTACCATCACTGTTATGTCCTCATGTATTTTCATTATGTACAAATTTATGACTGTGTTTTGCGTACCTTTGTTAATCTAGCTTTACTATTAGCTTTTTAGATTTGGAAGCATATTTTTACCCTTTGCATAGTGATTTCTGGTTGAAGCGTCACATATTGCAATATGGTAGGTATTCATGCTATGTTATATTACGTTTTACTGTGACTTTTGCCACAGCTTCTGCTACTGATCCAGCTTTCATTATCAGTGTATTATAGTCAGTGAACTTGTTGTGTGGTATTTTCTATGACTTTTTCTGAATGTTTGATCCCTATGTAACATGGTTTGATCAGATCGTGAAATAATTCCTTGTTGATATGGATGACACTGCTGTGTTAGATGAGCTCTCATTGGCCAAATCACAGTGAAAAATAATTGTGTTTATGATTTTACTTCCTTAGCAGTCAATGATCTCGGTAGACGGGTAGGCATACTTCCTATCAGAGAGGTTAGTGTCTCGTGAGTTATGCTGTCCCAGTATCGGACCACTTCTCTCTTCATGTCTTCAATTTTTGTCAACCCCTTTTGATTCACACATTCCTTCATCATCCTCCAAATGTTCTCAATGGGATTTAAGTCAGGACTATATGCACGAAATGGTAATGCAGTCACATTTTTCTCCTGAAACCACTGCTTGGCATGTTTTGCGGTGTGTTTAGGATCATTATCTTGCTGCAAAATCCAGTCATTTCCATAAAACACATGTGCATTTGGAAGGAGAAAATTATCTAATATGTTAGTGTAGCGTTGACTTGTCAGATTTCCCTCAAACACACACAGCGGGGTCGTTCCTAATAAGGATATCCCTCCCCATACATGAAACTTTGGGCTGTATTTAGGTCGTCGATACAACAGTGTTGACGCAGACTTTGTCCATATTTTCACATTATTGGGATATACCCATATTGAGCTTTCATCAGTAAAAATCACATATTCCCAGTCAAAGTTTTCATGTGCCAAACACCACTCAACACGCCTGTCTTTATGTTCTTGTTTCATGAGAGGAGAAGGAATTCCAGTCTTTTTCTCCCATCCAAGATCAATCAAATTTCTTCTAACTGTAGATTTTGATACAACTGTTCATCCCCTTTCTATCATTTCATACCTGATGTTGGAGATGCTTGCCCTTTGCTTTTTAGACGCTAAAATTCCCAGCCGGACGCGATCTGAGAAGTCCAATTTTCTGGGTCTCCCTGCTCCTTTCTGGTGCCCAAAATCCTTTCCCTCTTTACAGTTCTTCCTAATCCTATACACAGTAGAAAGAGGAGTTCCTGTTCTCTCTGCCAATGTATTTACATCATCAATTCCTTGATTACACAACTCAAGAATCAACCTTCTTTTATCTTCAGCAGACATTGTTGACAGTGCTGAGGAAAATGACGTCTGCTACAAATTCAGGGGAGGTAACTCTAATTGTACTATACTCTGTAGGCCAAGATGAGTTACCTCCCTTATACCATTACTTAGTTTTAAGTATCAGTGAATCAGTTGAGGTGTTAGGATAGCTCAAAGTAAGAAGAAAAATTCTCAATAATTATGAACCAGACTATATTATGGTCACCATAACACTTTAACCACTTTTCAAATTCTTGTTAGCATGACATCTCATGCACTGTCTTCAGATTTGGTGACGGCCTACATTGGGTGATGAGTTCATTGATCATGCAACACCAGTCTTTTATTTCAGGGTCACACAACACTTTTTAAAATCTTGGTAACACATTAACTATGTCATACAAAAGGTCATCTTCTATGTGACCAAAAGATAGAAATTAGTAAATACGCCATATTTCATTCTTTTTGGCAGTGGGGAACATTGCCATGTTAGTGTCAAACACTTGTATGTGATCTGAATGGAAGTCCAGTTATTTGGTTCAGTTTTGTAGATTATGAATAGTATATTAGTTGGGGTTTCAGTTCAGTAGTGCCATAAATAAGAGACATGTACATGTGACATTACGATGCTACTGATAGAAGGTTGCTGTGCACATGATAGCTACCTGTGGTCTCCATGGTAACTATTCTGTTTAAGTCGCTGTATTCCTCACTGGATGTTTCTGTTCTCCAGAACTGGTTTCAAGAGTTTAAGAAGTGGCTAGGTTCTGAGAGACTGAAGGTGTTTGCTGTTTCTGCCAACAACAGAGCTGAGGTGAGATGAAAAGTGATTCTGGATATAGAAACACACCTTTCATCCATTTATACTATAGAGCATGTGGATAATGCCAATATAGTTACCTTTAATTGCCAACTGACATTTTCTCCCTCATGCCTTTGGAATTAAAAGTAGTATAAAAATCCTGAATGCAAGAGCTAATGAAACTACTGGCCACATGTACTAAGTCATATGTCAGTCAGTTTTAATCACAAACCTTTATCCTTTTGTTCTCTTAAGAAAGGACCAGCCGCTTTAATCTGAAATATTGTTTAGGAGTTTGTTTCTATACAATTATATATATTGATATCCTTTTGTCATGAGCAATGTTGACAAGGTGTCTCCTTGTTTTGCCACCACCCTGAAAAGGATTAACAACTTCTGTGTTTATACCAGCTCAGGGGTCATGTTAAAATTACTCATTGCAGAAAGTTAAAGTGTTCACTCATCACGCTCGGCAAACGGAAACATGAGGCTCATCAATCAATTCAGACAATTACCTACTTTTCAGACGATCTGAGTTTTCTCATGTGAAAGTGAAAAGAAACATTACAAGCAACTCTAGTTAGACTCAATTTCAGTTCCTTGTTTCATAAGAAAATGGTATTTACAAATGAATTTTAATACAGTCAGGCCGCGTTAATCCGGACGCTTCTGTTTTTCATCAAAAACGTTCGGATAGTGAAACGTACGGACTACTGAAACAAACTTTTATGAACACAACTACAGTGGAGTTCCTTCCCTTTGACATGGCAAAACAAAAACATACGAACGTATACACGTTTCAAAAGACTTTATAACAGTTTGTAGACATAACTTGAATATTCATATAATAACCAATCGATGTATACAATCACGTCTGGATAGATTATACATACACATAACAAAACTCACTTGTGAAAGAAATCTACATGACGGTAACAGTTCTGAATGATGGAGTTTTTTACTTTGGACCAGGCAGTTTTGTCAGTGCTTCTTGGAGAAGGTCTGTGGCCGGTTGGCACAATGGATGAAATGCTTGACGAGATATTTCTTGTAGTGGGGCTTGAAAGTTCTCATGATGCCAGCATCCACTGGCTGAATGTGCGATGTGGTGTTTGGAGGCAAGAAATGTACTTTCACGTTGGTCAGTTTGACATTGGCACACTTGTGACTGGCAGCATTGTCACAAAGTAAGATCACGTGTCAACTACGTGATTGCATCTGTCCTGTCAAATGATCGTAGCTAATCACAAAGCATATCAGATGTCCGAAATGGTGCTCTTGCCGATAGAATTCTTGACCAAAATGTTTACACATAAGATCAAAACTGGCTTTAGGGTTTTCTCTTTGTATCTACAAATTTCTCTTTTTTTGTGCGGCAGTAATTTCACATATTTTATGCCTAGGGGCGGGACTTGCCATTATGACTGACAAGCATCAGCTGATCTCATTTTGACACGATCAGTGTTTTATACAGGAAGTAAGCATGACAGGTATTACTCCAACTAACCAAAAGTTAGACTTGCTAATTGATCAAAATCACAAACTAACAACATCTTCAACTCGGAAGTGTCACTTAACAATTACCTCTGAATGGGGCTCATGGTGTGAAGGGATTATCTGAACCTTTTTGATGTACTGCCGGATTATTGAAGCAAAACTATGTGTAATTAGCTAATCTGTTACTGCTGATTAATGTCCGGATACGGAGAGTGAAGCATCGGATTAATGAATCAACAGGTAATGAGTTTACATAGTAAACAAGATTGGTTACAGCTAGTTATTGTTCGGATATCGCGGGAATCGGATTGTCGGGTCCGGACTAACACGGCCTGACTGTAATTGCATTTCTATTTTCTATGTCAAGGCTTATGGAGCATGTCGTTAACTAAGATGTCACAGATTGTCCCTGTTGGAAGCGGTCATACAGTGATTCACAATTCATCTGGCAATCTGGTTACATCTGTTATGTGTTCTTTGCACTTATTACATGTGTTTTTGTAACTTACAATGTGACTGATATATTGTCAAGTCCGTACTAGACCACCAAACTTTTCTAGCAGCTGACCCTCGTTCTGAGATTTCAACGATTTCCAGAGCTCTGTTTGTCAGAGCACACTGCAAAACAGCTCACTGCACAGCGTGTTTGCATAGATTAGAAGGATACTAGTGCTGCAATATTCAAGTGATTATATGTATAAATAATACTGATTGACTTTAATATATCAAGTTAAATGAGTTGGTGTCAAAACTCTGGACAGGTTATTGCACTAAGTTGTGCGATAGGATGGAACCTAGTCAGCAGTAAACGAGACTGATGTGTAATCAGTGTTTTGACATGGTACGATTCCTGATATGGGTACATTGTGTGAAGCCCATGTTTGATGTCCCCAGCAGTGATAAGCTGCGTAAAACTAAACTGAGTCGCTCACTGGAAATGCTGTATTGCTACATGTGCCTTAAAACATGTGCTAATGTTGTGTAATTTAATTAATAATACTCAAGACACTATAATGTACTTATTGTGCAAAGTTAAATAATATGTTTCATAATACTTGAGACGACTCCAGCCCCTATTTTTCTTCCTATCACTATGCATGGCTTTTTGCCTTCTTAGCAATAAGGTGGTGGCAAAATGAGAAGACCCCATTGACAGCTGCTATAATTAAGTACCTGTCGTTTTTATGTTAAACACTGTTGAGTTACAGTGTTTAAGCACATTCTTATGGTTTAACAATAAACCAGGTACCTGTTGGTCAAAATAAATATAGAAAGACGGGCAAAGTAAGTTAATCCACAGGCAAACTGTAGTGCAAATGGGGTTGCGCAGCATAAAGAATATGACAAGTCTTCTTATATGCGAGCGAAATGAGCAAAGGTTGGCAACTTACTTTCCTCGCTTTGTTTCGAAAAATATTTTTCATGTCAAAATAAAATATCACCACCATTAAAGGTACACGCCCATTTCCTCACTTGGCTGTGCTCTCACATTACTTACCCCATGTTTAGTAATTATTCACGTGAAATATGTTTTATTCAACATTTTAAGCACCACTCATGGTATTCAGATCGTTCTTCGTCTCCATTACCCCTGCCAGCTTCCAGTTGAACGGAGTGACGGAACATGAATAAGCAGTAATTAAAAAAAGATACCACATTGCCTAATTTTTATCATGAACCTGTTGGAGTTTATTTGTCTTGTCTGTCGTCGCTATTGTTAGAATTTTCGTAACATTTATTCTATATAAAAACACTTCTGGCGTAATGGGCGAATGATGCAGGGGAGGTAATTGTAAGTATTCTATATAGAATAATACCCTCCTGTTCCTTCACTCCATTGACCCGGAAGCTGGAGGTAATGAAGGTGATGGAGGCGAAGAACAGGCTGATCTACCATGAGTTGCGCTTAAAATGTTGAATAAAAAATATTTCATGTGAGTAATTGTTCAACATGGGGTTGGAAATGTGAGAGCACAACCCAGTGAAGAAATCGGTGTATACATTCGATGGTTGCGATATTTTATGTTGACATGAAAAATATTTGTCGAACTGAAGCGAGGAAAGTACATTGCCAACCTTTGCTCACTTCGCTCGCATGTAAAAAAGACTAGTCATTTTCTCTATGCTGCAAAACCCATTTGCGGTACAGTTTGCCTTTGGTTAATCCTAAGTTCATTAATTTTTTTTTTGATTTTATGACCACATTTTGTAAAACTTGAATTGAGCCCTCCAATACAAGCTTGTATAGCAGTGTTTGTTTTGCTCTTAATATGTGGTTGAATGGATTACAACTTACTTGTAATGACTGGCGTTACAGGAATACACAAAAACAGCCATCTACCCAGTACTTATCATATCTTATGAAATGTTTGTACGAGCATACAAAGTGATCCAGGAAGTGCACTTTGACATAGTTATATGTGATGAAGGCCACAGGCTGAAGAATACAGCAATTAAGACTACCTCGGTGAGTTGCTTGTTTTTCATGCAAATGTTATTACATCTACATGCCACTAGTAGATAATGTAATCGTAGTTATTTTCGAGTGGCTTTCACTTTTTTCTCTTTTAGCACAAAATGATCATGCATCAACAATCATACCAAGCAAAATATTCATTGTCAAGTCAATACAGTGTTTCCTTTCACCAGCATATGCTGGTATTTTACAGTTAAAAAAGTCAAAGGATCGGTATGTTTATGGTCAGTTGTCCTTGCCTATGAAACAGGTGTTGATATAAGTATAATCTCAGCTCTCTGTGTGATTACTTTAGTAAACATAATTTAGTTATGGCAGCTAGCTTTGATCATTGCATATCTATCCGTTGTGAAAACTTCATGATGGATACCATCACTCAGGTATTTGATGTGCATGAAAAACTGTGCTGACAGGTTTTTCGTCACCGTTCTGTGCAAATGGCACCCTGTAAAAATATATACGATTGCAGTAAAGTGTATGTTAATGCAGAAATTCAGTTTCCTTTGAGAGAATGTCATACTGTTTGCTGTCATGATGAGCCTATGTGTTGCCCTGTTTGTTCAGTCACCAGGTGCCATGGTGCATGGTCAAACTGTTGGTAAGAATATAAGAAACAGTCTGTAGCTCACCTCCTGTTTCTCTTATATTTCATGATAGTGAAATTGACTACTGAACTAACTTCTTGTTGTTTCAGTTGATCATGAATTTACCGACCAGAAGACGGATTATTCTTACTGGTACTCCCATACAGAATGACCTCAAGGAGTTCTACTCCATTGTGGAGTTCTGTAACCCTGGCATCCTAGGTATGTCTTTAAACTTTGAAAACTTTCACAACACACTTTCCACTTTGTGGGTAGTCAAGAACCTAATGATGTAAATCAACTGTACCACTCTTTTTCCAGTATCAGCATTACTAAGGTACATCAAACTGTGGAACTACTCAGGCAATCTGTTGTTGATACAAGATTAGTAGTATATGAATAGTTTACATATGGATGGTTTTGTTTGATCAGTGTGACAAACAAATATGTCTTACTGATCTGGATCTGTGTATGCATGATGACAATATTTGCCGTAACTAATAATGAGGTGACATATTCATGAAGAATATTTTACCATTGCGGGGGATATTGATGACTTTGTCTTCTTCTGTACTATGGATACTTGTTTCATGTTCTAAATATGCACTGAATGAGTGAGGTGTTAACAAAATTCTGTGGGTACCAACAAGTACTTGTATACTTCAACCAACCATCCCTACCAGTATATATCATGAACCTGAAAGCTGATCTGAATAGCCACTGGCCAGGTTCTAGTGCTGCCTTCCACAGAGTGTATGAAGATCCCATTGTTACATCGCGGCAACCGGGGGCCTCCCTGGAGCAGATCAGTCTGGGAGAGGAGAGGGGGGCAGAACTGACCAGACTCACCAAGATGTTCATCCTGCGGAGAACTCAAGAAATAAACAACAAATACCTGCCTCCTAAAGGTATAGTAAAAGACGTAATCTACAGTTATTCTATCTGTTTCACAGCAATCTGTTTGCTGAACTTTCCAGGAAAACCAGTTGTTGATGGGTAATGATATATACTATCACCTTACCATCACCCCATTATCAGCCATATTAAATACTAAGGTCAACTTATCTACAGTGGCATGGCAAAGTAAACTCCTGGCATGAGGCAGTCATCATCTGTGGTCAAACAGCAGCACAATCATTCCATCTGGAACTTTAGCCAAAGATTGTCAATATCTTACCAACCGTGCAACATGTTGCAGCTTTCCCAATTTTGCATCCACAAACACTGCTATAAAAAAAGTCTCAGTAGACTCAGCAAGGTGAACTATTGTGTTGAATCTGTACCTTGAGTAAATACATTTAAGGTGTTGTTAGGTCTTATACAGACGTATGGACATGTCATCAGATCTTCTCAATCTAAGAGAACAAATCCTAATTTGAATGAAACTGATAGTCATATTCAGTACCTCACCTCCTTACTGACCTTTATATGATTTCTATCATTGTTACTACAGTGGAGCTTGTAATATTCTGTAATGCAAGTCATCTCCAGCTGTGCCTGTACCGCCAGTTCCTCCAGTGTCGACTCATCCGGCACTGCCTATCAGGGAATGTGGATGGGGCACCACACCTCATCTGTATTGCCGCTCTCAAGCATCTGTGTAACCACCCCAACCTGGTGCTCAAGAAGGCCATGGAGGCAGCAGGTGGGGGAGGGGAAGAGGGAGAGGTAGGCCATGTGGTGGAAGATAATAGATATCAATATAGCGATTGCAAGTATTTGATACACTTAAATACAAGCATCGATAGTCATTAACATAAATTTGCTGTTATTTTTTCCATTCTTCATTATGTTTGGGGTGATTATTGTTATTCAGTAAAAGTCATAGTGTTGTTGAAATATGGATTTCTAGTTTACTAATGGAAACATAGCATGGCTGATGAACTTCAACATTCAATCCTTTTTTTGTACAAGCTACTTTGCTTACATGGAGCTGAGAATGATGACTGATTAGTTGTCATCGGTTATAATGCTGACATACACATTATTGTCCAGTCTGTGTACTCGGGCCTGCTTCCCTGCTTCCCTGAGGATGTCTCCCTGGAGAAAGTGGTGACACAACACTCTGGCAAACTGGCAGCACTCTCCTCTATCCTACAGTCCCTGCACTCTGAACAACCCCAGGAGAAGGTGGTATTGGTTTCCAACCACACCAAGGTAACACTTTCCTAACTATTGATTTATTCTTGTGGCAGTTTCACTAACAATTCAGGCCAACTTGCTGACTGTTAACCAACATGTTTTCTGTTCCCTTTGGTTGTTTGCAGACTCTGGACATGTTGCAAGTGTTTTGTGACAGTTTTACCTTCAAATGGGTTCGTCTGGATGGTCAGACACCTACATCACAGAGGCAAGACATTGTGAACAAGTTCAACAGTAAACACTCTCTAGAAAGTAAGAAACTGCCAAATGTCAAGTTTCTCCAGTTTTACTATCTTGTTATGATTGGAGCAACATTACACCATCTAGGTGCCACTTTGTCTTGTATAACTGTGCCATGGAATCCTATACAGGGAAAGAAACCTTTCACAGCTTCCCACAACACCACATGAGTTGACAATAATTAGTGATCCTGTCTGTACTTCACTGGTCCAAAACAAAATTTGGAGATTTACGTAACTATTAATACTAATTTCACTGGCCACCAGAATTGTGGCAAACTTATCATTTAGTGGTTCTAATGAATTTTACTAGTCAGGGACCTCAGGACCAGTGTAAATTTCTCACACTGCTGTGTGTATTTGTCAACAGTTGTATTTGAATCATAGACACCAGTATTATAAAGCACTGGTTCACCCAGAATCACTACAAGATTATACTCCCTATGGTAGACATGATGCCATTTGAGTTTTTGCAATGTCACCATAATCTATTGTAGCTGTGTTTCTGCTGAGCTCCAAGGCTGGGGGAGTTGGCCTGAACCTGGTTGGTGCATCGAGACTTGTCCTGTATGACATTGACTGGAACCCTGCCAATGATCTCCAGGTAAACACTTCATGTATAGTCTTATATTCATTCACATATCACTTGCTTTCTCACTCACTCATTCACTCTACAGTAGAAGTAGAAGTTAACCAGCTTATATCCGTTCATCACTCACTCACTCTACAGTAGAAGTTAACCAGCTGTAACCTGTAATGTAGACACCGACTGGATATTGCCTAAGTCAGGGCTCTCGTTTAGTGATGTTGCACATGGTGCAACCTACAATAAGACCTAGTAGCACCTAGTTCCACTTCAACTGCCTTTATTGCAGTATGTAGATGCATGTTATTTAGATGTTTACCCCCACAAAAACTGACTAATAACTAGGTTAGACTTTGTAATATTGGGTTGCACTGGTGCAAGTAACAAAGCACTAAAGTGAGCCCTGCAAGTGGTAACATGAAACATATGTTTCAACTTTGGACAGGTTTTAAATGTTAAGAGATTTTCACTGTGTTTATTAAACAGCACTTGCTGTTTATATGAGTGATAGTGTGACTGAGTTTAGTTTTACACCAGTTTTTGAAATATTCCAGTAATATCATGCAGGGGACACCAGAAATGGGCTTCATGCATACATGTGGGGAATTGAACTGGGTCTTTGAGGTGATGAGCAATTGCTTTAACCAATAGGCTACCACACTCCCCCTGGTTTATATGAATATCAGAATATTCTAATGAATATCAGAATATTCTTATGAATATATATACTGTATGTGTAGTGTGTTGTGTTGTGTCACAGTTAACGTTCATGGTCAATGCATCCCGTTTTGCTTCCTTGTAATGATAACTGAAACAAAATGCTGCTGATGTATGTGGTCACTTGGTTCTGTCTTCAGGCTATGGCCAGAGTGTGGAGAGATGGTCAGTCCAAGAAGGTCTACATTTACAGACTTCTCACCACAGTAAGTACCACAAGAAACTAGTTAGCAAACAATACCAAAGCAAATGGTTTAAGGACATAATAATTGTGAGTTGGTTCATGTCCCCTACATTAACCCTACATTACATTTAAGAACGACTAATGGTGTATTTGTAGTATGTGATGTTCCTAATAATCTGTTGACTTCCGTTATATGTAGGTTTATTCTTTACTTACCTTACCATAGGTCTAGAGCATATTACCGCAAGCTTCACTTAACAGGAGATCTGACGGAGATGAATTGCATTCAAACTTGAATGACTACCTTGCAATCACGACGTCAGGATACGGAAGTATCTGGATCTCCCCACTGCGCATGCGTGCAGATTCCTCGAAAACTTCACTTTTACTTTAAGCGTCGCCTGAGACAGAAGGGTTTGGCTTGCTAATAATTTTCTTGATCGAATAAAGTTGTAACTTTTTTCGATACTTGCTCGTTATTTCCAAGAGTTTTGGAGTTGGTATGTATATTTTTCTATTGTTGTGTTGATTTTAACGTGTAAATGTAATTTTGATACATGTTCGGGCTACGTTGAGTGACACATGTCATCGTGTCTCTATTTTTTCGTGCATTTACCTCCATGAGTTTCTTGGATGGTTATTTGTTACTTGAGGGCACTTATTTTAACTCTTTGATGCCCTCCATGGTCAGGTTTGTTCATTTCATTGCTTTGTTCAGACTAAGGTGATAGTGATTTCACTTGTCTATTGTAAGCACGTGCAGCACTATGTGTGACGCAGTCCATTTTATGTTAGGGGGGTTTGTTTCCACCCTGTCTTATCAGCGTGGTTTTTTTTGCTTTGTTACAGCTGTTGTGTATGACACAACATTTTTGCCAGATTTGCAAGGGTCGTAAATCCGGCAAGGATCCCCACTCTGTTTGTCCGGATTGTGCGGCGGTTCCCTGTTCCTTACGTCAGAGGTGCTCTGTTTGCGTGGACCTCTCATTGCAAGGTTTCAAGACCTATTTAGCTGTTGTCAAAAAGAGAAAGTCCCAACAGCTAAGGAAGATGTCCAGATCCCCAGCATCATCGGCAGGTTCTATATTGTCTCTTCCCAGCTCGCCTGGGACTCGATCGTCGGACATTGACGCCAGGCACATCGAACACGGCGCTGATGATTGGATCAGCTCAGCTTGGCATAGACTTGGTAGCTTTGGCGCAGGGAAGGGACAGCGGTCGTGCGCCAGCGCAAGTGCATAGTGGCGCACCCCAAGCCAGAGCTACTGTGAGCAGACCGTTGTCCGGATCGGAAGTGTTTGCTTTTGGTAATGCCAACAACAGAGGGTGTTTGTGATAGGAGCCCTCGCAGTAGTTCGTGAAGTGCCTGCAGACATTGACGCTCAACGTCTAGATTGCCGGAGCGCTGGGGTAGATCTGGCTATCATAGGCACAGAGATAGACGGTCTAGGTCTACATCAGCATCACCACGTCCTAGACAGTCATCTTACAGGAAATGGACACCGGAGCGTAAGTCTACTGTGTCTTGGACAGCAGACGAGGAACAGTGTTTTTCCCCTGACTACGAGGAGGATCCAACACAGCTTGAGGATGACGAGGGATCCTACCTGCCCTTATCTGCCGTATTCGATTGGATTGCGGATAGGCTCCCGGACTGTCCTTCGCCTACATCGGGTGTGAACAATGACAAGGCTATTAGGATTGAGCCGGAACTGTTGATCCCACCTCACCCAATGGTAGCGGATGCTATTTCTTTGCTCAATGAGGATTTTGCCAAGTTGTGGCTAAATGCAAACATAAGGGCGCCTAAGATTAAAAAACAAGAGTACAAGATTCATGGCTTGGACTTTGCTGATTCGGGTGCAAGACTGGACGAGGCTATTAAAAGGCTATCCTCGTCGATGTCTTACAAGGTGCAGGATTCGATTCTGCAAGCCATAGATGCGGAATTACGACGTAGTTTGAAGCCGATTTCGGCATTGGCTTCAGCCACATCAGCGGCAGCAGTAGACTTAACGGAGCAGAATGAATCTAGGTTAGAGCACCTGTCATCGCTCTTTGTGTGGCAGGGTAAAGTACTGCATGAATTGTTGGGCCATATTAGGACAGCGTTGGCCATGGCCACAGTGGTTCACAGATCTGGATTCCTAGATGCTTGCCTGTGGCAGGAAGAGTTTAAGAGGAAGCTGATAAGGGCACCTTTCTTTTCCCAAGTGCTCTTCGGGGATGCTATTCCGGATGTATATAAGGAACATGCTGTCCTCAGGAATATGGAGGTCTCATTGTCGGCTTTTGAGGCGTTATCTTCTGCCTTTCGTGGCAAATCTGGATTGCAAGAAGGGGGCAGAAGGCGCTATATCCCAAGGAGGGAGTCAGTCAGATCAGCCCAGCGTTAACATCACACCCAGAGGTACGAATCACACAGAGTCTGCTGTTGAGGGACAACATCGCTGTGTTGCTGGGAAAGTGCGCCATCAAGGAAGTACCGGTCCCACACCTCTCACCAAGGTTCTATTTGCCGATCTTCCTCGTTCCCAAGAAAGACTCAGACAAGTTCCAGATGGCAGCTTTCAACGAGCGTTATCTGATGAAGCCGCCACACTTCAAGATGATCTCCCTGGAACAGCTACAACTCAAGATGGCTCTGGGTGCATGGTTGTGCAACCTGGACATTCAAGACGCATACCTACAAGTCCCGATCCATCCGGCGCACAGAAAGTTTCTCAGGTTTCTGTTTGAGGGTCACCATTACCAGTGGCGAGTTCTGCCGTTTGGCATATCTACGGCCCCGTGGTTATTCACCAGGATCACGACGCCCATCACTCGCTGTCTGCACCTACAGCAGATAGAGTTCAATCCCTACATCGCCACTGTCTCCTCATTCAGGGCGAACCTCAGTTGCTACGCAGACAACTGGACTTTGCCATTCGTCAGCTGGGGTGGCTGCTAAACAGGGAGAAGTCGCAGTTGCAGCCTACCCAGAAGTTAGTATTCGTCGGAGGCCTCTTCCAGACACGGCTTGAACGGGTTCAGATTCCTCTCGATCGTTGCAAGGGCGTTGTCAGAGCCGTTATGCCTAAGAGAATGGCAGGCGCTCCTGGATCTCCTGACGTCGGAACAGGATTTGACGCGCAGGGGACGTCTAATGCTTTGTCCACTGCAACGGTTCTTTCTTCCTTACATATGAGCAAACAACGTTCAGACACGTCTACTACTTCCAGTCCATCTCCACAAGTACTTGCGGTGGTGGACGTTCCAGCTGAATGTCTGTGAAGGAGTTTATTTAAGCGAATTCGTGCAGGATCAGGGATTGCGCACGCACTTTAACGACCAGACCACCTCGGGGCTGTGGTCCGACTTGGATGCAGGTTGGCATATTAACAACCAGGAATTAGAGGTGGTAATTCGGGCGATAGGTCATTGGGTACCACTTCTGCGTCACTCCACTGTGGTATGGCTGATGCGGAGGCAGGGTACAACAAGACCCAAGTCCCTGCTAGATCAGATGTTAATACTGGCCAGTATGTTGGATGCAAACAACATCGAGATAAGAGCTCGACACATTCCGGGTTGCAGGAATATGTTAGCCGATGCACACTCTCATCCAGGAAAGCCATCTCCAACCGAGTGGATGCTCCACCTGGAGATGTTCCATCTCATATGCAGAGAGCATGGACGTCCACTAATAGATCTCTTCACCACAAAGTTCAACACACAACTCCTAGTTTATGTGTCTCTAGTACCAGACCCAGACCGACACTCTATCCCTGTCATGGGAGGGGTTAGACGCATACGCCTTCCCACCTCCAGTGTTGATGCCAGCGGTACTTTTGGTCGCGCCCTGGTGGCCAGCGTGGACATGGTTTCCAGAGTTATGCCATCTTGCAAGAGGAAGCCCGTTCCGGCTTCCAGAGTGGGACCGACTGTTGCGTCATCCTCACAGTCGGCTGGTGCATCCGGTTTCATCTGTGCGCTTGGTGCATTTGCAGAGGATGTTAAAAGCCAAGGGTTATTCGTCGCAAGTGGCAAAGATTATTGGACTGGACAAGGTGTAGCACACCTAGGACTCTTGTGGGATTTCCTGGCGAAGAACCAGCTGCCAGGTCAGCCGGACAGGTTGTTTTCTATCCCGCCGATTTCATCTATAGTCGGGCCGGAGGATAGAGCAGAACTATTACTATGTCCAGTTCGGGCGTTGAAGCTGTATATTAGGAAGTCTGCGCCGCATTGAGTTACTAGGAAGAGGTTGTTCCTACCAGTCTCAATGTCAGCAAAAGGTGAAGTCAACAGAAACACCATAGTGCTTTGGTTGAGGCAGACTATTCTAGCAGCGTATGATGGTCAGAGTCTCCCTCACCCGACGGCTAATAACCCTCATGAGATTCGGGCATTAGCGTCGACTATGGCCTTGCACAGGAATTGTTCGGTCCCCGATATCATGGCTGGTTGTTTCTGGAAGTCGTCCACGGTCTTTGCTAGTCATTACCTATGTGACTTAGCAGTAACGGACATGTAGGGACTGCAATCTTTCGGACCATTAGTAGTTGCTCAGCAACTTACTCGTCTGGTTGCCCTTTAAGGTATGTTGTTTCTTACCTTGGTCTATAGGGGTCTTGTACTTACATAAGATAAGATATCGTACCCCTCTGGTGGTTAGTACGTGACCTGCTACTCTGATTCTGTTCCAGTTCCCATTTTTGTGATGAGGTGGCGGTAGATTAGTCCCACAAGAGAATCAGTAGTGGTCCGACTACCCCGGGGCATATGTGGGAGTTATTACGCACTGGCGATCCTCGGGAATCCGTCACCACCGTCCAGGCTGTTGTATCCATATGCTATAGACCTATGGTAAGGTAAGTAAAAATTTATTAAAATCTAAATATTTTAGGTATTTAAATACTTACCTTACCATACCAACTCCCTCCCAACGCTGGATGCTCCTCCCCACTTCGGATTCTTCGGATCGGGAAGTAAAAGTGAAGTTTTTGAGGAATCTTCACACATGCGCAGTGGGGAGATCCAGATACTTCCGTATCCTGACGTCGTGATTGCGAGGTAGCCATTCAAGTTTGAATCTTTGTCAGATCTCCTGTAAAGCGAAGCTTGAGGTAATATGCTATAGACCTATGTTAAAGTAAGTATTTAAGTATTTATTTAGATTTTAATAATCTGGTATTTTTAGCAAATATCTAATATGTCAACACATTTATTGATGCTGTCAGAGACTGTTGTGAGAAAGTTAAATTCAAGGAAGTGCTTAATTTCTCCCATCAGATTCTGATTAAGTAGCACATGATATTGCCTTAAGGTTTCATCAGAATTTGACCATCATCACCATCTTATCTATTGAAACCATGCATTGTTTGTCATCTCATGTATATTTCATCTGGAGTTTGGCTTGAATTTCTATATCTATGATATCCCACTTGTTTAGTAGGAAGTTTGGATATGTTGCTTATATTCAGTTTTGAAATACTTTAACTACACAGCTGTACAGTGTACTCAGAGACTGAACATCTGACATCAGCATTTTACTTATAAAAAGGTTTTAACTGAAACAGTTTCATCCCAGTATTTCACTTTGAATGTAAATAATGAAATTTATGTTTGGGTTTATCTCCAGTTTGTTGATAGAATGGTGAATACATGTTTCATAATTTTTATTACAAATGCAGTCCTCCTAACAAATGTAAAGAACTTTAGTGTTAGATGTGTAACATGCCTTGTTACAATGTAACATCTGTATTCCAGGGCACTATCGAGGAGAAGGTGTACCAGCGCCAGATCAGCAAACAAGGGCTTAGTGGTGCCGTCATGGATTTGAGAGAGAGGAATGAGGTTCAGTTTTCTCGGGAGGATCTCAAGGTAAAGCCTTGAAAGCAGCATGTCTACTTTTATGTTCGCCCTGGCAGTTTCTTAAAGTAATTCAGACACATTTATGATATCCGCATCTGTTAGCCCCTAGCATGTTTTGAAGTGGCTGACTCTCCTGTCTGCTCCCCCAGGACCTGTTCACCCTCAGTGAGAAGACTTTGTGTGACACTCACACCCTGCTGGACTGCCAGTGTGAGGGGAAGGGAGTGCTTCCACCAGACACTGTCACTCACCCCACAGAGATGCCGCGACTATGCCAGCTAGGAGGTCCTGCAGTCAAATCGAACTCCAAGGTAAGACTGAGTTGATGAGAGATGTAGTTGTGAAAAGTTTTGTCTGCTGGAGCCATGACATCATAGCCAAAAGGGATAAATATGATCTTGGTGCCCAGTCCAGCAAAGAAATCAAAGTGCATAGAAATACAACATATTTTCATACTGCCTTAAATGCACAAGGGTCACTATGTATGTAAAAATGATATGTGATGTATGCATTGTGGGAATATCATTCCAGAAAAACTTTTCAATGGATGAACTGCTTGACTGGCATCACCTAACAGGCGAGAATTCTGCCACTTTTGATCCTGTGAGTTTTATATTCTTTGCTTGTAATGACAAAGATTCATGTTTTATCATCAATATTTATATTCCATAGAAGTTTGGTTTTGGTCTGTAAATTTTCAAAACTTGATCCTACCTTTTCAATGTTGATAATGAGACAGTAAAGTTATCAGATCATATACGATCCAACATGCACTTAAACAGTGTATTGAGAAATCTTGTATTTTCAGTCAAGTCTTCAGGATCAGCAATGTCCCTTTGTGTTACCTGCATGTTATTCTCATCAGTGAATGTCCTGAAAGTGTACTTTCTTCACTAACAAGATCTGGACATGCCAGATTCCATTGTGTATGCAACTAGTCAGGTACTGGTTTTCAATTTTTGTGGTATTGTTGCTTTCAGAGCTGGCATATATCTGGTGCTGAAGATGTAATATCCTTTGTGTTCTGGAATGAGACCAAGACAACTTCACTTTCATGATGCTGAGATTCTCAGATTAAGGCCTTTTTTCCCAAACATGTCAGTAGCGTGGAGTGGTTTTACGTCATCGTATCAGCCAATCCCAACCAACCAGTGCATACTTCAACACCATCTTTGTCACTGTCTGAAACAAGTCATCTGAGAAGTGTCTTCCCTGGCTTAGTGTATGCCACCATAGCTACCTGCAAGGCTTTACTGTGTATCCTTTTTCAGTGCGTGGCACCATAGATATCAGGCTTGTGTATCTTGGCTGAGCATGTGGCATAATAGCTTGATGCCAGGCTTTATTGTATATCCTAGCTAAGCATGTGACATAGTAGCTGAATGCCAGGCTTAAATGTGTATCCTGGCAGAGTCTGTGGTACAATAGCTGGATGCTAGACTTTATTGTGTAACCTGGCAGAGTCTGTGGTACAGTAGCTGGATGCCAGACTTTATTGTGTATCCTGGCAGAATCTGTGGCAAAATTGCTCGATGCTAGGCTTAATTGTGTATCCTGGCAGAGTCTGTGGCACCATAGCTGGATGCCAGGCTTGATGCATATGGCACATGGATTGTGTGATGTTACATCAATTATTGGTTTATCTGGTCCAGTCTCCTGATGTCTAGATTATTGCTTATGCTTTCATGTGTCATGTCCATTAAATGCAATTACAGATAGATCATTTTGAGTATCCATGGAATAATGTACATTCTGTAAATAAAATACATTCTGGACCAAAAACATAACTTGTCTGTTGTAATTTTTGCAAAATCTGGCAACTGACAACTGGCAGTTATCCTGGACAACAGATAGTGGAATGTGGATGAACATAAACGTTACCTAGATCTAGTAGTCATCAAGTATAGTCACTCTCTCAAACTGCAATACAAGTGTACCCTGTGGTCATCACAGGATGGGACAAGTCTATTGGGTGGTGAGGCAGCCTATTGGTTAAAGCATCCACTCGTCACGCTGAAGATCTGGGTTCTGTTCCCCACATGGGCACGATATGTGAAGCAGAGTTCACTGCTGTTATATTGGTGGAATGTTATGCATCTCTCTTCCTCTCTTCGTCCCAGTGTGGAAACATGCTGTCAGCTAAGTTGAATCAAATCTTCTTGGCCTCTGACCACCCGACCTCTGCCCCTGCAATAGATGCCTGTCAATCACCCTGCACCCGCACCCAATCACGTGACGTCCTGTACTTGTCATTCTTTTTCTTGTCGCACCATAGTGAGGTCGTGTGTTGTTGCTGTGAAGATATAAGTTGGAATTGTGAATAAACATGGGTGAATCTAAAGAGAAGGTATCTAAGAAGCATAACGTTGCAGTCAGTGTAATAGAAACTAAACGTCAGACGAGGAGTTTCTCTGTATCGGCAGGTAGCTAATGGATGGTCGTCTGATAGAGATCGTCGGCAAACAGAAGATGGGCAGTCTGCCCCTAAAAGCTAAGGAAAGAACGACGCAAATTAGTTGCTAAATGGTCTAAAAGCCGAGGAAAGAACGACACAAATTAGATGCTGGATGGTCATCTTTGAAATCAGCAGATGAAGCTTTTTTGAATGAGGCCTCGGACTCCTACCTGAGTGAGAATTTGAGACGATTGTTTTGTCCTAGTAACTGAGAGGCCTCGCGGGATGTGGGCGAATCGTCGTTGCCACCACGTAGAGTGGTTTTATCACAACCACAACCTTCATTGCGTCCGGCATCTATTGTGACGATGCCACAGTACTCATTGATTCACCCAACCGATCCATTGACTCACGAACCCTCTTGTGCGATTCAGTCTACCAGTCAAGGCCACGATGTGGTTGCAGCTCAGATGACTGAGCCCGATTTGGCGATTCACTTTAAGTGGAAGGGGTGGAATCGATTTGGCTTCGTTTGGATGCGGCTCTCTCTCAACCAATTCACTCTAAATCGGCGCTTCCACAACAACAGGGCAGTCTCGGTTCAGTGCTTCGTAAACCATATCACTCAAACAGCAGTATGGTTTCGATGCGGTGCTTTCTCAGGGTGACTTTGGTTCAGTGTTTGATCACAGAGTGGTTATTTCCCAAGTTGGTTTGAGTGCAGCGCTTAGTGCACATACAGTCAGCAGTGCGGTGATAGGAGTGTGCCCTTTGTGTCAGTGGCTACTCCACATGTTTTGACTGCAGCTGTCAGGGCACCATTAGTAACTTGCTCTACAGGTTACTCAGGTGTGACTGTTTATTGGTCTCCTGGGCGCCGGTTCCGGAGACAGTAACTTCGCAACCCATGGATTTTGATGCGTTTGTGGTGCACGTAGCTGCGGTGATGCGGCAGCAAGCGCCTGACGCTTCTGTTACATTACCCTCTTCTTTACCGATTCACAACTCGTTGGTCTGTCACCCCGTCTCCCTCACCTCACGGCTCGGCAAGTTCATATGTCAGCATCGATGCGGTAGACACACCATCTTTACTGGTGTGGAATGCTGACAATTTGCAACTACAGCGAAGCGTTTCGCCAGCAGACATGTTATCAACGTTCTCTATGAAGACAGGGGAATTTGGTCCTATTCCTTTTCCCCCCAAGGCGGTGTTTTACATAGTTAGCAGCGTCACTTGACACAGTGTTTGCTAACCTGAGAAGATAAAGGATGGTTTTAACAATTCGATTCACGAGGAAGCGTTTCAACAACATGATGTGGCTTTCGCTCAACCTCTTGGAATCGATGCGCCGATTCGCAATGCAAATCATTTATTCACCAGCATGGACTTTGATGATTTTGTATAATGAGTTGCTGTGGTGCTTTGGGGTCAGGATCCGGTGACTCCCATCTCGTTGCCTGTAGCCACCTCACAGACTACAGCGTCTCATATGTTGGCTAGACTTCGGCGATCGGCTACACGGTCTCCATCGTCAGATGGTTCTTTGAGTTCGGATGAAGTTTGGATGTGGCTTCTTCACCACTTAGGCTGGTTAGTGAACCTAAAGAAGTCGGAATCGATCCCTACACACCATCTGCAGTTCATCAGGGAGGTATTCGACACTCAGGCCAGCAAACTTTTTGTGCCGAGGGAGAGGTTCGACAAGATGTTACGTCTGATTCCCCTTGCCTTGTCTCAGCAATGGCAGGAGCTTTTAAGGTTACTGTCGTCGGCTCAGGCTCTCCCTCTCAGGGGTCAACTTCAGCTTCGACCCTTGCAAATGTTTCACACTCCTTATATCAGGACGGGCGACCTGTCCTCATTGATCATGTTACCCAGGGAGCTTCAGTGTCATCTAGTATGGTGGATGCAAGAATCGAACGTTTGCGGCAGAGTTTGGTGCCATTTCACCACATGTATGTGGATGCGTCCCTACATGGGTGGGTAGCTCACCTTCTCAATCAGTAAGTGGCAGGGCAGTGGTCTCCCACAGATCGCGCGGGCCACATCAATGTCTAAGGGCAGTAATTTTGGAGATCACTCATTGGCAAGAGCAACTAAGAGGTTTGCTTCTCATGATAAGGTCAGACAATGCAGCGATCGTTTGGTACATCAATTGGATGGGATTGACGGGGTCGACCCAACTTCTGAGGTGGACTCAACAGTTTTTCAACCTGGTAGACTCATTAAGCATACCCACATTCCAGGGGTAAAGCATCGTAGACTCTCTGTCACGTCCAGAGAGTCCGTCACCAATGGAATGGAAGCTGCATCCAGAGGTGTTCAGAGCTGTTTGCCTCCTGCTGACAGAGCTGACTATAGACCTGTTCGCCACCAGATTCAATCATCAACTGAAGCTGTTTGTGTCTCCGATTAAGGATCCATTAGCCTGGGAACTAGACGCCCTCGCAATTCTGTGGGACGGTCTCAACGCTCAACCTGCGGCCCTTCTTCCACATGTACTTCTCAAGTTGCGTTTGACTCGACAGATGACATAACTTCTGGTCACGCCCTTTTGGCCGACAAGGAGTTGGTCCGTAGATCTTCGATCCAGATCCAGTGCCACTTCCCGTTCGGTCAGATCTACTGGTGCATCCACACTCCAATCAACTACACTGGTCTCCACTAACGCTCCATCTACACATTTGGTGCGTTTGCATCGGTCATTAATGGCCAAGGGTTATTCTAAATGTGTCGCTACTGCCATCACTACAGCATATCGTACATCCACGAGGTCCCTTTATGATGACAAGTGGATGAATTTCGAGTCGTATTGCAGATGGAAGGGCATTATGTCTCCCACGACAGCATCGCCACAGACACTTACGGTCTACTAGGAAGTTGGAAGGTGCTACGTTATCTACCTACTTAGCCGCACTTAACAGAGTTATTGCAGCGGCATCGGGAGTAAGTTGTCTGCTGTCCCTGAGCTCCAGTATATTTATATACGTATCCTATATCACGAGCTGGATGCCCACCCTTCCTGCATCCTGCACCCGGCATCACAGCTTACTTGGAGCTCCAAGAAGTGAATGACAAGTAGAGGATGTCACGTGATCCACTGCGCTTGCAGGATGATTGAGAGGCGTCTATTGTAGGGGCAGAGGTCGGTTGGTCAGAGGCCAAGAAGATTTGATTCAACTTAGCTGACAGCATGTTTCCACACTGGGTCAAAGAGAGGAAGAGAGATGCGTAATGTGAGATAGGATAAGTTTATAAATATACAATTTATGGTTAAATTTTCCAAATATTGAAATATTAGGATGTTTACAGAGATATTGGTAAAGAAATTGATGTCTACTGGCATTTAGTGCACATCTTTCAATATCATAATGTCCTGTTTCAATGATTGGTCCTTTACATCTCTATTATATGGCAGACCTTCAGCAAGAACCAATGTCCACCTGGCTGATTATCTTTGATAATCTGTGTCATTATTTCTGTATCTGTTAATGTTCTTTATTGAAAGCAATAAATGCTCTTTAACGAACAATATCCTCTGCATAAATTAACTCACAAATGAACCATGCCTCCTCAGGCTATTCAGCAACAGATCATTGTTCCCACTTTCAACGTAGAGATTTGAAAGTACCATTTATGCACTCAACCATTAACTAATGTGTCTCGCAACTGGGCGTTCTCACAACTAGGAGAACACCCTTCAAACTGATGTCATTTCATTTTGACTTGAATGCAGTGATAGTAATGAAGGTGTCCAGGTATAAGCAACAGCAAGTAGTAGCAACAGAGTAGATTTGATGTAGTGAACAAAATGACAAAACTAAACAGGTTTTATTAGTTTAACATCATATTTAAAGAAAAGTTATTTCATTTAGAAACATAACATTGAAATAAATATATGTACATGTAAGTAAAGCCTCATTTCATCCCAACCAAATGACAAGAAGTAAAATGTTGTTAGCTGGTTGGACACATTTGTGGTATGTTGAAAAGAATTCTGGAGCTGTACAAGAATAAGTGTTCTAGTGCTCTGTGAGATAATTTTGTGTCAGATTAAAAAATGGCTGAAGTTGGTGACTTTAATTAATGCACATGATGATTCTAAAATACTTATGGCAACCTTGTACCACATTCATGAACTGTTTTCAAATGGCAATTATGTATCACAGTATCTGTTCCCTGAGAAAGTCCTGTAAGTCGTGAATGGGTCTGGTATCACATGCATCAATACACAGTGGAGTTGTGTCCCTTAGCTACTCCAGAATACTTTAATAGTGTGTTGAACCGCTGACCATGATCCTTTTTCTCTAGGACCACAGAAATTGTGAGATTCTTCCAAGCAGTTGATATCTCAATCTGTCACTTTGAGTGGAAGCATTATGCTGGAACACAACATAACCATAATAAATACTGTTTCATGCAGTGAATCCTGTCCCTCACTCTGGTATTACACATACTTTGACGCATGTGGGCATTATGCAAACCGAGAAGTCCAGTATTTTTTTTTTATACCTAACACCATAGCTGTCATTGATCTGCCTAGCATCAGCACTTGGCAGCAGAGATCATGTCAACCACTGCCTGTTCCGACTTGACCACGACCACCTGTAGCTGGGCTCCAGCTGTCCGAAACAATGTCATCACACTGGAGAACAGAAAACAAACCAATTGAAGTGACTGTATGTGACTCATCTGAAAGACACCGTTACATTGATTTGAAAATTGCTTGAAAGAGATTCTTAAAGTCCCCAACATGTTCATGTGTCAGTTACAGGAAAGGCTGAAACTTGCCCCATACAATCATAAACATTTAGAATATGCGGATGCACAGTTGTGGTGTTCCTGATTTCTGATTCCCTCTATCACCAAGCACTTGATTCATTTTGTCAGTTATTTATCTGGTGAGATTTTCTTAAGAACCCTGTACAAATGCTTTTTTCATGCTTTTTCTTTGAAATAGATCGTTTGAAAGTATAACCATTATACTGTACTAGCCCCAAACCAAACTGACCTCTGATAATCCTGGCAGGTGATGTTATTCCCGTTAATGGCCAGAATCCTGTCCCCGATACTCAGCTGACCACACTGGTGGGCGGGGCTGCCAAGCATCAGGTTCTTCACGTAGATCCCGGGGCACTTCAACGGGGTGTACTGTAACACAAGGATACACTGTTTCTTTCTCACACTGACTGGGTTACGTTTTCAAGGTTAGGTATGTGGTAGCTTGGTAAGAAATCATTTAATGATAGTCACGACTGAAAAAGATATATACACGTGTGTTACACATAAACTGGAACATAGCTGTAAATGGTCTGTGGTGTGTCCCGATCAATATGAACTCATGGGCAAAAGATGGGGACCTGATGTTGTTTGTTTTATACGAGCACGAAATTAAGTTAATCACGGAGTTATACCTTGCAACTCAGCCACAGAATGTATTTAAAAAAATATAATGGTGTTAAATATTAAACACTTAAGCATGCACGTATATTACAACTAAGTCCTAAAACTAGTCGACAGCCCTTACGTTAAATTAAGGGAACACTGCCCAGTGCTGCGACCAGGTCAGTTTCCTGTCTGGACTACCTATGATGTTTAATGACCCTCACCAGTCCATCTATCAAGCCCAGTCCCAGCTGGGAGGTGCCCCTATCCAACTCCACCGTCACCACATCCCCAGGGCCGTCTTTGAGAAACACCTCGTCGTATGGGAGTGACCGCCGGTTCCTAGGTGTCAGGCTGTTATACTCTCCAGGGTTGTGTTGCATGGAACCTGATAATCAGATAACCACTGTTTGATTACATGGCGTGGGTGCCGGTTTAACTAAACTAATTATGTTTTAATGTGCAGGCCTTATTCCCATGAAGAACAATGTGAAGGTCATTCAAGAATAGAGAGAGCTTACACACATTCATCCAAGTTCTCTGTACAGCTGGAAACTACAGGCTTAATATGTACTGGTACATCATGCATCGTTATTAAGACGTCCATCTATTTTGAAAAAAAAACAACCCTCAAAACGTGGCGTAGTATGGGGTATAGGGTATAGAAGTAGGGTAAGAACTAGAAACCGATCTGTTGAATATAACGTATGCATCATCTGCACATGGGTTTTTTACATGGTTATATACATAACACCAAACCGTCCACCAAGCATACTCACCACCAACATAATCAGGTTTTTATACTGACTTGTCAACTGAACAAATGCTTACATAAAAACCAACAGTGTCACAAACAACCTATCGGGACTTTAATATATCGGATGAACCGCAGAGGTGACTGGATCTGTAACAACCCTGCACATTAGATCATCTGTGAATATCGAGAAATCATAAAGTCTTAAGTCTGGCGGACTGTGAGGTACACTTGATACTGCAAGATAAATAGGTGCAATGGATATGGTGTACCAAACACCGGTGGACGTTGACTTTTGATACCAGTAGTTGACACTTATATTATTACCCGGAGCGTCATTTAATGATGTGGTATCGCTCGATCATTTCATCACAGGGTACTGTAGATATTATCCCTGATAGCATGTTATATGATTATAACATCTGCCATATTCCTTTTCACTTAGCACTGCTGTTATAGTCATCTCTACTATATCAAACCATCTAAGAAAGGATGACGATGTAAAGATGTCTGTAAGCTGGATGCACGGCAACAGAGGAAACTATTGAAGAGTGTTACACAATCGTACACCGAAGCGGCAAGCAGCAGATCTATATAAAAGCATGACCCCATCCAGCAGTAGCGGCCATGCACACACACCCTCACACGTAGCCTGTACCTAGATTACCTGTCTGAAGACTGATTAGCAAACATGGCTAGCCCTTCATTCTGGAATGTAAGTAAAGCTTACGGTAAACAATGACAGCCTATGGGTTGAAGGTAGGGTATTCACAGGATGCAGTTTACCTGACAGGAATACACTAGGGTATTCGACATGGTTTACAGACAACAAGATGCCTAAAGAAACTTGCCATTATTCAAGTTTACACTTGTAATTGTAACTGAACTTGATCTGAACTTAGACACATACAAAATGAAGTCAATATTAAATCCAACAAAAGGCAGATCATTAACTAATATCCTGAATATGAGACGACGATGCATAACTTCTTACATAGAATTGTGACATGTTATGCTTAATCTATAAATTGTTTCTCAAATGGTGGAGATATACATGAAAAGAAATATGGCCATTCACCTAGAGCCTTGGTTGCAGAGCTCCATACATACCGACTTTTGTTTGATCTTCTAGTGACAAGACTTTCAAGTTTTTGGCGGTGTTGTTGCGGGAATCAAACCGCTGTACGTCTACGTACACATCTTCAGGTAACTTGGACACGTCATCATACCTGACAACACCAGTGCGCCCAACCCTCACGCTGGGACCAGAAGATCGAGGGGATTTAAATATTGACTTCTGAGGAACATTATTACAACTGTCTGTTGGCGTGTCTTGCAGTAGACTATCAGTAGATCGAGACTTCACCTTGTTATAGGGAGTTGTCGCAGTGTTGTTACTAAAGTCACTGTCTCTAGATAAATCTAAAGGGGGAACACGTGATAATGTCTTCCCTTTAGGAAGGGAAAAATCAGTCGTTTTATTGTTGAATGGAACTCCATAGCCTCCGTTTGACCTTGACCTGTCTGACGGTAAAGGAGGTCGTTCTTGCGACCTTGCCCTCCACTGCTGACCTTGGCTTCTGTTGGTTGTTGGGGATCTGACATTACTTGACGATCGTGAAGGGCGCACTGGGGTTACAATTTCCACTCGATGGGGCTCAGGTAGGTGGCTCCCTCTGGGTGAGTCAGTATTAAAGAAAGTCTTAGAGTTTCCAGGTCCGGCTTCTGCTACTCTAGGAGTATTGCTCACACTTAGGCCACTGTCGCTATCATCTGCCCAATAAAGAGAATGCAATGGGACAGTCCCGAAAAAACCCCAAACATTAAAAAAATACAAAAAACAAAAACGACTCAAACGTACAATGACGACATTTTGTGTACTGAGTTAAGGACTAAGACAAATACTGTCATATGAATGGTATTTGACATTGCACTTTTAAGTTCAGCTCAGTGAGTTATACAACACCATGAGCCAGCTCTAAGGCGAATAAACATGTTGCAGAATGGTTCGTGTAAGATGAAATACTGCCAGATGCAGTATGAATAATGATTCTTCGTTTAAGATGGAATACTGCCAGATGCAGTATGACTGTCGACTTCATCCCGGCTTTAGGCAATAACCACTCACCATCCTCTGCTCCGTATACAGTTTGGAAGTGTTCAAGATACTCCAGGAAGCCTTCAGGGAACGTCTGTGTGAGATCCAAAGGACATCCCTCTTTGGGCAGAGCGAACGCAGGATGGGAGGACAACTTTATTGGCAAATCTGGAATTCAACACCAACCTAAGTAACTTTCTACTGATAGACTGATCACTCCTCATGGGAACCGGCAAAACGTATCACAAATTGAAATATGACAATAGAGCCCTGTACCTTCATCCCTGGGGCTGCTGATACCCCCTTCCGGGGGGAACCAGTGAGAGGGCGCAGCCTTCTTCATCCCCAGCTGGTAGCCACGGAGCAGTTTCAATAGCTGTGACTCATTCAAGGAACTGAACTGGGTCCGGAATGCTGGCCAATCCATCTGGAATCATTGACAAAGGTTCAGCCACAGCAGCAGTTCAGTTTTACTTGACTGTGATTACACTATAGGTGTGTTTCTGCGCAGGACTGTCGTGATTAGTTACTCACTCTGACAAGAATATTCTTGGACATGGCCAGAACGTCGGCGGCGGCAGTGAGGGGCTGCGACACTTGGTGAAACTGCCTGTCCAGCTGTTTGCTGGCTGACCACTCTTCGAGTCGGGAAAGGTTGGCCTGGAGGCGGACTCCAAACGCCCAGTTGTAGTACTGGACTTGAGACTCTGTAGTCAACATCAACAAGTACATATACACTGCTGTCATAAAATGTGGTATTGTAAACAATACACACTCCTATGTGAAATGTGACATTTATTAATAATACAATGGATATTAGGACCTGTGGGGTAGCCTAGTGGTTAAAGCGTTCGCTCGTCACGTCGAAGACCTGGGTTCTATTCCCAACTGGGGTATAGTGTGTGAAGCCCATTTCTGGTGTTCTCCACCGTGATATTGCTAAATATTGCTAAAATCGGCTTAAAACCACCGTCACTCTCTCCCTATTTTCGTTATTCCAGATTATGGAATACTGTCGTCTTTGAAATGATTAACTTACCTGTAGTGATAAGCCTATTGAACAGGGATGTGGTAAGGAAGAACAAGAGATACGTCATGAGCTGCTTCATGACATCGTTGTGTAGTTTGACGTCAGATGCTATGTTTCGGGTTGTCTGTAGCACACTGAGGACGTGGCCGATGCCGTCCTTCTCCCATGTTTCACTTCCAGAGAAGGGGTTGCTATCCATCACTTTCCCAACCACGTGGTAAAGAATCTGAGGTAAATGCAATAATCCGTCACTTGTGTATATATACTTATAAAATTCAGCGTGAGAGTGTTTTTGACACCCACGCCACTGTATTTGTACCAAGTAAGAACCATGCCAATAAACAAAGGTCTGAGGTGTGTTTCACTAATGACAGTTTACCAACCAGGTGTCAGTCTGCATTATTCATGCTTTAACATCTTACTGTCTAGGTGTCTGTACCTTTGTCACACAGTACACAGTTTGTTGGAAGCTGAAGCTCACGACGTCCTCTAATCCCGTGGCCAGTTCTTGGAGTCCTGCGTTCAAATCGTCTTCAGGGTCTGGGTTGGCGCTGTGCGTGTGAAGCTCGTGGAGTACGTGCACATATAGCTGCATGGTGTTTGACATCCAGAAGATAAGAAGCTTCAGTGGATCATAGTCAGTCTTCGGGGAACTATAGTCAAACACAGAGCTGGAATATACAACAAGCATTGTAGCATAAGTCGGAGTCTCTTCAAGGAGGACATAGAAGAAGTAGGATAAATTTGGGAAAGGGCTGCATGCCTGTCGCAGAAAAAACGAAAAGTTTCTCTTACCTTTCATAACGCTGTGACGATAATATTTTAGCCAAATCCTGAAACATGAATAACCACGAGTTATGGCAACATTTGAAGCATATCGTGTTAAGAGGCGTTTACTAACAGTAAGTATAAGGCTAAATAAAAAAATGAAAAGTTTCTCGGGCATCGGCGCATCACTTTTACCTGTGCGCGTTACAATTTATTAATGCCATTTAAAAAAATAATTTTGATTTGGTCGCGTCCCGATCATCCATTTGTCCACTATACGAATGAGTGTCTGTAAGAACGAGTGTGACCGAAGCTACAACTCATTAACATGTGCTAAACTTTCGAAGCTGTATTTCTGAAAAAAAAATATTTAAGAAAAAAATAAAAATGTGTTTCTCCATCGTCACTTTCTTGATTAAAAAATACGTACTACCGCCTTCCTCACTTTTGAAAAAAATGTGCCCTAGAAACATTTAATTATTGATGCAGCCTAACTATTTTAGTAAAATAGTAAAACAAGGCTTCCGCCACAATAACAGCACAAGTACTGAAGGTTCCTTTCGATGGAGGGAAATAGGGGAATTCACATTCGTCTGACCTTCTCTGGCTGCAGGAAGCTAAATCGCGGCAACATCTTTAGTGTAGAAGATGAATATCACTTCCTCATAATTTGCCGATTCTATTAGGAGTTAAGAAAAAGAAAATGTCCTAACATATTATTATGGTTATCCTGACAGGGCGAAATTTTCTGTGCTGATGAGTACTGATGACAGTGTCCTTATCCGTAAGTTGTCATCCTTTATCTACCAAGCATTGTCTCTACGAAATAAACATGATAACGTATAGAAACTATGTACATATATTGTTATTTGATATAAGATGGTGTGATGTGATGCGATATGAAATGTGAGATGGTATGACATGATATGATATTATATGGTATGATATTGTATAATATTCACTATGATATGACATGATATGGTATGATGTGATATATGGTATGATAAAATATGCTATAATATGATTTGGTATGAAACTATTTGATATGGTATGATATCTGATGTGGTATGATAGGATATGATACGGCGTGATATGATATGATACATGGTGTGATAAGATATGATGTAACATGGGGTGTTTTGATACGATGTGTTACAACAAAGTATGCGTAATGTGATGTTATATGATGTGGAACATTTGATGCGATATGACATATTGTGATGTGACTACATTGTTCCTTTCTATGATATTGTGTACTATGTTCTTGTAGACTATAGGCCTGCGGCCTTCAGTATGAATGATGATTGGTTGATTGATCTTTAGTGTAGTTCCCATATCTAGAAAGACAAGACACGGCATGTAAAATATTCACAGATAAAAACCAGCGATACTTACGGCAACCTTTTCCCGTACACAGAACAACACTCTCCTCTGAAGGTTTCTTAGGTGATGCCTGGTAAACTTCCGGTGGGCGTGTTCGAGACAGGCCACAAGCATGACAGCTGGTGTGAGAGGGTGATCTCGCCTGCTGCAGCTGTGGACCTCCAGGATCGCCTTCACTAGGTCCTCCTCCCTCTCCTTGCAGTAGGCAAACGTTATCTGGTGACCCTCGCCGGCAGATGCACCCCCTTCACCTGCGTCAAACGACGCTGAGAAATCTCCTGACGCACCCAGACTCGAGTTGAGGAAATCATTAGGGGGGAGTCGATCTCTGGATGACATTAGCCGAGTTGAGTTGTGGTGAGTCGATGATGAGTTGAACCAAGACAGACTCTCGGGTATGTCGTATCCTCCAGATGGATCTTTATATAGGAACATATAATACCTACCTATAGTGATCACATCTCCAGCATAAATGTGCGCCATATCACTTATTGGGTGTCCATTCACTGCAACCAGAGCTCCTTCGAACACCTCCATTTCTATATAGAAGCAGTACCTATTGTCCGCATGTACCGAACCTTTACCTTTAGTGTTCCGCAGAGTCAAAACACAATGTAGCGGGAGTATATCAGGTCCTCCCAGTCCAATCTCGGATGAATAAGGATGACCGCGAAACTTTCCAACCTTGGTACATTTTGACTTGAGCTGATACTGGACCTGGTCCCGGAGTGTGTCGTAGCCTCGCAACGTCAACAGGTAGGGGTTCTGGGTAGAGCTTATATCAGAGCTTGTAGTGCCACTGTCGTCAGACATTGTCTCCCTTTGAATGGACTTGACGTCATGACTATGAATCCTGAACTGGGACGTCTCCATGTTCCAAGACGCAGACAGGGGAATAGCCCCTGGGGCAACCTTGGCCATCATTATCTTCCTGGCATTGTCATTCAACCCTAGCGTATCGTCCGATGAATATTCTCTCACAACCTCCGCCCTCTTATGAAGTTCGAAGCGTCTGGAGAAACCATTGCTAGGCTTCCAGTAGGACTGGAGTTCCAAAGGTTTATCCGAGTCGTCGAGAACACGCCTACACACTGTTCGCCACTTGTTGTTGGGTCTCTGGGAGTACGAGATGGGGGCCGTCTCCACCAGTCCTATGACTTCGCATAGCACGTACTCCACGAAGTGCCCGGGGGGCTGGCCATAGCGCTCCAGGGCCTGCTTCACGAGCTCCTGGGAGGTGGAACGGGTGGAGGCGAGGACGCTCTTATACTCGGCCCCAGGAAGAACCGACTCACCAAATATCTTCAGGACACCAGGAAGCCTGTCATCAATGGATAATTCCGAGGAAAGTTCGACATCGTCCTCTGTGAGGTCCTTGACGCTGTAGGATCTGCTGAGACTTCTGGTCTTCTTGGCCTTAGGGTGCCCCGGACCGACCTGGGTCTCTCTTGGGGACAGGCTCGAGGTCTGTTGAATCTCTGTGTGGCGGGGACTGAGGATCTTGCCCGGTTTAGAGGTCAACATCGTGGAACAGAAAGCTACGCCCTTACCTAAAATCAAAGGCGTTAATCATGAATTATTTTTAACATATTTTTGCAAATATATTATTTCACGAACTTTGTTTTCGTCTGATGTGCAATTCATTGCTGATCAGCATTCGCAGTATAAATCCCTGGTAAATCATTGTCAGATACTGAGGAAATTAAATATATGTTCTTCCCCATGAAGCTAAGCAGCTTGTAGGAGCCAACGCGACATCCACTTTATAGTTATCACTGGTATTGCTGCTGGTGAACTGACGTTAGCCTCAGCTCAGTGCGTCCATCGGACACACAGAAGATGATAAAACACAGACACGTATTCTGGGTTCACTGTTGTCGGACGTATTTATCTGGAGGGAAGCAGTCTAACATGTATTTTATCAGTTACACATTGACACAGGTGTTATATGACAAGGTTTACGGCGAAATAATAACTTCGTCATGTCGGCAGTACAAATGAAGGTTGACCTTCGGATCAATGAGCCTCTCTATCGGTGCGTTGAACAATTTCGAACCAATCTCTTTTGCACATAAATGCTTCATGTTAATGGGAACATGACTAGATTTGTTAATATCCTCAAGGACAAAGCTTATTGTTATACCCGATCTGTATTGCTGCTAAAGGTTTAAGGTTTAACATTTACTTTCCAGGCAGGGCATGTGTTGTCACTGCCTATCACACGCGATGACAAGATAACATGAATTGTATCTATATGTGCGCGTGCGACCTGGACGCCTAGGAGAAGGGTGTATCCAACCTTTATAAAACACATCCCTAATTCCATCTATCATTTACAATAAAAACATCGTTTTAAAGAGTCTTTCAATAGAATGCTGTGAAATCTGTGCGCTAATACTTTACTGTATAACACTTAATCCATCACTTGTATGTATAAATCTACTGAAACATATCATGAACGGCATTATGTTCTCGAGACACCCCGCTAACATTAAGTCGGCGATAGCCTGTGTTACTAAGTACAATACAATGTCATTCTGATTGGTAAACCCCTAATATATCGGCTTGCGTGCAGATTACAGCCATATGTGTGAACTTCCTGATTGTGTAAGCTCCCGATTTGATACAGTAGAGGTTGTGCAGAAGGGGTTAGTGCTCCTGTTTTTTTTCATGGGCTGTTAACATCTAAAGGTACAGGCTTTGTCCAAGGTATTAGCTAGTTACATACTTCGCAGACACCCGTTAGACACTGTGTCGGTGATTGGCAGGATCAGAGCTTGGATCACCAGCAGACGGACCAGAAGGCGATGTGAGGAAAATCGATACATTAAATATTCCCCCTTAACTTCGAAGACATTTGTGCCGGTGTTTACGAGCGTAATTTATCCTTTTTAAAGATTGGGGAAATTAGTTAAAAGATTATAATACGGATGATAATCAGCGTTTTAGGATGAATACAATGCAAGCATGTGTGCGCTAGGATGCGATGGGATTATTATAAAGATGTTTTCCTGTATTTTGAATATTTTTGTTTTTATAAGTGGAAAAACGTCTCCGGTGTCGACCTAACTATATCTTTTCCTACGACGACATCATCAACGTCAAGCTAAATAATCTAAAAGCAACATCACATCACTTAAGAGGTAAAAAGAGTAAAGTTTGGAATTGAATGAGCAAACTTTTCACACGAACCAGTTTCGTGTTCACTGACGTCAAAGACTCGAGAAAGTAGGACCCGATGGTGATAAAAGCTGCATGGAGGGTGATTTGAATTTCTCACTTGGCCTTATTCTCTAACGCGTACATCTACCATGTGCACTACCCCATGTCTTTTCAAAGCCTGCAACCTCCCCCAACTCCCCTCAGAGACCCGCCCGTTTATGACACATGCATGGGCTCCTCCTCTGCCTCAACAAGTCGACCTGCTGCCGCCATGTCAAGCAACGTTCAAGTGATGGACGATGTTGACATGGGGATTTCTCTATTTTTCCCCTCACGTAAACCCCACAACGCCGACATAGGGTTGCGTTAGTAAAAGACGGGGCTAATCGCCTTGATTTCTTCCACAAACTGCAAACAGCTACCGTACATTTCCAGTTAAACTCTAGCCGGTATCCATGGCGATGGTGTTCTGCATCACCTGTCATGGACTTGTGATTTTACACCGTCTTCTACACATTAAGTGTATAGGAGTTACGATGAAGATTGATTTCTGTGTAAACGGTTCCATCTCAAGTTAACTACAGAATAAGTATAGCATTCATAATATCATACATGTGGCACCTACTTTTTCATGTTTCAGATGTAGACAATGATAAAAGACTTCACAGCATTATCGTTTAGTTTGGACACTCGCTAACAAATAAAACCATATGAGCTCCACAGTGAGGACACTCGCTAACAGATGTAACGCAAATACGCTGCCGTATCATCTTCTTCGGACAATCGTGAAAACAAACGCATCTCCCTTTCCAGCTGATCATTCGTATCTAGCCTGCAGTGTTGTCGTATTTGCTTAATACCGATAATATCGATCTCTGCATGATATCACGTGCTTGCATTTAAACATGAGCAAACGTTGGGGTTTTACGGTAAATGAAACCACTCTCTTTCACCTTTACTCAATGTTTTTTCCTTGTAACATTGTCAACTAGAACCTAGATATTGCTTTGAGGAAGACCTCGCAAAAACAACATCTTTACCGGAGAACTATATTTAGTTGCACACACATAATGAACAGGCGGAGTCACGTGACCTATATTTTTTTCAAAACTTTGTAAATTAATCTGACCTTAACTTTCCTCATGATTCTTCAACAGCTGGCCATGTTGACGGCAGGAAGCTGCTCGACACGTGGGTTAAACAAATTGGCTTTCTCCCAATTATGAAAGCTAAATTAAAAAACTACCAACTTATTTCCATGAAAGAGACGACATGCAGTGAATGGCGAGAGAGCCATGGTTCCTTACAGGGACGAAGTCTGCAGCCAGCCAGCCGGCCAGCCTATGTTCCACGCTATACGTAGTACAATACCATTATATCATTATCTCGAACAGAACGAATCTATGTTATGAAACGTTCCTGACGTGCCACGTCTCGTGGTGAGGTGAGATCCAAAGTAAACTTCGAATATATACCTCTGTTAACAACATGCACTGATTACGTCAGTGTGTTCTTGTATTACATGTACACATCTGTTTTGGAGGTTCTACATGACCTTTTGCAGGGAGCGTGTGGATACGTTCGTTTTAAATATTGTATGGCATTTTCCTTCATGTTTATTTTAATGTGAGAAAATGTACAGCTCTTATTGGCGACTTTAAAACATGTACAAATGTAAAACAACGATATAATTCATGTACATTATTATAGGTATGTATATTTCCAAGAAACCGTCTTGTACCGTATTATCGGCGTGCGTTAGTCTGTCTCACAGTCCCTGAGCCACACTATTTTCTCTGCTGCCTAGTCATCCCTCCAATGCTAAAGCTCTTCAATTTAGAAGGTTTATTTGTTACTGTCAATGTTATATATATTCAGTGACTCGGCGTTAGTCTATGTGTCAGGGTTTATGGTCAGGTCAAAGAGTAAGCGCATAATGTGTCCTGTTTTGTAGGAATTGATAAAGTTTAATCCGTTACACCTCCACATACTAACCGCGTATGTATTTATGTTTGAGTATGTACGTGCTTTCCTGGTCAGTACAGGAATAATTACACAGAGGCCTACACGTGTTGTCCATGTACAGACATATGTCGCACGTGTAATCGGCCCTGAATGTGACTTGTGTACAAGTGACACCGTCATGTCTTAAGCTACCAAAGACGCATGTTCAAGAGTAATTGTGAAATGTCGGACTCCAGCGAGGTGTGTTTTCTGTGTTGAGTATGATGTTAGCCGGTCAGTCGACACACAGCATCAAACACACGTTCTGTCAATGGTTCGAAAATGGAAATAAGTTGCATAAATCTGAAAGCTGACCTTGACTTTTGACCTCAAATATATGCATAATTTTGCTTCAACTTACTGAGTTCTATAATAAGCAGACGAAGCTTATCTGAAACTGGACTCTAGAATGTCCCATGTAAAGATAGTGAGAGAAGAGTGACATTTGCGAAAGGACAACTTGGGGACGCGTTTCAAGCCTTCTGGAATCTTGTGAATTACAAAACATACTTGCGTTCATTTCCCGCTGCCTGTTGCGAATCTTTCGTCATGTAGAAAATACGTTGGCGGGCAAAACACCAATTCTTTCTTTCATACATGAGCTGGTGTGCAAAACAGTAATGCATGAAGTGTGTTGCTGTGGTCGATAACTTCTAATATATTTCTGTATCCTTCTCTTTATTGCACACTGACATCCTGTAGCAAGGCGGTGTATTGCACCCCGGCATGTTGAATAAACGTACACCTATCGATCTACACACCCCTTTTATTACACGATCATAAACGAGTCCATAAAGGCATAAAGAACAACTATCGATTGAAAATCATGTTGTCAGTTACCTTTGAGCAAATAACAAAAAACCTCATCCTTACCTGGTAACGGGTATAAATCACGCGGTCTCCTGGCACCGAGAGACGGGGATTGCTGTACTGTTCACTATGTTCAAGAGTATATTTTGACAGATACTTTCTAGGCTTATTCGATCAAGACTAAAGACTCAGTGCCGTATCCAACTGTTTCATTGCGGGTTGTCGACATAGTAACCGAATACATTTTTTTCACAAACTTGAGTTCAAAAGTACTTTTCCAACTTTTAACATTTTCTAAATTCATCAAATAAAATTTGACAAGAGTTTAACCAAAGTGTTTACGTATTTTAGAAGTAGTATTACAGATATAAATGAGATCTAATCATCACTAACATTGATCGTCACGCTTTTCAGTTTTAAAGTGTTAGGTAGAAACCCACCGCGCAAATAACCATTCTCGACTGAATGCAGCTTCTGTCCTAACTATAGGTGTCCATTTGTTCAGTCACACCTACCGTGTGAGAAAACATACTCAACATACACTTACCTGTAAGATCAAAGAAAAGGAGACGAACGCCGATTTTCAGGTAGACGGGCGAGGGTTTCAGGTAAACTACGAGCTCGCTCAGTGTTTTGAGCGACCTGTCCCAATAAATGCACTCATCCTTTAAAAATGTGAAAAAGGTAGTCCCATCATCCCAGGGGATGTCCTCAATGGATATCGGTTAATGAAAAACTTGGTTTCCATGGCAATGGGCAACGCGAGCAGGTAGAGCAGTACTCCACGTAAAGTTTCTACCAACTAACATCAAGCCATTTTCCTAGAGACCATTTGCCGCAATTTTCTTCCCAGTCAGAGAACTTGCTCTGTGCTCGCCACTGGCTGTTGTCAGGTCAGACTTGACTGCTCTAACACTGGGAGCTAGCCGATTACGATGGACTAAACCTGAGGAAAACCCCTTTGCCCGTCATTATTCGGTCTCAATTAATCCCTCTGAAACCCTACTAACGCTGAGAGGACTGGTCCCGGGCTTTGCATGTAAATATCGCTGTGGAGACGCGTGGAAGCCATTCAACTTTAATTATAAATCCATCTTTCCTCCTCACTGGGGCGGCGGTGATGCATGTGTCTCGAAATTGACATACGGGGTGTAAGTCATTACGCGCAACACGCGGAACAGGGGAATGAGTTACTCTGGGGGTAGGGGGTGGGGGGAGGCGGAAAGTGTGTGTGTGTGTGTGTGTGTGTGTGTGTGTGTGTGTGTGTGTGTGTCCGTTTGGGAGTAGGGGGACAGGGGTAGTGTTGTGGGTGAGGGGAGCGGAAATAGGGGGATTTCTGAATGTTCCAGTTTTCATTTACTTTTAGCCGGGCAATTTATATTTAACTGCTTTGTCAATGATCATTTAATTCTAAAGGTATGCATGCTTACTTCATATCGGTCTACTCCTCTTCGCAATGCGATAACAGTGATTGTGGCATTGTCGGGACTAGTGGCGGTAATGGCAGCAGTAGTAGTAAGGGAGCAGTAATAGAAGTGTTATCGGTAGTAGTAGTAGTAGTAGTAGTAGTAGTGGTGGTGGTGGTAGTGGTAGTAGTAGTAGTAGTTACTACTACTTATGGATTTACAGAGTTGGCTCTCAATTTCCATGCTTTATATCAATACAAACCGTTTAAATATGTGATATAAAACTCGTTACAACTGTGACAGGAACGTCATAAATATAGTAAAACAGCGTCATAGAAAGGTCCATCGACATCATTCTACTACAGTTCCCCCTGAAGTTCGCTGAAGTGAGTTTGGTATCAATATAAGACAGATCCCAGTTTTCTCTGTCTAGTTTATAACATCTAGGAGTGATGGAGTAACTTATACGCTCATGTTTGTCTAACGCAGTCTTACGCTCAATTTAGTTCAATTTTAGAACTTTGATGTTTTGATTATTTGAAGTATGAAAATCCTATAAGATTATTAACATTGAGAAAATAACTGCACTCTACTTCTGTATTTCGATTTGATTACAATTTTCTTGGCATCAACGAAGGTATAAAAGTAAGGACTACGAGAGGATAATTAAAGAGAGTCGTACCTTAATGAAGTAAGCCAGGAGACACAAGCGTCCTGTTCTCCAAAGACGACCTGCATGCATTGACTGACTGCAGACAGGTACTGCCGATGTCGCCTACCTTTTGTCTTCCACAGCCAAAACCAATATGACGGCAAGTAGCGGGAACACACGACCTGTACAATGTAAAGCTGCACACAGTGTTTGTCAACATTTTGTTGGGACTAGCCTCCCCCGTCAACTGACTTTGGGCAACTGGTTTCATCTTTACAGCCACAATTTGCTTTTGATTGGGAGGAAAGCGTGCCCTAAACTCGATTTCTGTTTCCACAGCTCGCGACAAACCGTGTACGGTAACAGGATTTGTACACCTGATAGAGGCAGATTTGAAACGTCCTAGAGGGTTTGAATCTCGAGAATCTCAGTTTAGAGAATATAACAGGAGTAACCACGACTCGACGAGGACGTTCTTGCATGCTTCCTAGGGATGTGTATGTATACACGGGTAACACACATGGTACAGTGTGGTCGCAGTGGGCTATCCATGTGTAATGGCTGAAGCATTGTTATGAATGTCCGGTAATAATATAATAGGCATTCATCGCCTAATGCGTGCAATAAAAGTGGACTGATGGGATCGGTTATCAGGCTCGCGGTCTTGGCAATATATGTCATTGTATCACAGCAGCTTAGTATTCCAGACCCGGGAGGATCTTGATTAGGTTACCTCCCATATCATAGTAAAGACTTACGGACCCGTGAAGGCCCAGGACTAGAATAGGCCTTCAGCAACCCATTCTTGCCATAAAAGGCGACTATGCTTGTCGTAAGAGGCGACTAACGGAATCGGGTGGCAGGCTCGCTGACTCGTTTGACACTTGTCATCGGTCCCCTAATGTGCAGATCGATGGTCATATTGTTGATCACTGGATTGTCTGTTCCAGACTCGATTATTTACAGACCGCCGCCATATAGCTGGAATATTGCTGAGTGCGGCTTAAACCTAAACAAACTCACTCACTCACTCACTCACTTATGACAGGGGTAGCGCTAACGTTTGCTTTGTACAACGGTACCCAGTCTTCAGCATCGCATACTTGAGGTTACTAACAGGATTGGGTGGTCAGGCTCGCTGATTTGACACACGCCATTGTATTGCTTTGGTCAGTTCTCACGATGCTGATAACTGGATTGTCTGGTCCAGGCGCAGTTATTTACAGACCTCTGCCATATAGCTGTAATAATGCTGAGTGCGGCGTTAAACAGCAAATCAAGAGTCTTAAATTCCAGACAGTCCACAGGCATGGTTTACATTGTTGTATCATTGTGTATGTGACCAAATAGTGGCACGCGTTATAACGATGCTTCTGGTAGAAACATAAAGGTATAAATGTGATTACGTTATGTCTATTGATTTCCAATCAGTGGCTCTGTTGGCAGGGCGTCATTGTTTCCATATCCGGTGCCAATATTTCTGCGATGGCGGCTCAAGGGAGCTGCTCCTGCCACCAGGGCAGGTAATAATCGAGCCTATGATGCACGGCGCATTACCCCCTCCAGTCTATGAGGAAACTGTCCTCTCCACTGGATAATGTGACATGCTGTGGCAATATTTCGGCAATACATCAACGTCACCACGACGCCATTGTTTGTCGATGATATTAAGCGACATTACGGGAACATGAACTACAATATTCCTCATTTATGTCCTACCTAGAACCTTTTGAATCGTGGAGATGTCTGAAATAATAGAAATATTGCTTTCCTGGAAACTTATCATATGTGAGGGAAATATCTGAGTTGATGTAGTCCGTGACTAACAGGTCGCAATGGCAGCATCAATGAGTAAACACAATAATAAAGACATTTGACGAAAACCATTTATTTCATATCACGATATGAAATGATGATTATCTCTTTGCGCTCGCTCGCAAATATGTGTAAAAATGGAAATAGAGTTTCAGGTACTGACTTTTGTGGTGCATCTATGCATATTGATGACGGATCGTGTATATTTAAACCGATGCAATGTATAGCTACCGGACTTCCACATCAAAACACACTGTAAACATTGACATCCAAAATATTGTCCCAGGTAATCCCAAGCAGTATGTACAAATGCCCATGTAACATGGAGGAATATCATTGGGCAAGCCTTATTACCAAGTATTTGTTGTCCAGGGTAGGCGGCCATCCCGTGTGTGGTTCACAAACAGTCACACACGGTAGCCCTGACCAAGACGACTTGCCAAGTTGGCTCGTCCAGAACACGGGAATTAACCCTCTTTGGACATTAATCCCGGCTGATTAGGCAGTTTACTTGTACTTTTATTGTGGTAACAGTGACATGTAGTAAAATGCTGTAGGTATAAGTGGGGGGCATTGCATGTTCACGCTCAAGTCACATTAAGAATATCAGCGCTTACTCTCCAAGACCTTCTGACACATTACTCTCCAGAGATAACTCCGCGATCATGACAACAACTGTTACTTGCTGTCCTATAATCTAAACTCATTTGGCTCAAGAACCTTTTCATATGCAGCAGCGTCTCTGTGGAACTCCCTCCAGTTGAGTTAAAATCATTTCCTTTCCTAAGCACATTCAAAACATATGAAAGCTAAATATTAAAAGGACTATCACGAAACAATTCCTCCAGGATATCTGATATCAAAAATCACTTCTAGAAATTTTACTGCTTGTGATGAAACTGTGTTGTGGAAGTGTTACAGGTATGTTATGTCACTGGTCAAAAGGTATGTTATGTCACTGGTCACAATTTGTTTCTACTGACATGACATGACAATATGGATTGGAGTATGTTCATGTCGGAATGCTGCGGGGGCTGAAGAAACGCGTGGTACCAATGTCTCAAGCTGACGATTGATTTCAGTCCGTCTTTAGGAATTTTCAATCAGAAGTGTGATGTATCTACATGTCTAGAAGCGAAATGTATTTGTCGTTTCAGCATGCTAATATGCCTTCTGTCAGAATCTCAGGTATATGTGATGGTAATGTTTGATTTCACCGACCGTGCAGGATGCACGAAGATAGACCATGTACTGGCTAAGAGCTGGTATGAGCGGCTGGGTGGTCAGGCTCATCATTCTGTACACAGGGGTTCGAATCTCTGTTTGGACAATAATTTTCTAGATTTTTACAATAGAGTACTGTTTTTCATATATTACACTTATATATGTTTATTTCGTTCAAATTTGAAATATATGCTAAGCATACCTTATAAAAACAATCCATCTAGATTTTTTTTTATTTCCGAAACGTATTGTCCAAACAAACACCCAAACTTCTGTGATTCTGTAATTCGCTGGGTCCAGACCAGTGTGCGAAATAGTTTCCTTACTTTGCTAGCCATTAGGACTAGCTATGCCTGAAAGTTACTAGCCCACAAAATAAATCACCAGCCCAAAATCTGAATCTAGAAACTAAGCCAAATATTACAAAAAGGTACGTCTTTGAGAATAAGATATGTCGGCATGACACGGGTCTCAGCATTAAGCTGCTAATATGATGAATGTTGTTATCATGCTATAATCTTGCATGATTTAAATGTATATTAGAACTTAACAAGTCGGAGAGAGTAACATATTTATAAAATGAGTCCACAAAACTTCACTATAGTCAGACCCGTGAAGGTCCGGGACTGAATGGACCTTGCTTGTCATAAAACGCGACTAACGGGATCGGGAGGTCAGGCTTGCTGACTTGGTTGACACATGTCATCGGTTCCCAACTGTGCAGATCGATACTCATATTGTTGATCATTGGATTGTCTGGTGCAGACTCGATTATTTATGGACCGTCGCCATATAGGTGGAATATTACTGAGTTAGTCGGACCAGTGCCTGTGGAGATTTACTGGTGTGACTAGTAAACCCGTGGCTAGTTCGCACAGTGGTCCGGACGGGTTGTTCTCTATTCGCCTACATCTCTATTCGCCTACAATCTTAAAACAACACTTCATGGTTTGTTGACCACAGACCACGGACACTTCAGTTTGAAAGACGACAAGGACATAGACAGAAATATAAAATGACTTTATTTATTGACGATAAAATATATTTAATGTCGTAATGAGAAGAAATACAAGGACTTCCCCAGAATGATTGGGATATATACATTTAATACCAAATAGATGTACACAGCGTGTAAATTTTAAATATTTCCGATACAAGATTACTCAGAATATTTTACCAACTAATACCTATGTACAAAGATTGGAAATAGAGAATCACCATCATGCACAGTTTGTAAACAGGCACGAGAGTTTGTATGGCCTACTGTCTGAGTGTAGTTTTGTAAATTACGTGTGGACCGAATGGTCCTCATGGCTCGGGATGTTGGCGAAGGACACATTGAATTAACAGTAGGAAATATATTATTTGGTTTTAAGGGGTAAAATAACAACCCTCTAAACAGTATCTGCCTAATAGTAGAGAGGACTGTTTACACTATGAGAAGAAAAGAAGTTAAACCAATCATTCACCAGACCAAAATAAAGAGACAAAAATTACTACTAATCATGTACATGTATTGCCTTTGCACACCGCGACCAAGATAACATGTCTCTCTTGGAGAATAAAACTTGAAAAAAAAATTACTTATATTTTGACGTGTTTGGCCATTTATGGAAACAATTACTTCTAAACGAAGAACGTTCATTCGCCAATGCTTTACATCTAAATAAATAATGGAATTCATATTGGATATACTTATCTTCCGACTGAACTATGTACCCTTATAACAACAGTCACTCAAGATCACTTCTGTAGAGCTCTGTTCAAGCGGTTTCATGATAAGAGTATGGGTGCATTTTTCATCCTAATTAGTCCGCTTTGTTTTTGTTGGCGAATGGAGACGTAGGCGAATAGACTATAAACTAGAGGTTTTCAAAGAATTATTGCAGATGCGGCGTAAAACATTCACACAAATCATACTTCAAGTTCCACAGGTTCGTCAGAATGGATGCGGGTAGAACACAACAGGAGACTGGTCAGTTTATTAAAAAAAAGGAATATTGGATCCAATTTATTTTAGACCACACACTTCCATTTGTTTTTCCTTGGAAGTACTTAAGAAGGCGTGAATGTGAGTTTGATAACATGTAAGTGCTTTTGAGCATATCCCCAGCCATCGTGATTGAGCTAAAGGCCGTTTTTGATAGTCACCAATCAACATGAATCCTGGTGTACAAATGTTCCAGTACCTCCTGGCAGGGACCAGGTAGAATGTGTTTCACCAGGGATACTCTATAACTCTCTATATAGGCTCCCTGGTTTCACACATCATGTCGTAGACTAACACTCCGAAAATATTAACTGTGATAAAAATAAACATTTAGTTTGGAAAGGAAACCCGATAATACAAACCTGAGGAAAAGGTAGATGCACCAATTAGAGCTGTACACATACACATACAGTAGAAGTGACGAAAAGGTTCTGGAACTGTCAAACAGACTATCTGTACCCGTTAAGACATCAAACACGAGTTTTTTTTAAGTAGGAAGATATGAACAGACAAAACAGCTGACAAGTACGGTTTCATACAGTACTCCCTTTTTACATGACCTGTGAGAAGTAATGATGTTTAATTTACTAGTAATATTTATTTTACCTGGTGCATCTCCCTAGAATTCTTGGTCAGTTTCTGTAGTAGCTGTAGTTGTAGAAAGGGCTGTGTGGTTGTAGTATGTGAACTTGGTGATTGTGAATCATGTATAGAATTTACCTTCCTATAGAAATATATGGGGATATCCATTCACGTTCTGTGTAAATATCAAATGAACACTTGTTGTTACTGATATTTCAGTTAACCACTTTTTAAGTTTAGTGTTATTCTCAATCAGCCCCACACAATCAAGAACATCGATTAGAACCCATGTGGTCAGTGAGCAAAACAACAACAGAAGAATGTGTTTTTATTTTATTTTATTAAAAAACATGGAATGATTACCTGGACACGGGATCGGAAATAGCTTTGCTCGGATCACACGTAAAGGACACAGTTATAGCATACCGCACCCCATCTTTCAAACGCTCTACAAAATGGACATTCTCTGAACCAGAGGTGAAGAAAGACACACGACCTGAAAAAAAGATGGAATATAATTTCCAAGTGATAACATTTTATTTGATATGCGATAACATTCTCACTGATACATCAGATCATCTACTTCAGCTCAGAAGCTATGGACTCCTTAATGTATCACTGTATTTCATTTTGTGCATTCATAAACCTGTCCTGCCAAAATGGAAAATCACCATGTGTATGCCAAAAATTCTTCACAATTAATTAGACCTCTCATCCGCTATGCTATTATTGCTGATACAGTATTCTTACCTAGTTTTGGTTCCACCGTTCTGTTGGCATCACTGTCCACAAACACAAACCTGCCGCCGTCAAAGTCCTGCTTGTAGGTGGCCAGATACAGCAGTGAGGTGTAATGGAAGGAGCCATACGTCTCCTACAGACATATCACATCAACTTTAGCACAAACATAGTATTTTTCTGTCACATAGTGTACAGTCCTGTCAAATAATTTTGATTTAAGTCATTTTTTCTACTTTTTTGTCTGCAGAATTTCTATGCAGTATGTTAACACTTAAAGATTACAATAATTATAGTGAGCATATTTTTAAGATTTAAGTTGTGTGTTCAGGTTATAAATCAAGTAAAACAAAAAACAAAACACCCTAAGTATCCCCCGGCGAACCTGTTGCCAGTGTTACCAACACAGAGATTAACGTGTCTACATGAGCATGCCAGCATTACAATCACAGACATACCTTGTCTACATGAGCATGCCAACATTACAATCACAGACTTACCTTGTCTACATGAGCATGCCAGTAGTACCAACACAGACTTACCTTGTCTACATGAGCATGCCAGTATTACCAACACAGACATACCTTGTCTACATGAGCATGCCAGTATTACCAACACAGACATACCTTGTCTACATGAGCATGCCAGTATTACCAACACAGACATACCTTGTCTACATGAGCATGCCAGTATTACCAACACAGACATACCTTGTCTACATGAGCATGCCAGTATTACCAACACAGACATACCTTGTCTACATGAGCATGCCAGCATTACAATCACAGACTTACCTTGTCTACATGAGCATGCCAGTAGTACCAACACAGACATACCTTGTCTACATGAGCATGCCAGTAGTACCAACACAGACATACCTTGTCTACATGAGCATGCCAGCATTACAATCACAGACTTACCTTGTCTACATGAGCATGCCAGTATTACCAACACAGACATACCTTGTCTACATGAGCATGCCAGTATTACCAACACAGACTTACCTTGTCTACATGAGCATGCCAGTATTACCAACACAGACATACCTTGTCTACATGAGCATGCCAGTAGTACCAACACAGACATACCTTGTCTACATGAGCATGCCAGTAGTACCAACACAGACATACCTTGTCTACATGATCATGCCAGTAGTACCAACACAGACATACCTTGTCTACATGAGCATGCCAGTAGTACCAACACAGACTTACCTTGTCTACATGAGCATGCCAGCATTACAATCACACACTTACCTTGTCTACATGAGCATGCCAGTATTACAATCACAGACATACCTTGTCTACATGAGCATGCCAGTATTACAATCACAGACATACCTTGTCTACATGAGCATGCCAGTAGTACCAACACAGACATACCTTGTCTACATGAGCATGCCAGTATTACCAACACAGACATACCTTGTCTACATGAGCATGCCAGCAGTACCAACACAGACATACCTTGTCTACATGAGCATGCCAGTATTACCAACACAGACTTACCTTGTCTACATGAGCATGCCAGTAGTACCAACACAGACATACCTTGTCTACATGAGCATGCCAGTATTACCAACACAGACATACCTTGTCTACATGAGCATGCCAGCAGTACCAACACAGACATACCTTGTCTACATGAGCATGCCAGTATTACCAACACAGACATACCTTGTCTACATGAGCATGCCAGCAGTACCAACACAGACATACCTTGTCTACATGAGCATGCCAGTATTACCAACAGACTTACCTTGTCTACATGAGCATGCCAGTAGTACCAACACAGACATACCTTGTCTACATGAGCATGCCAGTATTACCAACACAGACTTACCTTGTCTACATGAGCATGCCAGTAGTACTAACACAGACATACCTTGTCTACATGAGCCTGCCAGTAGTACCAACACAGACATACCTTGTCTACATGAGCATGCCAGTAGTACCAACACAGACATACCTTGTCTACATGAGCATGCCAGTAGTACCAACACAGACATACCATGTCTACATAAGCATGCCAGTAGTACCAACACAGACATACCTTGTCTACATGAGCATGCCAGTATTCATCGTGTATTGTCTTTGGAGTGGTCATGTTCATTCTAGAGAAGAATGTTGGCTTTGTGAGATACAGTTTCCCTGGCGGCACACCAAACTCTGTGGCAATGGCACCATGGATCTGGTCTTTGACTTTCCTGGAATGGTAACATTGTAGTGACAGTCATGATGCAACTGAAGCTCGTCAGACACTGTAACACGAGGAACAATGAACATTAAATCAGAGGCAAAACCCCCTAATTTACGAAACCTTGCACTACATGATTATGTATTTACAAACAAATATTAAGACATTATAAATGGCTCATAAAATTCTGTAAACAATGCCCAGAAATTATTTCCTCCTTCAAATCTTTACATTTCTAATAATTTACAGGTATCAAATACAATAACACCAACAAATTTAAGGCATCTTCCATCAGGTGTAATATTAAAAGACTTTACCAGAAACTTGTCTGATTCTAAAGTTTGTTTAAGCTCAAATGTTACTTACTTGTAAATCTTAAAATCTTTTTCTGTCAACAAGTCAATATTTTCTGCCTTAAGTAATCTGAAAAAAAAGAAACAAACATGTGCCTCTTCAAATATAAGAATTACAATTATTAAAAATACCTATATTGCCAGATAAAAATGTATAACTGAAATGTTTATGTTTTTGTTCATCATCATTCTGACATGAGCAGTATATGAAGTCTATTCTCCTCTGTTGAGACAAGTCTGATACTCACTCATGTAATATTGGTGTCACTGTTGTACAAATATAGAAGCTGTCACTCCAAATTATTTTGATGATCCAGCATCCCAAACTTCCAAACTTTCAAGTGGGTCCTGACACACTACAAACCTGGAGTATGTGTGGCCTGGTTTGTGGGGAAAGGTAAAATTCACCTACTCCTACAGAAACAACATGTATCTACCACGCGTATCTAGATATAGTCAGTAACTATATACTGCTACAAGGAACTGCAAGGAAACAGAATCAAATTAACAGGACAAATATTACCTGTATATATCTATGAATGCATTATCCTTCGACAGAGCTCCAGTGTGTAGATCCAAGATGGAAGCCTGAGGATATGAACATGACATGCATCAATAACAACATCAGCTGCACAAGTTAATTACAGTTCATAGAGTCCAGTGTTCACCACAGATATTGTGTGGTAAACATTTCCTGTTCACTGTCCCATACTCATACACTAACAGTCTGGTAATGATCAATTGTATAACACTCATCAATCTGGATCACAACATCAGAGTTATGCCCCTTTACACTGAAGTCATTGTATTAGGTAAAACAAAATAAACTGAGCAATGTGCTGAGGAAAAAAACACCAAAATCAACAGCATGATAGCATGAATAAGAACAATGAGCCTTCCTTCGTCTCAATAAGGTCCTATGCTTCAGGAACCTCCATGACATAGCTGTGACATAACTTACCCCACCACTTGATCCAGCCAGTGAGAGGCCCTTCTCAGCAACCCTGAAACATAACATACTGATGTAGAAACAACTCTCACATCTCCTACTATGGTGGTTTCATATTTTGTTTTGGAGGGACATCATGGTCAGGGGGTACCTGTAACCAATCAATGATGGACCAGATACCAAAAACACTATGAATATCGAGGGTTAGTTGTTCCTGTAGTCAGTGATGGACCACATGAGAAATACACTTTCCAGAGGGAGGGTTAGTTGGTGATTTTGTGGTCAGATTGACAGCCACCATGGCAATCTAAGCACTACATTTTAAATATTTACCAGAAATTTGTCGAAACATCTACTCATCTGTTTACCAGGGTTAGTCAACAACTACTGGGATCCTAACATGGACATCGTTGGCAGCTGGATGCCAGCAGACGCTGGTCAGTGGGGATGGGCTGAGCTCCAAGCATCATCCATGGTGGAGTATGATCTGTCAGTATTTTGTATCCGGTAATGTTCCCCTGCTTTATTGATGAATATCAGAAAACTGCAAAACACCACATATACCAAGGCCAGTATTTCAGGTGACCATAATGTCAGGTGTTACAGGTTTGGGTAGTGTCCATACATGAGTGGTTACCTTAGCAAGTATTCAGCATCTTCCCTCCTGACTAGGTCATCCATCACCACTCTGCCACACCTCTTTGGCTTGCACTCTGAAACGTACCAGCCATGGCAGCCATAAAATACCTGTACATACATGGCAAACATATTTATTAACCATTGACTTTCAGTAATCATGAATATAAAGTGAGGAATGAAAATAGATTGAATCGGGCTGGAGGGAAGACATGACATTTGATGGCTGAGAGACATTGTTGTTTATTAATGGACTTTGGGCACTGAATAAAAAATCACTTCTTTTCTTCACAGTAAGATTATTGTGTTTTTTATGAAAATGTGAATTTGTGTAATAGTTTTCAGATATTTTCCTCACACTTTACACCCATGTTGTAAATGAACCCAAACTTCGATGAGAGGAGTCAGAGATTCAACCACAATGCTACAACTACTCCCCCTCATCAAAGTAGATTACATTCTAGAATTTAATACCTATAACAAACACAGACACACATTTGAATTAAACAAAAATAATTCAGTAACCTAGAAATTCTTCTTGTGAATAATCTTTTGAGCATGGAACATCATATACTGCCCGCTGGACATGATCTGATACTCGGACAAACACTGTGTCTGGGGTTGCCAACAGGAAGTAATAACAGCACAGTCCCGCAGTGAGGGTGATGATGATGAGGATGACTCCAGTTGATGGGCCTTGCGATGACTTACTGTTATCAGCTTCTGCTCTGTAACAACAGGTTTAAATAAAAGAATTATTTACCTTGTTCACCTGTTATTAATGAAGAACAGATACTGTTGTTCTTACAAGGTTTTGTGGGACAAATATGCATGCAGACACTGCAACATCATTTTGAAAACCAGCTATCAAGTTCAGTCATTCATGAATGAATTTATTATACATGTACAGCATTCAGACGTTGGCCCAAAGTTGGCAATTACAGCTAGGTTGGCACCATTGCAAAAGTGAATGATATCTGTGTATATGATTGAACCTAAGAACAATTAAAGCAACAAAGTCTAGCTGTACCTCTCTTAGGAACATTGTTTTAAATAACAAAATTTAAAAACAAACAAGATCATTACAGTGTGACCATGCATGATATATGCTAACCTCCATTTAATGTCATTGTACCATACTCTGGATATAACCTACTGGATCGTCGAGCATGCATGCAAGCCTCCATGCACCAACACTCATGCGCGAGCGCCCGTAAGCACACACGAACGAATGCACGCACACACACTTGTCCTGACAGGTGACTTACACTGTACATGATTAATACGGCTCAGTAGTAAGTAACCCTACCGTTTGCCGTTCACCTACCGTTTGCTTTCTTGTGGTTTGCTCTTTGCATGTGAACGTTTTCGCACGGTTCTCTCTGCCATGCTAGACAGTGAGCAATTCCACCAAATGTTTACAAAGTGTTAATGAGCGGCAGTTTACGTTACAAATTGTTTCATCACAAATTTACTTAGAAAGTTGACCATCCATTCAACGCGTTCGTCACCATCTTCTGCCAAAACATTCAACTTGTTGTAAGTACAAGATCGCCCTTTGTTTATCACAGAGACGCTGACAATGTCTTGACCTCATTTAGTACAGTCAATGCGTGTAGATTCACACGTGTTGCTTGTTGATTTGTAGCGCTGGGGGTAAGGACGGGAAAACCCCACCAAGGGTCGATAACTCTGAATGACTTAATTACGCCTTTGTGGAATTTTCAGAATGATTGGGTGTTCAGAGCACGGTCGACGGTTGTGACTTTAAAATAGTTTCTTATTCGTTTCAAGACATTTTAAAGGTTACTATTGATAGGTTTCATTTATATGTATGTGTTCTCTCAAGATTTTTGACAAAATATTTATGCTCAAACGGTGTGTAACTGTGTGACGTTTATCATTACTTGCCCAGTGCAGCTTTTGGGGCGTTATGCTTCCCAAGCAGCTTAGAATGTAGTATGAGTGCACACTAACGCCCTGTACGTGGTGACAACAGCAGTACCACGACCTAGTTCATATCAATAAACTCGTATTCCAGCCAAGGCCTACATCGAGCACACCTTGGTATAGTGCGAAGTCGTCTAGTTATATGCTGGACTATACCATGAACATGCTTTAGAGCAGGGATACGGTTCAACCATAGGAACCCGATATCGTACTGTAGGTTAAACACAGACCATAGATCTACACGCACGTCATATATATATGACGTGCGTGTAGATCTATGGTATATATGACGTGCGTGTAGATCTATGGTATATATGACGTGCGTGTAGATCTATGGTATATATGACGTGCGTGTAGATCTATGGTATATATGACGTGCGTGTAGATCTATGGTATATATGACGTGCGTGTAGATCTATGGTATATATGACGTGCGTGTAGATCTATGGTATATATGACGTGCGTGTAGATCTATGGTATATATGACGTGCGTGTAGATCTATGGTATATATGACGTGCGTGTAGATCTATGGTATATATGACGTGCGTGTAGATCTATGGTATATATGACGTGCGTGTAGATCTATGGTATATATGACGTGCGTGTAGATCTATGGTATATATGACGTGCGTGTAGATCTATGGTATATATGACGTGCGTGTAGATCTATGGTATATATGACGTGCGTGTAGATCTATGGTATATATGACGTGCGTGTAGATCTATGGTATATATGACGTGCGTGTAGATCTATGGTATATATGACGTGCGTGTAGATCTATGGTATATATGACGTGCGTGTAGATCTATGGTATATATGACGTGCGTGTAGATCTATGGTATATATGACGTGCGTGTAGATCTATGGTATATATGACGTGCGTGTAGATCTATGGTATATATGACGTGCGTGTAGATCTATGGTATATATGACGTGCGTGTAGATCTATGGTATATATGACGTGCGTGTAGATCTATGGTATATATGACGTGCGTGTAGATCTATGGTATATATGACGTGCGTGTAGATCTATGGTATATATGACGTGCGTGTAGATCTATGGTATATATGACGTGCGTGTAGATCTATGGTATATATGACGTGCGTGTAGATCTATGGTATATATGACGTGCGTGTAGATCTATGGTATATATGACGTGCGTGTAGATCTATGGTATATATGACGTGCGTGTAGATCTATGGTATATATGACGTGCGTGTAGATCTATGGTATATATGACGTGCGTGTAGATCTATGGTATATATGACGTGCGTGTAGATCTATGGTATATATGACGTGCGTGTAGATCTATGGTATATATGACGTGCGTGTAGATCTATGGTATATATGACGTGCGTGTAGATCTATGGTATATATGACGTGCGTGTAGATCTATGGTATATATGACGTGCGTGTAGATCTATGGTATATATGACGTGCGTGTAGATCTATGGTATATATGACGTGCGTGTAGATCTATGGTATATATGACGTGCGTGTAGATCTATGGTATATATGACGTGCGTGTAAATCTATGGTCTATGTTTAACCAGGGAGCCTATATAGAGGTTGTAGCTAGAGTATCCCTGGTTTAACCTACAGTGTGATATTGGGTTCCTGTGAGTTCAACATTATATGCAGATATAAATGTTCCAAGGTAATTTATTCATTGTATGTTTAATTTTTGAGTGTGTCATATTAACAGCATTTAGCAGTATTAGCTACATGTTGGGATACAACTTTTCAGAAATGTGTAAGTCTTTATCCTCATGAACCAACACTTTGGTATTCTGATTGTCAGTTATTGACATGAATTCAAAGTATGTAGTGAAAGAAAATATATACATTTTGGTGGGCTAAAAATCATTTAAGCTCAACACTAAGTCCCCCCCCCCCCGGCCCCCCCTTAAGAAATATGGTTTCATCTCACAAAGTGATATCTCTCATGTGACTCTGAACTGAAGAACTGAACAGTTGATATCCTTTACATATGTTTCCCTGAGTATTTAGGGGTGTGCAGTGAACAGATATGACAATTAAATATTGCCTTGATCTTTTCCTGAAACAATGGAGTATTGGTATTTTGTGTTGGTACTTGTGTCATATCATAAACAGATCATCCAGAAATGTAGAAGGGGGTCCAGGATACATGATTACAATGTTCCAGCAATATTACGGCCAGGGGACACCAGAAATGGGCTGCACACATTGTGCCCATTTGGGGAATCGATTGCAGATATTTGGCACGAATTATCTGACACCCATTCTGCTATTTGTATTGTGTCATGCATTTATTTCAAATTGTTCATTCAGCTCTGATGCGAGAAAGTACATACTGTGTGAAATATAACGACAAAGATGATTTTAATGAAGAAAGCAGTTTAATATCTTCACACTGATATAAATATACATTTCGAATGGGACTTTTACCCACACTCCATCCCCCATGCCCTGAAACATATTACAAAGACCCAAGGTATGAACATTAATGGCAATCATGGTCAGAAAACAACAGAATTTATTTCATATTTCCCATGTAAGAAACAGTAATGAGCAGTAAACACATAGTGTCCTGACACCAAAACTGAAATTCGAACTAAAAACGTTCAATTAGCGCTAAGTATCAGTGCCATGCAAAAGGGAACTTTAAACACAAACAGACTGTAGAATATGAAATGGATGAAAGAGTACTATATTCTTACCATTCACATAAAATACAGAGAACATATCAAAATATTCCAATACTAGTATTTAGTCTAATGTATGTTTTTCTCTACAGTTAAGTATGTACAGGTATGAATAAGAAATTATCACAGTTGAAAATAATGACATTCCAAGTCTAGATTTATATACACTTGATCATATCATGCTTTGTAATTGACATTATGTAGTTATCCTTGAGTGTGTAGGGGGATGGGGGACAATAGGAGGCAATGGGGGTGATTCTCCGATAGGTCGGAGGACAGGTGTGGTTCGATCCAGCAGATCGGTGACATCTAGGGCTTGTGCTGGGATCCTTGATGCAACTGGACGGAGTGTTTTCTGATGCTCTTCCATGACATCTGATTTCCTGACATACTGGAACAATTACAAGTTAACAGTGATGAGTTGCCACCATCAATCACCAGTATATCACTACAGCTACAAAAAGGTTTCATTCAGGCTGTTTGTTTTATGTAAAACGCTTGTATCATTCTAGATCTACCATACTTTTGAACATGCTGAAATAAGACATGTTTCTGCCGGAATGTAAAATACATTGTCATAACCATTAAATAACTTGCCCTTACCCTGTTTGGCCCCTTCTTGACCCGTCCACCTTCCTTTACTGTTACCCCAGCTGCAACCTCCATCGCCTCAATCTGGGAACATGTATGGAGGTAATGTACATCAGAAACAAACCTTCTGACCACAGGTTCAGGAACTTCTAAACTGAACATCAGCTTGATTTAATTTATTAATGAACCAAGTCAGGGTTTCACACCTCAGTATTTCAGCTACATCAACTTCTGTTTGAAAATCGTAAGGATCCTATGATGCCATGGTTATGGTGTTGTAGATAATACATGCACAAGAATGTCATCTGAAGACAAATACTTGGATACTTTATATGTACTTTATCAGTGACAGGGAACTCACCAGTGGAGGTGGCAGTGGAGCAATGGTGGGCTGTTGAGATGTCTTACTGGAGGATTTGGCTGGAAAATAGTATTGACATACTGGTACATCTTACATATCAACTGAGGTGACTTGTTTAAAGGGGCACTGATGCGGAGCAATTTCCGTGGACTGGTGTAAACTTTTGTTATTGTTTTTCTCCCGTGAGTACCCGGATGATATCCCAGCATTCGTGACTGGTTCGTGACCTCTGCTGCGCATACCGTAAGCGCAATTGATAGTTTAATTATAGACAGATCAACTTAGGTGAAGTCATTTTTACTTCATAACAAATGTATTAGGAAAACAAATGAAACACTTTGAAGGTTAATCATCTGCCAGTGGTAGAAATGGTAAAAAACTATTAGGACGGAAAAATAACGAAGCCAATGTACATCTCTATATTTTGTCTCATAACCCTAATTAGTTTATTGTCATATTTGTATGATTCTGAAAATTAATAAAAGAACACACGATCTGCTTATACTCATAGTAAATTTCTAACATAACAGCAACATTTATACATTGTATAGATTGCCAAAGTGGATCCTATTTCACACATATACGCGATCTAGTGTGTGTTTTCTGTCATATAGATTCTGCTGAATGCTACAACAAATAAATTAAAACAAAATGCAAATAATGAATGTCAAACAGACTAATTTTATAGCAACAATGTCAGGCTACTACCTTGTTCAGGAATGTATCCATCAATATCCACGTAAAAGAAATCGTATTCCATTCATCTGCAGCTGGTAAATAATCCTGCTCTATGTCGCGTGTCTTACAACTGTCTAGTTTGCGAAAGAGTAACACATCGTTTCACGTCTTTCGTTGGTGAAAACCAGATAAATCTCTCATTGGTCTCCCAAGATAGCACACCTGGCAAACTAATTGCATGATGTCCACTATTCTAAGTAATTTAGTTAACCAATAATGAGCAATCAATCAACCAACGCAAGGGTGGTTAATTCTTTGAAGGGATGATGTTGTTTTTGCACTCACTCTTTACGACAGGGTGTAGTCATCTACACACACTGCCTTTTGACAAATCCGTCAGAAGATAAAAGTAATTAATCAATCAGTGTGTTATCGGTTAATCCTTTGATCGATGCTTGTTTTTGTAACTCAGCTGATAAACCCTCTTGCATCACTTACATGCACATATTACATAACATACAATACATTTGCCATTACAGACCTTAGTTTATAATGTTGAGTATTTACTCCAGACAGGAGAAATGCCAAATGGGAACCTTTGTTGAGTAACCGAAGTGGTGTTACTACTAATTATACCTGTTATAAATTCATTAATTGACCATCCAGAGAAATAATGACAAATAACACGTGCAGGTGTACACCATCCAACGCGAGTTACAGCAAGGAAGATGTAATCTCTGTGTCGCATGCAGCCTGACAACACTTATGGGCCGAAACTGTTTTGAGGATACCAACGGAATTTCGTTACATAAGGAATACACACAGGCATTTGCTGTGTACTTGGGTAAATAGGTGAAATAAGGGTTTTTTTACGTAAGAAAATTTTCAGATTTCTCTACCAAAGGCAAAGTCATTGTTTTTTGTTTACGAATTCAAATAAATCAGCTGTGTGTTTTTATTATCATAAATAATAAACCATTGTAGCTACCATAGCTACCAAAATTTCCGTATGATATTTGCTATCACAGCTGAACCAACACTCAAAACTACCTATATATATAAAGCTTTACAACCTTCCGTACTGAAACAAATGGCTTGCTACGTGCCTGTAGACATCATATTTTCATGTAACATGATTAAATATCGAGGTTAAAAACACAGAAATAGGATCAAATTGGATCAGTAACTATTCCATCCAAGCATCCGAAAAGAACTACACTGCTGGGATATTTGGATACGATCAGACAAGGAATACCATGGATATTTTTAAACAAATGGCATATGATGGGCATCCGACCTCCTGACTGTTTAGGTGAAGAAATTCTGCTAATATGGACAGGAGCCCAGTTCCTTTGTCCGTCACGGTCGAAGGAGCGGGCGCTGACCAATTTGCGGTTTGGTTTCGTAATTCGACCGTTGGCGAGAAACATTATTCGCTCCGCATCAGTGCCCCTTTAAGTCCTACTTTTCCATTAGCAAGATGATATTCTGAAATAACTTTTGAGTTAGATATGAACATATCATATTTGTTCTACTCAACATAAGTGCGAAAGAAGGTCAAATGCATGTGATTCTGACAATCATATAGCATATAAACACTAAGTTGTTGAAAGAACCTATGAGTTTAAGTAAATGTAACTGAAACCATACAATCACCAATCTTATTTTAACAGTGAACCTGATACTCACAGATGGATGCTGCATCAGTGCTGCCTTTGATTCGTGACTTGATTCGTCTGATGGTTGGTACCTGTGGACCCCCGGAATATTTACCATGTCTCATGGCTTCCAGTCGAGCCTGAGCAGCCTCTGTAGCAGGGTCCACCACCTGGTACTTTATCCGTACTCTGGGAGATACAAAAAAGGGTGTAGGTTTCATAAGTGGCACAAAGAGAAACATATAGAATTGGATCAATTCACTGAAAACATTCACAATGGAAAATGACTGAAAGGTACATCTACAGCATAAGTAACAATCCACAGTGACTGGATTCTGACATTACTATAAGGCATAACACAGTCAAGGGTAGCGTCTTAGATGACTGGGACAGGTGTATCCTGCTCTTCAAGCATCACATAAAAATATATGAAAATTCATAACAGTTACAAATTTGTTTTCATACACGGCACTAAGAATGACTACAGAAATGTTCAAGTCTGAAAGTTGAGTTAATTTACCTATGATTAGGCAGTTTCTCTGGGTCTAGCTTGACAACGGCAATGACATTTCCCATGTCATCATACACAACGTCCTTGTTCCCGGGGGGACGACCTGCTTGAACCTGTAGTCACATGGATATGTGGCATTTCGTAAAGCGATGAAAAAACTAAAAGCATCAAAATTAATGTTAGTATTTGTCCTAATTGTTTGCTGATATTTGTAAGGTCATTAAATTGCACAGGTTATAGTTTGAACATACAAATTTGAATATAATTTCAGTATATATATATATATCAGTATTACTACCTTAAAGATGCAAACATATTCAAAATACCAAGCATTATCAGAAATACCTACATATTTCATTGTGCAGTCAGAGCTACAAATGACTATACATTTTGTAACAAACCATGGACTCAGGATCATTTGTGAAAGTTCTCCCAGAACAGAAATTAGTATGAAGAAAATGGTTAGTATGAAACGAAAGAAAAAGTATAGTAATTCCCAAAAAATGAAAATTATCATTCAAATCCAGTCTTAGTTGCTGCTACTGCAACACAAATATCTAAGGACGCTTCTTTTCAGGTCATGACGTTTTGCAAAGATTTAGCAACTAGTCAAAGCAATGCTAAACAAAAAGTCAACGTCAGCCAACCAGAAAGCAGTTCATACTGGCGACTTCTCTTCTGGACTACACTTTGAAACATATTTTTATAAAGTTCTTCATTCAGATTTGAAAATTGAACAAATGAATTCTCTGGAATGTGATCTACATTACCCAGCTGGCAGAGAACTACAAGTCATAAGAAATGCTAATTTTAAGTCACTTTTGTTCAAATGTCGTAAATGACATTTTTGATAGATTCAGTCACAAATCCAGCAACTGTCATTTGGAATAAACCATCTAACCATTTCAAGGTTACATATTTACAAAACATGTTTGACTGTCATTAAGTAAGCAGCTTTCTGATTGGTTGGATGAAAGGTCATTCTGACATGACCCATAATCGGATATCCTCGGATCTTTGCTTAGCGGTAGCATTTAGAAAGATTTGATGATAATTAGGTTGAAATTATTCACAAATGTAATCAGTATTTATGGAAAAATTACCATTTGACAAATAACAATAAGAATAGAAACCATGCCAAGCTGCCAAAGAGCTGAAATAACTTAAACCATGCAGCAGTAGGGTGTGGCTAGGGGAGGATCGAGGGACGAGGGGGTGGGGTGTTGTGGTAAGCAATAGATGCACGTGGGTGGTGGTATCTAATGCATACACAGAAATGTGATCATGTAATGTACTACAATTTACAGTTTTCCTCAAGTTTCAGCGTCAATATTTATAGAACAATTCATGCTTAATATTTATACCTATGACATGTGAATGCATATATCACATGAGCTGCTTGTAATTCTAAGTACTGCAGTAAATGAAATAACCATCAACATTCTTTGTGGGCCACTGAGAACTGGTGAGTGCTCTATCAACATAAAAAGCCCAGTAGCAGTAGCAAACACATTTACTATCTCATGCTAAACGTTTCAGTTCTAAAGCATCTGCAAAATGTGACAATTCTACTGTCATCCATTATCTTAACTTTAAAGGTGAAATCATCTACACACTTCGTGGTAAAGTAAACTGTTTAATCTAATGAGAATATTGTCTACCAAATTATAGGTGTTGTTTGAAGTCTTTCTACATATAGTATACCTGCGCTGATGTGGCGTCAGTATTACTCTGAAATTGGCAACATTAATACTTGCAATATGTTATGTAACTCTCCACTACAAAGACAATGGCTGTATTTAACATTGAACATGGAATGCTGCAATGAAAACTACTGACATGGCCAGTGATTGACACCTGTCAAATTGTAAGTGTGATCAGTTTTCAAAAGACATTACCTTTATTTTCATGCAGTTAATGACAGTGCAGGGATGTTAAAACACAACAAGCACAACATCAAAATATGGTGCACAAGGAACACATCACTCATGTTTACAAGAGATTAATATGTCATACAATATTTACTGTAGGTATAATTAGAGAGACATCTTTCTTTCATAGGTCTCCAGTGAATGTAGCATGATTACATTCATAATATGATTTACTGTACAAAACTGCAAATACATTGTATGACGGAGAGCTATGGAAAGTGAAATTGACATGTAACTTACACGGAGAATTGAGTGACATGAGGCAGGCATGAGCATTCCACTGGTGCGATCTTCCGATGGGAGGGAGCCTGCTATCTCATCCATGTATAGCTTCATCTCTGTCTCCTCCAGGGACTCAGTTATTTTGCTTACTCCTGCAGACTTTATTGGACCCCGGTACCGCTTAAACTTAAACTTCTTCTTCTTTTCTACTTTTTCATCCTTTAACATATTTGTAATTTGTAAAAAAATAATATTCTGTTGTAATCTAAACTGAAGTTCTCTACACAAATATATACAGTCCAGCACTGTTCTCTCGATATTCATGGGACCAAGAAAATATATCAAGTTATCTGAACTTCAAGACATCTGACCAGGGCATATAATCACATATCAAAATGAAAGAAAACAAAACAAAAAAGTAGATTTCGTGTATATTAATTAGGATAGATAATTTTACTCACAGGGGTCACAATCACACACGATACAGCTCATGTTACAGTGTCCAAGATTTAGAAACAACTCGGCAATCACATGTTAGTCATGTGATTACACAAAACCCTCATTGGGTTCTTGGTATGTTTTGATTCAAAACAATAATGAAACTATCCATGTTTAGTTGTAACAGTCAGTACTTTCTAATTAATTCCTTCTTAATTAATACTGATTAAATAACAAACAAGTGACACCTTCAAATCAATTGGCCACAATTTGTTTACATTATCTCATCCCTTTCATTCATGCTCAATCATGTCTAAACGTTTGGAAACAACCTCAGTATCCATGAATGGTAGGTGAATATCAAGTTTTGTTGCAAATATCGTGTTCAGAGGTAATTTAGCTTGTTGGGACCATGAAATTATATCGAGATATCCAAATATTGTGACATCCATATCAAGTTAAATCGGCTTGAACAATGATAGATTATTAAGGATTTGTCCGGGACTGAGATGTTATATTGAGACAACCGAGATATCAAGTTATCAGAGTTCGACACAACTGTGCTACACTGTAGATTATTACACTTTGAAACATAATGTTTTTATAATGCTACATAGACCTGACATTGATTTAATGAAGTTCCGACATGACACCTACAAATACGTACCTTCTCAACAGTTCCAACCTCAGTTTCAGTTCTTTCATCAGCTTGGTTCTCATCGGGTTCTGACACTTTATCAGGCAATTCAGGATCTTCCTCTGGGTCCACAATCTGGACTCTGAAGCAAACAGTTATCTCCCATTCATCACATCTGGTTAACTGTCTGTGTTGCTTAATAATTGTTGAGCTTCTCAGTCAGGAGTCATGTCAGCGAGACAGTGAAGGTGTTGTACACACATTTCATGAAACAAGAAGTAGTTATTATTATCAGTCACTTCAACATATGATATCAGTCTGTACTCAAAATACTAAGCATTTGTTTTATTTAAAGCATTCTTTCTTTAGCTAAAAAGGTAAAACTTTCCTTAACATTTACAGTCATGTTTCAATACCATAATAAACTATACTGGTGCATAATATAGCTAGATAAAAAGAGCCCATCCCTTTTGAAACTGATTATTCCACTGGATAATAATACACAGATTATAGATATTAAGAAAGGACTTGTAATATTTTAATTAAGGACACAGTTGTGACTCTGCCAGCTCAAAGAGAGGGTGATATACTGAATGCTGTGTTCAGTTTACTTGGCTTCCTCTGGATCTGCCTGTACAAGTTCCTCCTCTAGGTGCTCCTGTGTTTCCTCTACTATTACTGGGGTGGGAGGGGGCAGGTAGGTTCGCGGTACTGATCCCTGAGCCCAGCAGTCTGTTGTGGCAGGGTCAGGTTCTGTAGGGAAATATACAATTGTAATGAGAATAATAATGCTATGCTTCAAACTGTAGAGAGGTATCAGTAGTTTAAATGCAGTAGTATATTCAGATTTCTCCCTATTAACATTTATTGCTGTTACAACGGCCACAAAATATTTTTACTACACATGATGTTTTTCATCTCTAGATTATCAAACAGTCCATGACTTTATTCACTCGCCCAAAGTCATAGTTTAGTGATGTTCTGCTGTTTTGTAAGCTCATCTTCTTAACATTCCACATAATACATGTACACTATACCCATCTGAACATGATGTTCAACAGAACCATGGTTTGGACACAGACTTTCAGATTCAACATTCATGGTTTGACATGTTCACATGCTTGAAGATTATATATTACTGCAGAGCATTAAATGATTAGTTTGTGTATGTTTGGTTCCCACAACTTTTCAATCCTTCAACCTGCCAAGGATTGGAAACATTCTACATCGATAAGTCGACAAGAATAATGAACTTAACAGTGTTCATTAATAACAACAGGCCCCGATTTCTCGAAACAAACTTAAGTTTTTACTCAAATTTCAAACTGAGTTTGACAAAATGAAACAGCTGAATTTTAACTCAACTGTATTTTTAAAATAAGAAAACCCATACCTACTTAATTAATCTATCAGCCAAACTGAACTTATCTGCTGTGTTTGAGTTTAATATTGATTTCAGTTGATTCTAGGAAATGAATTGTCCTGTGTTTACTCAAATTTGAGTACAAACTAAAACTTAAGTCAAATCTGAGACTTAAGTTTATTTTGAGAAATCGGGGTCAGATTGTACATATCTTCTTATAATGAAACAATCTGTGACAGAGACCCTCAAAAACTGAATCAACTTGTTGGTATTCAGTTCATCTCACCTTCATCCTGGAGCCAAGTGGGATCCCCCTCTGGGTTCACCTCCCCTCCATCTCGAGCCAGGAACTGCCACTGGAACAAAGATGACTTTGTCAATGAAAGAATGGAAAGCTTATTCTAATCAAATAACTTTTGTTACTGAAACAAAAATTTGTTGTTTGCTCCCATTTCAGAATGACTACATTCTCATATGCATATAACTGAGAGTTACATACCACTATTTCGTGCACACAAACATGCACACAAACCTAACACCCCATCCCCACCTCCAAACAAACACACTTGAGTGTTTATGCAAGGCATCTGACCAGTATTTTGGCCCCTTCAAAATGCCCCACTGAATCTAACATTAAGCTATTTTGACATTAAAGATGATAGTTAATATATTTTACAATTAAACACACATACTTACATATATAATCGTAACTACATGTACTTGAAATTTATGCCACCTTAGTTATTAAGATTCACATCAATATCTTTTTACACCGACAGTTGTAACCTGATACCACAAAATGACTCACATCAATTATTTGTAGAATGGCATCTTTGGCTTGAGATATTGTGAATGGGAGAAGTTGTTTCTCAATGTATGACTTGTATATCATGTCCATGGTACTGTCAACAACCTCATCCACAATGTCCAGGATAAAGTCCTCAGTTCCATCCTTGTCCAGCATAATATTCCTAACACATAAATCAATGGTCATGGTTCTTGGAATCAAAGTATACTTTTCTATACAAAAATATGATTTTACTTCATCTATTTTAAATACCTAAAAAATAATGTTTGGACCCGAATTAACATAATTTTCAGAATTAACTGTATAAATAGATTCACAGTTTCTTCATAATGTTACGATAAGTCAGTTTGGCAATTAGTTTCTAAAGATTTTACTTTCAACATATTTCCCACCAAGTCTAAGTATATAATTTGCATATAATTATGGATACACAATCCATGGCTCTACCTTTCATGAACACCACATACTCTGATAACAAGAGCTGCTGCAAAATCACTCCATTTCAAAATATCAGTATTGTCAAGAAGAATTAACTGCAAATTAAGAGAATACATACTGTCTATATTTGACAACTATAATAACAGATAGAAATGTAAAGGCAGAAAAATAGAAACTGAGATAGAAACAAAATGCTGCCATTGTGCTACCGGGCACGGAAGGTATTTTGAAGAATGTTTTCTAGTGCAGCAAACAGGATTTCCACAGGTAATGATATTGTATCAATATATCATGGAAAGTGACCAATTGTCAGTGAATACAAATAGGACCAAATTATCAGCAGAAAATCATCAAAACATCAAGAAAGGGAAAGAGTTCCGTCCATTCCCTCATATTCTTTCTTCCATAGAATAACAGAAGTAACACTAAGTGGTTCAACCCCAAATGTTTTACTTCATTTTGAGGCTTTTAGTTGTTTTTGTGAGTCCTCTAGTAAGTGCTGTGTTAGGTTTTGTTAAAAATTAAAGTATTATTATCAGTTTATAAATAATATTTGGAACGGGGGAATGGGAGGAACTCTTATCCAAGAAAGAACGTTGAGTTAAATAAAGGGACAACATACCAGTCATGGTCATTGAACTTCCCAGGAACTATTTCGTGGGTGATGACAGGTGTTTGTGCTGCTGGGGGCTTCCCTTTATCAGCCCTAGATTTGGAAACTGCTGCTCGTGACATTCTCGATTTGTTGCTAGATCACTTTACCTGAAAATCAAAATGATAAGCATAATAAATGAAAAAATCTTAACCACCATCACATTGCTTTATAATTCCAAGTAATGAAATGGACAAATCAACTGTTACAGTTTTCTTTAGGATAACTATTTACAGTTACGTCGACCTTTGGATACATAACAAATATAAATATATACATAACATATACAAGATATGCGTGTAGTACCATTTGATTTGTTTGTATAGGTCGACACATCATACTCTGACTTCAAACTGTCATTTTGGATAAGTCTAATTGTCTTGAATTCAGGAGGAATCCATTACGGCGGATGTTGACATCCCTATGGCAACAAAGCGCTCTCGCTACAACGTGAATAAATTATCTTGTAAATCTGTAATTATTTTTCTATTACTTATATTGATATGTGAATATAGTTTTAAAAAAATGTTTTATGTGCCATAACTATGATAACCTGTGTAGTTTAAACGGTTACTTTGCAGTCACGTGACTTAAACAAACCAAAATGGCGGATGAATAGTTAGTCTGTTGAATTCTGTTGAAATTGGGAAAACGCGTTTGAAACCGCACATCCTCTTGTAACGCATCTGTAAAAGGTATTGTGCAGTGATACTTATACCATCATAGTTTTTCACACATAATACATTCATGTCATGCCCACCAGGTATGCGTTGCATGCTCTTAAAGGGAATATGTACCGAATTGTTCATGTTGAATCTTGACTGCACGTTTACCAGTTTAGTGAATTCGCAAATCGTCTTTTGGTTTCTTTGGACTTTATGAAATGCGTTATAGCTTCCGTTTGTCTCTTTACAGTAGGGTCTGGACAGATAGCTGTATCCTTTTATTTGTCGCGATTTTAGAAAATGTTCGTCATCTTATTTTGTAACTATTTTAACATGTTTATGAATAATTCTTTCCTCTAATACTCAGGGCAAGTTTAGGATTTAGGATTAGTTAGGCTAGCCTTAAGGGTTAAGGTTGGTTTAGCTTTTCTCTCTTTTTCTTTCTGGGTGGGGAACATATCCCAAAACAGCTTCTGTATATCTCTCATCTGTATACTTTAAGCCTGCTGGAACCTGTGAAGATCCAGGTTAGAATGCATCTTCAGCAACGTATTCTTGATTTTAAAGGCGACTATGCTTGTCATAACAGAGACCATATAATAATCTATTATATGGTCTCTGGTCATAAGAGGCAACTAATGGGGGTCGGGTGGTCATCGATTCCTAATTGTGCAGATTGATGGTTATGCTGTTGATCACAGGAATGTCTGGTCCAGACCCAGTTTATTTACTGTGTTTCTGCTTTCCAGATGTTTTCATGTGCCTTAAAAATAGAGAGTCCCAGGATACACCAACGTAGGATTATTTTTCAAAATTTTATCGGACAATAGATATATCGAGTGATCAAGCTAATGTTAGACAGAAATAATCAACTTTACAACTTGCAGAATGAAAATTTCATCCATGGTAATCTGTTCAGAGCAAATGACAAAAGTTTGAAATCGAAGACTGAGAAACCTGTTTATTCACAACTGTCAAGTAGCCACCATGCTTCGGGATTTTATGGGATGCTTTAATTACCCATGCCATGTTTGCACCCATTCGAGCTGGTTCCATGGTGACTGAATTAATTATGGTGAAGCACTTCAGTCAGTATCATGAAGTGCACCATCTCACTAACTAGAGACGATAGGCTGTCTCGCGTACACAGTATGTCTTGGACTGTTTGCAGACCACCGCCATATACCTGGAAAGCTGCTGAGTGCGGAATAAAAGTAAACTCACTTACATTCCACATGGCGTGAAATAATCTTCATCCAGTGGTGTTTACCCCTGAACTTTAAAGCTACAGGATCATGATCATAATGATAATGACAGTACCCTATGACAATGGTTGCAAACAATTTACTTAGCACATAAGGTTGATTGTCCTAGGCAAGGGTGTTAACCAACTCTAAAAGTCTGTTTTCACGCCATGAACAAGGTTCCATCACCATGGATAAAAAACCTCCACAAAGCAATCCACATGAAAAGACTCCAAACATTAATTAACATGAGTGAGTGAGTTTAGTTTGATGCGATTCCAGGTGTATGGCGGCGATATGTAAATAATCAAATCTGGACCAGACAGTCCACTGATCAAAAGAGACATCAATCTGCTCAATTGGGAACCAATGCCATGGGAGCCTGACCACCTGATCTTGCTAGTCACCTCATGCGACAAGCATGGGTTACTGAAGATCATTATTCTAGCCTGTTTAATTAACCATGATCAAGGCTGTTAGTATTATTTGATAATGACCTTTAACTACGATAATTGATTATTTTGTAGATATGTATTTTAAACTAAGAAAGCTATTTCCAGGACTGAGTGTTAGTCAACAAGTGTAGATAAACCCTTAAACTTAAAATGAATTCAACAAGAATACTTCTTGGTAATAATCATAATTTAAAATTCAGATGATAAATCAACTTGTAGGAAGTACATGTAAATGTTTCACACTGCAGTGAGCCATTTTCCAATTGCATCAAGACTGAGCCAGACAAACAAGTGACTGACATCATGAACAACAATCATTGTGAGATTCTGTAGTGTAAAGGTTGTTGTTTGCATGTTTCAGCTACACAGATTATAGCTGGCTGACACAGTTACAATAGTGAGGATGCAGGGGATGATGATGCAGGTAGATGGCCAGAGATATGGAACATCTCACTACAACAGACCTGGTAAGTCACTCATTGACAGTAAGCAGCTCTTTCATTCAGTGTTATATTGGAGATTACACTTCCTGAGCAAAGTGCAGGGCCTGTTTACACAGAGCAATCTTAGTTAAAATCAATCTTGGGCCCCTACAATCAACTTTACATACTATGCAATTGCCCTAATCCACTTGCACAAAGGTGATGTTAGTGTGAATGTAAGTCGGCATGAATTTAAGATCGCGACATTAACTAAGATTGAATTCTTCAATGGAGGAGGTAGGAATTTCTTAAACTCGACCCCTGTCTATAGTTGTTGGCAAGAGCGCATAGCATGTTGTGCATATCAGAAGTGGAACTAGTTACTACACACAAGTGACAAGAGTGACATACCTTCCTCAATGACATCTTGCTGAATTTTCATGATAAAAATAAGAAAACCAAAAAAACCAAACAAAAAGACGAAAAAAAAAACACAATTGTTTTGAAGGAAATGGGAAATGATAACATGGGAGATAACATATATATATTCACTTGTACCTCACGGGGAAATACAAAGCGATACATATATAAATTTGGGTCTTGAGTCATAGACCTAATAATCATAAGAATTAAAAGATATCTCATAAACAAAATTTCCTTATGATATAACACCTAAATGTATCATGATTTGTCAATGGCTGTCAATAAAATGTAGTTTGGCATCTGGCCGGTGTTATTTGGAGTAAAATCCCAAGTATATTTCACAAGTATTAGTTTTGTAAAGACATGAAAGGGTGACGTGACTGTGGGAGTGTTGGGGAAAATGCATAGGGAAATATGAAAACCATATTATTCTGTATGTGTTGTATTTGTTAATAAATACCTATTCACGGTATGTTAATTATTTTATGCCATTTCATTGATACTTATTTTCGTCTTTTTGTAAAAAAAACCCTTTTTACGCACATTTCACATGCCTCAGCAAGTGTATTTTCCTGTTAGAAGATTACTTGTATTATACTTAAAATGCATAGATTAAAACTCTTGTCTCTCATCAGATTTAATTTAAGAATTAAGAAGAGACATCATTTTGTACGTTATCTAACTGAAAATTGTTTCAATGATAAACTATGACAAAATCATTGGTATGAACATGACCGCGTGGATATCTGCGATGTCACAACATACACTGTATTTGGGCATGGCAAATTTTACAGCAATGGCATAATATGCCAAGGGAAACCACTCTCTTCTTGCGTATAAAAAAGATTAGCTGCCCTTGAGTTATTGAAAAGATTATGGCCACTGCTAATCGCATGCAGACACCTTTCGTTACGATCCTTTCCTTGTTTATCAAAAAAGGCATGGTGTGCATACTTTTTCCAACACTGAATCATGTGAGAATTGTACTTTATGATATCGACTCAATCATGATTTTGTTCACTGCCGCAAATAACGATATTTCTGATGTTAAGTCAATGTTGCATTCTCCGTGTTGTTGAAGTGTTGAGGTGAAACATACAGTTTTATGCAATATAAAAGCAATCTCCAAACGTAAAGCTAACTTTCTTTTTCAGAAGAAGTCCTCCTTGGGGTACATATAAGCATTTTTATGTCCATTAAAAATCCCTACGACAGTTGTAACTATTTTGATAATAAAATATTTACAAAACAAAAAACTCGTTTTTGTCTTGTGGGACCACCTTTACAGGGCCCCCCAGGCCCCCTACAGCCAAGAGCAGGTAACTCTGGCCGTCTACCTCGCACCTCACTTTTCATGCTGTCGTTCGACTAGAAAGACGTGTGTGGTCCATTTAGATAGTTTTTGTGCTATCTGCCTACGGAATTATGAGTGAGAAAGAGTCAGCTACTGTATGTATGGTTCCTTTTCTTTCGCACGGGCGTTAGTTGGAATTTCTTGGCTGAAATTTTCATTCATATATTGTTGTAACTTTGCCGGTCGGGTCCTATCTTCCTGTCATGTGGCAGGCAAGATGGCGGTCTTTATGGCTTCTCTTTAGTGCGGGAAGTGTTTCGCTTGCGTCTCACTTATTCCTACGTGTTTCTTATTAGTATGTTTTACATGCTAAGATGTCTTAACCCATTTGTTCTTGTTTCAGTCAAAATGGGGATGTTGGTTTTTAAGACTTTTCGTCTTTTTCATTGCATTACGCACTTGTGTGTGCACACTTGTTATTGCATTTATCCGCTTATACTTTCTTGTTTAGCTGGGTTAATGTATTTTGGCAATTTATTATCGCCCGTGCGTTTATATTTTGCATATTGTGTGTTCAATTGCGTATGTTTTCTGTACATCAGTTACCATTAGTTGGTTCTGATTGTTACAGTTTCGGGGTGCACCCAAGTCTTGGGTCTAGGCTCAGGCACGGTTGCTGTCCCTGTGGGAATCTCAGATCCAAGCTACGGCTCTGGTGTCGTTTTCCCAGCTGGCTCTAGGGGTTTTGCACCGAGCACCGGCTCGGGTGCAATTCCGCTTGCCGGCGCCGGTCCATCGGGTCTCGTACCGTTGGTCACCGGCAACCTAACTGGTGGTTCTCGAGCACCGGCTTTGCCGCCTGCCTTGGTTCCGCTCAGTGCATCGGGTGTCCCTGCTTCGGCAGCCGACCCCACAGGGTCTCGACACCCTGGTTCTTCAATGAGCCAGGGGTAGGCCGACTCGGACATCTCGGCTCTTCTGGGTCTGTTGTCCTTGTTGACGGGTCCCTTGTGCGTCGGGGTTACCGGCAACCTAACTGGTGGTTCTCGAGCACCGGCTTTGCCGCCTGCCTCGGTTCCGCTCAGTGCATCGGGTGTCCCTGCTTCGGCAGCCGACCCCACAGGGTCTCGACACCCTGGTTCTTCAATGAGCCAGGGGTAGGCCGACTCGGACATCTCGGCTCTTCTGGGTCTGTGGTCCTTGTTGACGGGTCCCTTGTGCGTCGGGGTTACCGGCAACCTAACTGGTGGTTCTCGAGCACCGGCTTTGCCACCTGCCTCGGTTCCGCTCAGTGCATCGGGTGTTCCTGCTTCGGCAGTCGACACCACGGGGTCTCGGCACCCTGGTTTTTCAGTGAACCAGAGGTAGGCCGACTCCGACAACTCGGCGCTTCTGGGTCTGTTGTCCTTGTTGACGGGTCCCTTGTGCGTCGGGGTTACCGGCAACCAAACTGGCGGTTCGAGCACCGGCTTTGCCGCCTGCATCGGTTCCGCTCAGTGCATCGGGGTCCCTACTTCGGCGGTCGATCTCACGAGGTCTCGACGCCTTCCTTTTTCGGCGAACCGACGGAGGCCGATTCGGAGCTTTTCGCTCCGTTCGTCCCCGGGGCAGGTACGCGAATGGATCGCGGTAGCACTGACCCGATTCCACGGAGTTTCGTCTTCCTGGGAAGTGTTTACTCCGTGCAGGGTAGCCGAGATCAAGGGGCTGTGCCGCAGGTGGTCGTCCCTGCGGACGCCCCCGATCCCGCGGAGTTTCGTCTTCTTGGGGAAGCGTTTGCTCCGTGTAGGGTGGCTGAGGCTCAATTGCCTATTTTACCTTCACTCCTCAGTGAGGTAATTAATCCGCTCCTGTAGGGTAGCCGTTCGCGGTTCGATCTCCCAGAGCTTGACCGGCTACTTGATGGGGGACGATGCGCTATTTGACCCTCCCGTTGTCGACGAGTGCGTGTACGCCTCGATCGCGCTTGGGGGGTCGTCTGGCCACTGCCAGGCGTCGGCTTGTCAGGGTCGCCGCTTGCCGCTTTGTACCTCATCGAACCAGGTGTTGCGCTCGGTTTCCGCTCCTTTGAGGAGCAATATCGGAACGCCGTGCAGCAACTTGCGGTGCACTCAGCCTACCTCTCTGTCTTGCAGAGGCAGGTGGTGTCGCAGGAGGACGGGGACGAGGATTTTTCCTCGTCCACGTTAGAGCGGCAACTTACGGAGGTGCATTCACATTTGACGCGCGACTCAATGCGTTCACGAGTCAGATGATGTATGCTGTGATTGGCCTTCGTAGGTTATGGCTGTCGCCAGGTATTCACCGGCTACACAGCAGACACTGCTGTCTCTGCCTTTCCGACTGGGCTTGACCCTGTTCCCGGGGGCTTTGACGGGAGTTAGTGAGGCTGCGGAGGCCGTTAGTCAATTCAAGGACTCTTAAGTCTTTTCTTGAACAACCCTCCACCTCTCGCTCGCGGCCTTCGGTCCTCAGCTCAAGCTATCCTGCGACTCAGTCTAAGGATGCGCCGAAGTGGACTGCTCCACTACAGGCACGGAAGAGCAAGGGCAGGGGTAAAGGGAGTACCTCCGGAGCCCTCAGTTGTCCCGTTGCAAGCGGCAATCTCTGCCGTCGGCCGGGACACTTTGCCTTCTACCCGAAATTCCTGTGGGTGGTCGCCTCCCGTTATTACTCAGGGATGGCCACACGCCACAGTGGAAGCGAGAGCTTACTCCTTTTGCCGGGATTCGCTGCACTCCGGTGCCGAAGTCGCCGGAAAAGGTGGCAATCCTCCGTGCCGAAATTCAGTCTTTACTGGACAAGGCAACTATAGAGATGGTTCCATCAGGACAGGAGACTATGGGGTTTTACTCCACTTATTTCCTGGTAACCGAAAAGAACGGATGGTTCAGACCCATTCTAAATCTCAAGGGTTTGAACAACTTGATAGAGGTGCCGTCTTTCAAGATGGAGACACTGAGGTTAGTGATCTCGTCTGTAGAGGCAGGGGATTGACTTACGTCAATCGACCTCAAAGACGCATACCTCCATGTACCGATGCATCCCGAGTTCAGGAAATACCTTCGGTTTTCCTTCGACGGGGTTTGTTATCAGTTTCGCGTGCTCCCCTTCGGCATCTCCACGGCGCCAAGGGTGTTCACCAAACTCATGCTAGTACCAGTTCAGGGCGCAGGGCAACTTTTGTTTCCCGTACCTGGACGACTGGATCCTCACAGCGCTCTCCCACCACCTAAGTCGAGAATCCACACAGCAGGTGATGGATATTCTCACCAGACTAGGTTGGGTTATCTATCTTAAAAATCAATTGGTGCCGAGGCAGGATCTGGTTTTCTTAGGGGCGAGGTTCGAGACAACCCGAGGGGTGGTTTCTCTGTCCCAAGAGCGCATTTTTAAGGTACAGGGCATAGTGTTAAGGTTCCTTCAGTCCCATATTGCCTCAGCACGGACGTGGCTTCAGTTGCTAGGCAACATGGCGGCGACGGTGGACATAGTCTGGCGTGCACGTCGGAGAATGCGTTCCATTCAGCAGGCGTTAGCACAACAGTGGTCCCACTCGGAGAGCTACGAGAAGAATCTGGCTATTCCCCAGTGGTTGATACGTCACTTGCGGTGGTGGACAGATACTGGGAATCTATTCAAAGGTTTACCTCTGATGACCCCGGTACCGTCGCTCACAGTTCAGACGGATGCCTCCCTCACAGGGTTGGGGGGGATGCGTCCTGGGCGACCTCGCGATGTCGGGACTATTGTCCGACCAAGAGGCGACCTTGCACATCAATGTGTTAGAGTTGAGAGCTGTGACGTTGGTGTTCGAACGCTTCGTGGATCAGGTTCGAAGCCGAGTGGTTTGTCTAGAGATGGACAACCAGACGGCGATGTCCTACATTCTGAAGCAGGGCGGCACTGTGTCTCCGTCGCTCCTTCAGGAGGCGTGGCAGTTTTCTACTATGGTGCGATCAGTTCAGCATACGGGTTATGCCTGTGTATCTCCCAGGGATCGACAACGTGCGTGCAGATGCGCTCTCACGACGTGTTCTGGCTCCCCACGAGTGGTTGCTCGATCGGGAGATATTCGGGATTATCTCCCAGTTGTCTGGGTCGTTCTAGGTGGATCTGTTTGCCTCTGGAGTGACGAACTAGATTCCGGGGTTTTTGTTCGCGGATTCCTGATCCGAGAGCGATTGCCGCCGACGCCTTCCAGCGGGACTGGACGGACAGGGTGGTGTCGGCGTTTACGCCAATTCCCCTGATTTCCAAAGTTCTGTCTCAGCTTGCCACCCAACCAGCGCGGCTACTAGTGCTTCTCGCACCTCTGTGGCCGTCTCAATGCTGGTTTCCGGTAATACTCAGGTCGCTAGTGTAGCCGCCGGTACTATTACCGCGGCGACCGAACCTACTATCCCAGGACGGCCAGCCTCACCCCAATCCCCAGGATTCAGTGGGTGGCCTGGCCACTGTCCGGAATCGTCTCCAAAAGAGCGGAATTCCTGCATCAGTTGCAGACACAATTCTGGCTTCGTGGACGGATTCCACAAATGTACAGTGTGAGGATAGGTGAGCCTGTTATGCGCGCTGGTGTGGAAATAGAGGGATTCTCGATCCCTTTTCTTCGACTGTAGTTGAAGTATTGGAGTTCTTACCGTCTCGTTTAGAATCTGGCTTAGCCGCTTCTACGATTCGAGGCTACTCCCTGGCTATTTCAGCCTTCCACATACCCGTTGAGGGTGCCTTGTTGGGACAATACCCACGGGTACAGCGTTTTCTTGCAGGCGTGGACAGACTGCGTCCGGTCGTGAAATTTGTCTCGAGTATTGGAATGGTTACCCACTCCTCTCGTTTATGACTTGGCCAACCCGTCGTTACAACTGTTAAGTTGGAAAACGACTTTTTAGTGGTGGTTACGTCTGGTAGACGTGTAAGCGACTTACACGTCATGTTTTCAGACCCGGATCTTACTATGTTCCATAAGGATCGGGTTAGCATTCGCTTACCGGATTCATACCGCCCAAAAAAATTCGATCATTCGCTTCGAATGACCGCGCCTATCGATCTAACTGGGTGCATGCTGCCTGCGTCGTCTGATAATACATACCGTAAGGTTCGTGTATTAGGCGTTATGAAACCTCTTAAAGTTATTTTAAGAGAATAGCCTTGCTCCGTACGGAGAAACAGCTATTTTGCTGTTGTGGTGGCGGAATGGCTGGCTATCCGACTGATACGCAGGCTGCAAGGTCTATATACCTAAAGGCTTATCTCCCCAAAAAGGGGTTGTCAGCTCACTCAGTGAGAGCAGTGGCCACGTCAGAACCGTCATTACCAACTGAACAGACACTCACGAGAGTGTGCTCGGTTCGGTCAGTCAGTTCCCTGCAGCAGACAGAATAGTTCTGCTCAAGCTGATTAAGCTTTGTTTGATAACTATATCTGTTTGCACTCGGTGTTGGGTAACTATCCATTCCCATTTTATCGGCGGTGATGGTTTCTTAGTCCCGCCCTCTTTGGCTGGGTGCCTTACTTTCCTTTCCATTTCCCTGCTTAGCTTGCTAGTGCGGTATGGACAAGGTTCAGTTTGGCGAGTGTCCCGTACGTCCAGGTCTCCAAACTTTGATTTGGGTGGGCGGGGTTTCTCATTTGGGATTTCCCAAATTCTAGCCAATGGGCATGTAAGCTTTGACAAGCGGGTCCTCAGCTTTGTCACGCCCCCGCCTTGATTGACATCAGCGGTCAGGTGACCAGGTCGGTGCCTTTTCTATTTCCGTGTGATTGTAGATTTGCACTTCGATCGAATGGACTGTTGCTGTCAGACAGAATACCACTCCCAATTGCTTCTCTTCGGGAGTCTGTTTAATGCTTATATGTACCCCAAGGAGGACTTCTTCTGAAAAAGAATTATACAAACCTGTAGAGGTTATGAATTCTTTGAAGAATGTCCTCCTTGGGGTACGGCCACCCGCCTCCCCTCATTCTGTCTGATACGTTCAGCATGAAAAGTGAGGTGCGAGGTAGACGGCCAGAGTTACCTGCTCTTGGCTGTAGGGGGCCTGGGGGGCCCTGTAAAGGTGGTCCCACAAGACAAAAACGAGTTTTTTGTTTTGTAAATATTTTATTATCAAAATAGTTACAACTGTCGTAGGGATTTTTAATGGACATAAAAATGCTTATATGTACCCCAAGGAGGACATTCTTCAAAGAATTCATAACCTCTACAGGTTTGTATAAATTTGCGTGAAACTGACACCAACTTGGACACCATTTTGCTACTGACTACAATGATCTTAGTTCCTTACAGCTGGTTCCGACCGTTTGTAACTTTATGTAGGCTTTGATTGTAACTTACAATGACCTTAGCCTACAATCGCCTTGTGCAAGTGGATGGTGATTGTAGCCAAAGCCTAAGATCGCGAACTTAAGGATTTACAATAATTGTAGCGGTAAGATCATTTTGTGCCAGTGGGCCCGGATCCTAATACATTATTGGTTTTAGTCCTGTGACGAATTCTAACCCAGACTCATCACCACTGGTACTTAGAATCAGTGTTACGATATATTGTTCATAATGTACAAAATGTCACTTGTCAGTGATTCATTGACCCTACTAGTCCATAAGCTCCCTAACTAGTCTAAGTAAACTTAGCCTCAGTACTTTTTGTTACACTCCACTACTGAGTCTAGCAAAACCTCATTGGAGGTCACGTCAGGTAACCATTGAGACTGACCAATCAGAAGACAGCTTACCAAATTGCGAAAGTGGACATTTGCACATACCTTTTGATTTTTATCTTGAAAAGGTTTGTACATGCACATTTCCGATTGCCGTTTTGCGAATGATCGCTTCTGAATGATGCACACTGCGTACGTTACAACCATGACAACGGTGAGTAACCAGTCCCTGAAAATACTGATTTTGGCAATATTCAAGGATATCATCTTGCGGAAATATTAGCTAATGGTAACCATGTCAACAGAAAGCATATATACTCCACGGTGTATGTACTGCATATGTACTCAAATAAGTTAATAACTATGTTATATGCAGGTTTTGTTTGTGGAGAGATCTTTGTCAGTGACCTAATATTTTGTAAGTCCCTCTGATCGATAAGTAGTAGCCATTGGCTGATTGGTTAAATCTGTTTGACTGTCTCGCTGTTGATTGGACAGTCATAGGTCACGCAAAGGTTACCTGACACTACCCTTTACTAGGGTTTGTTAGACTGGTTGGGGGCGGTGGGGTAACCTAGTGGTTAAAGCGTTCGCTTGTCATGCCGAAGACCCGGGTTCGATTCCCCACATGAGTACAATGTGTGAGGCCCATTTTCTGGTGTCCCCCGCCGTGATATTGCTGGAATATTGCTAAAAGTGGCATAAAACCGAACTCACTCACTCACTTAGACTGGTGACCCTAACCTGTGGTAATAGGTATTCTGCACTATCACTAATACGATAGATTATCTCTCCAAGATGAACTTTTATTGATCATATGAATAAAAGAATTACTATTAGGATAAACATAGGATAAATATTGCTTAACAAATGATCATAGTTTCAAACAGCTATTGGTACGTATTACAAGGGGATTTGCTCATGAACTGAAACACCGAGATCTAGTAGGGTTGGTAAATGTTAATGCTTGTCATGTACCACGTGTGCTTTTGTGTCACTGTTCCAGATACTGCACTTATTGGGTTTACAGTTTTTATTTAAAATGAAATTCATCAGTACGTTTTGACTGCAACAGACTATAAAGGTTGTTCTTTTGAAACTGATGAAATGTCTTCATCCATCAGGCAACTATGCTTGTCGTAAGATGCTACTAACAGGATCAGGTGGTCAGACTCACTGACTTCGTTGACACATGTCATCAGATCCCAAATGCGCAGATCAGTGCTTATGCTGTTGATCACAGGATTGTCAGATCAAGACTCAGTTATTTATTGACTGCCGCCATATAGCTGGAATATCGCTGAGTGTTGCGTAAAACTGAACTCAATCACTCATTTATTACACATGTAGTAGCCTGATGAGCTGGCTAAATACAGCAGTGTAGTAAGTTTATTATATCAGGTATATTTGCTGCTTGTTCAGTCTGGTCATCATGAACAGCCAAACATGAACAATGATATGAAAACATTATCTCCTCATGTTCTGCTTTTGTATATATTGCCAGTGGTATTAGTTTTGCCTGTTTTATTATTAAATGTGTGTAGTGATGTACAATAACACAGTTATTATCCTGTGACATGATCACGATAATCCAAATTGGATCAGGTTGTATTATGAGCAGATTTGTATCATATCATAGCATGGTTAACACTCACATGAACATCTGTTTGAAGGGTCCCGGTCCAAGGACCATATCCAGGAAAATGTCCGTCGTATGCGGCAGATACAGAGAAGAAGTAAGCAAAGGGAACAAGAATCCCAGCAGCCGGTCAAAGTCCTGTGGAAGTCGGCCAAATTCTCAGATGTACAGTCAAAGATCAGGGATGATATTGAGGTCAGCAGATAATTTGTTTATATGTTTCATCAGGTCTTTAGTTTTACATCTTAAGGATCATGTTCCCTCGTGATTGGTCTCTTCTTGGTGGAGATTGGAGATTGAGATTAGAGACTGAGATTGTCCAGCATGTCCACAGGCCCTTTGGCACATAGGGTTCTCATGGTGACCTCATAGTGTTACAGGCATGAAAAGTCCAGGTTAGAGAATTAAGCTACAACGTTAGTGTTTGTGCACAGATTGGTTTGTGTAGCAGACCCCATAGTAGTTCAGAAAGGTGTAACATTTCATCCTTCCTTTAAATCTTGGCAGCGGCCTCCTTCAGCTCCAAGACCACACTCAGCGAACTACCTCCGTGCCCACTCACGAGCAGGTCCCCCTGTGAAGCTTGAATCTCGGCCATGTACGCCAGACCCAGAAGTCTCCGTCCCTCATGCAGCAGATGCCAAAAATGTAAGACTTTGCTGTGATATGACAACACAGTGTCCATCTCACTTGTCTTGGCAAGTTGTCATGGTGCTTACTGTAGGGTAGTTCAAAATGTATGAATAGACTTGGGCACACTTGACTATATGCAGGTCAGCAGGAAAAAATATGAACATATATATATATAGACTAAGGCACTTTGACAACGATGAGTGTTGTTATAAACATGATCAGTGGATAATCACTTGATTAGTGTTTGTTGGTGGAGGGTGTATATAATAAGCCAGTTAATAATTTATCAAGTATTCCTGTTTCTTGTCATATTTCATAATCCCTTGTTCAAGTTCTCTGGTGGTTTACGCAGAACAGCTTGTCTCCAGTTGTGGTGAAACATGTTTCTAAACTGTGAGAGGCAGTGTCATGTGTAACATAACAGAGGCTTTTCACCTTTTGAAATTTCTGAAATAGTGTACCTGAATGTTACTATGTTGGAGACTGTGAATGTTTACCTCTGTATATATTTGTACTATGTTGGAGACTGTGAATGTATACCTCTATATATATTTGTACTATGTTGGAGACTGTGAATGTATACCTCTATATATATTTGTACTATGTTGGAGACTGTGAATGTATACCTCTATATATATTTGTACTATGTTGGAGACTGTGAATGTATACCTCTATATATATTTGTACTATGTTGGAGACTGTGAATGTATACCTCTATATATATTTGTACTATGTTGGAGACTGTGAATGTATACCTCTATATATATTTGTACTATGTTGGAGATGGTATGTGAATGTTTGACCATGTTCTCTGTATACCTCTATATATATTTGTACAGACCAAGCTTATCCGTCGTGATATTGACTTCATCAAACTGAATGGGCGCACAGTGAAACACACCAAGATGCAGCGAGCTCCTAGTCTCACAGCATTAGATGACCTAAAGAAGAGAGATGAAGATAAATTACACAACTACCAGCGAGGAGAAGTGCCCAAATAGTGAGTGACTTGAACATTGTCAACTTTGCATGTTATAGTATTGTATTTATTGTTACAGGCTGTCGTTTACCAATCTTACACTCCACTCCGAAATAAATAGCCTCACACCCTTGCACCCTAGTGTTGACATTTTATGCCCATGTTAACCCTTCTATGATTATTTCCTTGAAACAATACTTTTAATACTTTTGCTCATTGACCACTTTGATGTGGACCCATGGCGGAAGGATGTGTCCAAGAATCTTTTTGGAAAAAAAGTAGAACATTGGGAAAAATAGTTTATAATTCATTAAATATTAATTCTGTTGATAATTCGTGGTCATTTGAAATGAAATAAGTATTTTCAGTTACTGTGAAAAGTGTCAGATTTTAATAAATGAACAAATAGTGGAAAGATTTCTGCCCGTAACCCTCATTTTATTTTATCATTCTATAAAAAAGAACAAATGTATATTTATCAAAAATCCTTAACACCATCCATTACCCTAACCCTAAACCACATTCTTACCCTAACCCTAAGACCCTAAAACCTCAAAATAATCTGAATAAATAGGATACATTTCAAGCGGGGGTTACAGGTGGAACTCTTACTTATTTAAGCACCGTAACTACTAATTATACATACCGGTAGACTATAGAGAAAGAACCTGAAGTGGAGTAAATGTGCAGACACTGACAGTTATCTAAATAAGAATAAATATATCTGCTAGTATTAATCAAGAACTAAGCAAAGAATTCTTGGTTTAGTTTGTATGCAGTAGGTGTATGTTGTCAGTTTGCGGAACCGCCAGGCCTCATGGAAGCAGGAGGAAGCAGAACGTCTGGCCAACACCCCGGATCCTGCCATGCCACCAGGACACAAAATGATGCCAGAGGCTGAGAGAACCGAGACACTTGGACTGCTAAGGAAAAGTAAGTATACATTTGTATTTTCCACTGTGTATGATTCCATACAGATGAGGACAGCAGTACTCCCATTCCAGTGTGTGTCACACTTCACCTGAGGTGCATGCTGACTGGTTGATTACAGAGCACTCCCATTCCAGTGTGTGTCACACACAGAGCTGCATGCTGACTGGTTGATTCGAGAAAGCTGATTTTGTTAAAGGTCTATACTAACTAAAATGACGAGATAATAATGATAAAGTGTCCATTTATGTAGCGCCAAACTCCACACTAGGTATGCTCATAGCGCTAACAAAGCACAGCACATGATTACCCAGTATAACCAAAGCTGCCTATTAGGTGCGAGAAGGTTATGCTATAGTCATATGACCCATATTTCTGCTGGGAGAACAACGCCATTGTGAAACAAACTCACTTGCCAAAGGTGAGGCCATATGTATCACATATGCTTTGTTGTGGGGCACAACCAAGGTCCTATAAACTTTAAGGAGTCAAGATGCCAAACACGATCACCCTTCCTAGAGCTCTCTGCATTTGACATTTCTTAACTTCAACTAATTTGTGCCCTGAACTCTGTGCACAGGACAACACCCCACCATGACATGGGGAAGAGTAAACTGAAGAGACAAGTAAAAGGACTAAAAGTTATCATTTTGTCAACCCTACTGGGTCTCCAAGATAGAGTAGACCCACTGCAATTTCTTTTTGTCCTCCTCCTATGCCATGCACCTGGAAAAGTGGAATATTTCATAGTGCGGCATAAAACTAAACTAACTCACTCTTCCGGTCCTCCATGGCAACTATATATGTATGTTGGTGCCAACATGTTATGAGCAATCCCAAAACAAAGAGCATAAGTAACTTTCTCCTCTGTCTGTCAAATGAAAAGTCTTTTTTCCTACAATCGTATTTGAAGGATTAACTTCATCTTGAAGGTCCTGGGTAGAATTGGTTTTCTACAACCCATGCTTGCCACAAAAGGCGACTATGCTTGTCATAAGAGGCGACTAACAGGATCAGGTGGTCAGACTCGCTGACTTGGTTGACACATGTCATCGGTTCCAAATTGTCCAGATCGATGCTCATGCTGGATTGTCTGGTTCAGTCTAGATTAGTTACAGACCACCACCATATAACTGGAAAGTTGCTGAGTGTGGCGTAAAACTTACTTACTAATGCCATGCTGTAGAAATATTTTTTCCATGGATCAGTAAATCATTACTTGTGTTAGTGACTCAGGGGGATCCATGTTCTCTGTTCACAGTTATGTTAGTTTTAGAATTTACTAGTGTGGGGACTGATTTGATGGTAACACTTTATACTTCAGAACAAGATGACCTTACCCGTCAGCTGCAGGCGCTACCCCTGAGGAACGACACTTTTAGAGTGCGGACGTGTAAACAGGAACTAGAGAACAAAATAGCTGAAGTGGAAGAAGCCATTAAGATATTCTCACGGCCTAAAGTCTTTGTCAAGGATGAATAACAATATACTGTTTTTTTTGACTGACATTCCATTGAAGCTCTCCTTGCAAGAACAGTGGAACCACATTGGTGTTTGGAATATGAGTGAGCCCAATGAAGTTCTACATCATACTAAGTTTTTTATTGATTTCTGTAGGACAAGCTTTCTATGGATACCTACAGCACAAAGTTGTTTGCGAACTTTTAAAGAACAATCAGTTGAAAAATCCACAAATGATGTATCTATTTCCATGGATAAAGTAGATATGTGTCATGTTTCTCAGAACCTTGTTAACAAACCCATAAAATCTGAACTGCTTCACACACAACAGACAGACAGACAGACTTGTTTTATGAAAGAGAATTTAGAAACTTGTATTTTATCAATTAGCATGCACAAAGTAGATTGCGTTGAACATGAATGGAACAAATCATAAACATAAACAAAGAAAACAACATTTTATCAGTATTTTAAAATACTATAATAAGTTATTATTGGATTTGCTTTAGATATTTCATTTGTATGAAGGCTGGGTTTGTAAGGGATGAACCTGTTAAACAAACAAGCATGTCTATTTTTGCTACCATTGTGTATACTAGAAGTTCACATTTATTGCTGCTGTCCTCTCTTCATTTTACGTTTGTTTCCGTATGTTCCCTGCAATGCCTATATGGGTAATATGGCCACATATCCACAATAGGAGCAGTGATGTTCTAGTGTTTTAACAGGAGTTTGGTGCAGATGTGTTTTGCAGAAGATTATCCATATTTAAATAATTTCATATTATCATACCTTTTGTTTGAGGTGTGTGTATTGAATGGGACTTCCAGGGAGTTCGGCTTTAGCTGACACACTGTATTTATCCCAGTCTCATGGCACTTGTTGTCAGCTTTTCATCGAACCTCATTGTCTGACTGTGCCTAATCTTTGACTTACTGGATTTATTGAGTTTTCCTTTATTCTGTGATATTTGTTAATAATATTGAAACCCCTCAACATTGATATTTCTTGTTTAGTTTTATATGGCTCACCAGATCCAAATACACTACATACCAGTGGATGTCCCACACCATGGAGCATGTGCCCTTATACAAATCCATCTTAGCGCAAAGGTGACCCTAACTCACATACCTTAACATAGATGAAAGGTAGTCTTGGCACTGAGGTTGTTTTGTACAACAGCATCAAGGCCACTACAGCTGCAGTGGCTGTCACTTGACTGCCTCCCACCTGGGGTCAGTTATATAAGAATATCACAGTTAGTACTGGAATCTGGTGAGCTGCTCCTTCACCTTTAAGCATGGAGTGCTTGTGACATTTGTAAAATGTCATGTGATGTGTAGCTGTCATGTAGTCACCGATTGTAAATAAACCCATTTTCATAGAAGAATTGTAAATAAATTGAGTGCTGGTACTCCACATTTGTGTTTTGTTTCATCCCTGATATGGTGGTTGACTACTGAATATTGAAAAAGATGATGTCATTGAGATCACAGATAGGTGCTTCAAGAGATGTTCTTGTGAGGGGTGTCTGGTTCAGGAATACTATCTTGTGGTTCAGTGCACATAGTTGCCTAGTGTTCATGATTCTGTGGATAGTTTCAATCTAAGTCACTACTGAAAGTTAAAGGAATCTTACTCCATAGAAAATATGCCTTTCTAAATTTGAGGAATTACACAGTTCTATTTTCTCTGACTGCCTGTACTTAAATCTTCACAGCTATGTCTTTGAGAGGGGACACCACCTTGTGCAAAAAAACTCTTCTTCAGCAACACTAGTCCATCGGTTGGGAACATGACAACTGTGTTTTTCAAAAAGCTTACCAACGTGAATAAAAACAGAAGATTCTTCAGCATCACTGCTTTGTTGGTTCGTTGATGTTGACAACACTGTTCCAACTTCTTTTAGAAATTTGAGCACTAAGGAAATAATAACAATACATAATGAAAGCAAGTGATTGAGAACAGTAATGGAACCTGCACAGAAACATAGTTCCCCCTGTAATATAGTTGTTCATTCATATGTTCAGAGACCATATTATAGATGGTCTCGGATATACTGTTGTCCTTCACTGTCCCAATTATACAGACCTTCCCTTCACCAGAAGTATGTGCCATGATGGACCCTGCAGTGTGTGTTGTCATGTAATGAGTAACCTCACACTATAGCTACTCTGTAAACATCTGTGGTTGACATTTATTATCCAAGTCACATGTACTGTTGATGTATAGCTTTATGGATATGTCATCTGAAGCACCTTCCTCCTACACACTTCTATGTGTCTTGTTTAATCAGAGTGGATGTGAGTGTGCATGCTTAGTTCATGGTTCTTTCCATGAAAGTGTCACTCCTCATGGGATGTGGTATTGCTTCACTATACTGTACAGAGACTTTGTTCCGTGGTCTGGCAGTCGGTATAATTCTCATGGTTCCCACTGCCAGTCTGTTAAAAGCTGGTTTTTCCTGGCAGCTGGTGACACTGTTTCCTGGCAGCCTTGTGATTGTCTACTCCAGAAATGTTGAATAATAAAATCTGCCTTTGCTAACATGAAACCTGTTGATAGTGATGGGCGATGTAGTACTCTGATGGTGGATAATATGTGCAAAAGAGGATCGTCTGTTCAGCATATTTGTTACCGGTCTTCTTGTGGCCCAACCCTACATACATACACCTAGTATTTGACATGTCAAAAGGCCATGGTGGAGTGACTTGTTATAGCTGTCAGAACTATCATGGTTGGCTTATTCAATGTAGCCTTTAACATACAATAAACTGAGACAAGCTGGGTTTTTTTTCTCTTCCGGATTGTGAGGAAATAATTCAAAATTATTTAAGTCCTGTGACCGAGATTGTGGCCATTTCATGACAAGTTCACCTGTGTTAGTATTTTGCATGCCCTTCTGAACACAAGCACATGTGAAAATTAGCATGTTTTGTGTGTTACAACACATAGTTTCAAGTTTCAAATCTTTATTCATGTTAAAGTCATCTGGCAGCCACTGCACTAGTACAAAAATACATGACAGTGAAACAGTGCCTAGGACTAGTAAGGCTGAAAAGTAAACTTCTTCACACATGACTGGTCAAAAACATGAGATTCATGCTAGACATGCTGAAATAGCAACAAACAAAATGCATTGACTAATGCTGAAAACACTTCATGTAAAGGTTGGTATGTTCTTCCAATACTCCTAGACACAAAGAGAAGATTCTGTTCTGACTGGATGAAATGTGCAACAACAAACACTGAAGGCTTGACATAAACAATATGTACACACACTCAGAGACATCAACATCAACATTGTGACAGTAACAATGGAGTGAGCTTGCATAGAAAAAATGCCCCCTGTCAAGAAGACGATTGTAACCATACACTCTGACAGTCATGTCCACTACTACAGGTCAATAACAATTACAGTAAGTCATACAACCATTTGCTTGATAACATTCAACATTCATTCAAACCATGTGACAATGACAATGAAAGACTTCATCAAGGTTGCATATTTAGGCACTTTTTACAAAGGAAGCATATAATACAGGCAGACACCGCTTCACCCAACAGTATGGCTGCCCTGTTTCCACAGGGTTTTAATGCAGCAGTGTATGATTCATATCACATGATGATGTGTGGTTTCAGTTTAGTTGCTTATTACAAAATCTGGTTCCACCACAAGTGACCTTACTTCGCAGCTTAATTATATGCAGCAACAGAAAATATTTCATAAAACTGTCTATCCTTAACAGTAATAATTGAGACAGTCTGACAAATTATTACTTTCTTGTATTCTTATCATACATTATCATACCAAGGATTTTGTTACCATGGCTACACTAATGTGATTCTGACAGTCAAGGCTTCCAATGTCTGATGAATTCACTGCTATTTCAATTAAATACTCCACTACAGAAGCACTGTGGATGTCCTGGCAATGTGACAGTGTGCTTGACCATTTCAGCAATGTACTTTACATATCGGCATGGTGCCTGACATCAGCAAAGTGGGTGTCCCAATATTCCCAATAATTGATAATACAATTTGGAACATATGTCATATTTGGGATTTCACTTTCTTAGTAAAGTACAAATTCTAGTACTTTTTCTGGTTGAGTCCCATCCGGGATTTGAACCCGCACCCTCAGAGTCAGGCACCTAATCGCCAGCACACAAAGTCAGCCGCCTAGCCCGCTCAGCCACCGCGACTTCCACAAAAATGAAAGTCGGACAACTGGTAGTCTAGACTGCGTACGTGGAAGTCGCGGTGGCTGAGCGGGCTAGGCGGCTGACTTTGTGTGCTGGCGATTAGGTGCCTGACTCTGAGGGTGCGGGTTCGAATCCCGGATGGGACTCAACCGGAAAAAGTACTAGAATTTGTACTTTACTAAGAAAGTGAAATCCCAAATATGACATATGTTGCATTTGACCACTTTCTAAATGGCATCGTGTAATAATACAATTTGGCATTTCATCTTGAACTGCAAGTTATGAGTTTTGTACATATTCTGGAGACAAAACCATAATCCAAGTCCTACTAAACAGAACCAATGCCAAGCTATATTAATATATAATAAAGTACAAAATCTATAGCAGCATTAATGCCTAGATATTGTTTTGAGCAAGAACATTGGAAGCAATTCAATGCTGTACAACAGACCCCCTTGTACTTTTCTCTTGTTACAGTAGTCCTTTTCTGGAGTACATGGAATACAGGCACAACTACCCTCATGTATTGTAGTACATGAACTTAGGAGGTAGGTACATTTCCCTGAGGTAATAACAAAACTACTTATTTAATACAATACTTCTCTCATCAACCATAAAATATAAAAAAAAGTCCACTATTGTGCATACTTTTTAAATATCAACTTTGCATCTCACTTTTTACCAATATAAGGAAAATAGACAGTGCTAGGACCAGCTGACAATAAAAATCCAACCCACATACTGCACAGACAGTATGTCTGTGTTCTTCCTGTCATAAAGAAACAAAACTAATGCGTGGCGGAGTGTTTGAATGCAAGATTCAACAAAACACAGTGAATGAGTAAGTTGATAATGGTGGTGAAACAAGGTGTCTTGTACAGGTGTCAATGCATCACTTGTTTTCACATACCTCAGCATTTATGTAGCACACAGACTCAAGGACACTCATTTTATGGTTCACAGAAAAAAACAGACCAATCAGTACTCATTGTTTGAAGTTGATAAAATCAATTCTGCATCTTACTACTTTTTGTTTTATTTGGGTCTGATCTGTCAGATCTGTGTTTCCATTGATACTTGGTACCACACCCCAAACCCAGTTACACTCTGTGTAAACATGAGGAAAGAACTACATCTGTGTCTGTGTAACAGGGAAGAACAACTGACGGTATACATGTAGTATATGAATGTCCAGCTTGGCTGACAGCAAAGAGTAGGAGAGAACTTGTTGCAGCATCACACTTGATAAAGATGAAGACCCTTTCTCATGTGATAACTCACACACACATTTAATGCAGGTAAACAATGGTATTCAAGTGTAAGGGAAGATTGAAATTACCACTTCATCTCATGGCTTAGTTTGTCATCTCATGTCACTCCTTTGAAATGGAACTTGTCATACTTAACCTCTTCATATTGACGCAACCTTGACAAAACACCATATCTCAGCTGATGACACAACTACTTCAAGTCATCAAGTCAATCATTTTACCAGGTAAGTAATCCAAACCTGACAAGTTGGAATCATATAGTTTGTTGGATTGGTAACAAGACAATCTTGTCAGAGAAATCCACATGCAGCAGTACAACAGTCGGAGGGTGACTTCTGCCAATCCATCTCATGATAGATGTCTACTGTACACAGGCTTCACTGGCAGGCTGTACACAATCACTAGGTAGGGGATGTGACCTCACTTGAGTTTCTTAATGCGGCGTAGCTGGACGTAGGTGAGGAAAAGGAACAAGCTGGACATGATGAAGAGGGCAGCCTCTCTCTGCCACAGGTCCCAACCTGTCACATATGCAATGTCCTGTTGTTCTAGATAGGAGTTCCCAGTCACACTGAAACATAGAGAGTTGAATGTTTGAACAATGTGGTGAAAAGACCAGAAACTGTCAACTCACAAAAGAAACAGTTTGAAACAGTTGAGACTTACCAAATCTGTGTAATATTCCCCTCAAGCTTTTCATCACAGAATTCCTGATCCTTGAGCTCATTGATACAAAGGGCCTGGAATAGAAGACACACATTGTTATCACAGCAGCAGTGTCTTACACCACAGTGCCATAGTAATGCTACAACTGTCATAGGTCCACGTTGACAGATGTCTTAGTGGAACAGTCCTCCAGCTTACAGACTCACTGATACAAGCGTCCAGCTGACAGACACACTGATACAAGCGTCCTGCTGACAGACACACTGATACAAGCATCCAGCTTACAGACGCACTGATACATCTCTCCAGCTGACAGACACACTCATACAAGCGTCCAGCTTACAGACACACTGATACAGACGTCCAGCTTACAGACACACTCATATAAGCGTCCAAGGTATGAGGATGATGTAAACACACAAATATTAACTGCATATTTCCAATCAAATTTTACCCTTTTTTCACTTTTACTTGTGAAAGCATATTTACTACTCTCTCTTCCATGTCTGTGAAGGCTATGAGCAAGAAAACTGATGCAAAGTTCTAACTGCTTCTACAGACTGCTGGTACTTACATCCAGGCTGAACCTGAAGATGGAGATCCACTTGGCCCAGGTGAGCCACTCCCCAATAGAACCCAAGTTGATGAGCAGCCCACTGAACAACTGCAATGAACCACACGAGATGCACAATATACATACACACACCCTTTCCACAAACAATACAGTAACATATGTTATATTTGGGATAACATATTTTTAGTAAAGTATAGATTTGAGTACTTTTTGAGTGGAATCCCATTCCCTCAGAATCAGGCACCTAATCGACTGCATGCAAAGTCAGCTGCCTAACCTGCTCAGCCACCATGATGTCCACTTTTGTGAGTGAGAGAGTGAGTCAGAGTGAATGAGTCTGTCTGGTACTATGCTGCTTTCATCGAAATTCAAGCAGAATCATGGCGAAGGTCACCAGAAAAATTGGTTTCTAAACACTGCAGCAATGTTGGGCATTGACCCATTAACAAAGTACTGCATAAGTGCACACATTAGCCATTACAGCAGTACCCCACTGCCCCAGGTTGTGTCAACGAGTCCCAACTATTCACCATTATGAGGTGAGGTGAAATGGTCTTTAATGCTTAAATGTATTTTGCTCATATGGCAATGTGTGTGCATGTACTAGCCCAGACTAAGCAGGTTTTATGGTGATAGTTCATTGAAATACCATGCTGTAGTTGAGCAAGAATACCCCACTCAGGTATGTTATACTGACTCTGAGGTAACCAATCATTGTTTTACCCACTGATGTCGAACACCAGGCAGGGAAAAACAAGTACCATATTTTATTTCTTTTGGTATGATGTGCCCAGTGATCAAACCCCTGACCTTACGCTCTCAATTTAGACACTGTAACCACTCACCATCATGAAGACAAAGGAGAGTGAGATGAGGATGTTGGCCACAGCTCGGACCTGGATACTGGCACTGATAGCAAATGCCAGACTTGTGGCGGATAACGTTGTCAAGAAGAGATTCAGGAGGAAGAAGAAGAAATGACTTGCACCATTTTTGAATCCTGAAAGATAAGTTGGGTGTACATAATCAAATTCACTAAGCTGGTGATACTCGATTGAACACAACCTTGGAAAATAAGTGATAAGCTGTTTTTACATATTATCTCAAAAGTCTATGTTACAATTAGATGTCAAAGTAATGCCATGTATTTTCTGTACATCCAGCTTGTCAGCTGGGATGAGAAGAAACATCTATAACCAGGCTGTGATGTAAGGCTGTTTCTAGGGCAACAGTACTCACCAATGAGCCAGTAGACGACTGAGCTGAATACCGCTGTTGGTACCAGCCTCATGGGAACAAGATCACAGAAAACCTTCGCCAGGAAGAATGATGACACACGGTAGAATCCACTCACATTCTCATGCCTGGTGGAGAGCAGAGGTGTGTGTTATTACAAGAGCATCTTCAATACTTAGTCAACTTGAACAGCAGCTGATTTACTAGAGTCTGGGCTCGTTTATTAGAAAGATTCTTAAGGACAACTGATGATTAACATGACATAAACTCACAACAACTTACATAAACATGGATCTCTCACGAAGGAATATTTCTACAGCAGACAGGTTACCAAATATCTGATTCATCACCATGAAGAAAAAGGCACCAACTCTGAAACAAACAACAAAAACATTCACATGATGATTGACAATCTATTCTAATCAAGAATGTTCAGTGTCACATTACAGACAACACATGACCTATACTGGCACGGTTCAGTGTCACACTACAAACAACACATGACCTACACAGTCACAGTTCAGTGTGAAACTGCAGACAACAGATGACCTACACAGTCACGGTTCAGTGTCACACTACAAACAACACATGACCTACACAGTCACGGTTCAGTGTAAAACTGCAGACAACACATGACCTACACAGTCACGGTTCAGTGTAAAACTGCAGACAACACATGACCTAAACAGTCACGGTTCAGTGTAAAACTGCAGACAACACATGACCTACACAGTCACGGTTCAGTGTAAAACTGCAGACAACATATGACCTAAACAGTCACGGTTCAGTGTAAAACTGCAGACAACACATGACCTACACAGTCACGGTTCAGTGTAAAACTGCAGACAACACATGACCTACACAGTCACGGTTCAGTGTAAAACTGCAGACAACAGATGACCTAAACAGTCACAGTTCAGTGTAAAACTGCAGAAAACACATGACCTAAACAGTCACGGTTCAGTGTAAAACTGCAGACAACACATGACCTACACAGTCACGGTTCAGTGACAGAGGAAAGCAAAACTGAAGCTAACATTACTCATTGTGTCTAAGCATTTAGCTGCTGCTACCATTCCTACACCAACACACCTGTTCTGTATTCCCGAGGCTGCAGATGTGTCTAGCTGGAAGTACACAGCTCCAACGATGATGGCAAACAACAGCATCATGAACACCTGGAAACCAAATTTGTTTCATTAATATACTAACTGTATAAAGCATGTATGTAAAGTATCTCACCAGCTTCTGTGAACAGTTAAGGTGAGAATGTTCACACAACACCAGCTTCAGTCATCAGCTGAAGTGAGCATGTTCAGGTAACACCAGCTTCAGTCAACATGTGAAGTGAGCATGTTCCGGTAACATCAGTGTCAGTTGAATGTTTATGTTGCAAAAGAAGAAAAGTAGAAAAAGTCACATCATATCACATTAGTAGCATGATCCAGAATATACCAGTATATCTGAATTTCAGTGATCTATCAGAGTGATTCACCAGCACAAAATAATGGAAATATTTTCAATCATATACAGACTTATACATGTCATGCTAAACAATTTATGCATGCTGACTGTTCTCTTGTCTTTTCTGACACCTAGCGCAGCTGTAATTCAGTTGTGTACATATCTGGGATACGGTCTAAGCTGGAGAAGCTCCATTAAATCCTATTAACCTTTATAGGAATGTGTTTCGTACAAATGTAGGAACTCTAATGACCAAGCAGCATGGCTGGCAACAGACTCCTCTACACGTCTTCACTCAGGACTTAAGTGTTTCTGAAAGTTTTGGGGCTGATAAATGTTTATCAGACCATGTTAATTACTGAAAGTTAGAGGGATCAAATCAAATGACAGATTCTCAAGAAAATATGTGTTCGATTTAACAGGGTATTATCATCACATTTAACTCACCTGCATCATGGCCGCATGAGGATTCCTGAGAATATTCCGTAGTGTTCGACCAGCTACAACAACAAACTGCAAAGAGAATATTTCATGAAGCTTTTTGTTGTCATGTTCATCCGTATTAATGTGTTGGGCAATATATCCTGGTTTTGTGATATAACATGTTACACTTGTAAATATGATATTTAAGTAGGGGCAAGAGTTGTCTCCCTTTACCTGCTGCAGAAATGAGGTTGCATACTCCACTCTCTCCATGCGAACAACACCACCATTCTCAGATTCTTCCTTGAACTGGCTGTAGACTGGCTGCACCTCCATCATCAACCTGGTAATACCATGTACAGATTTAATTGATAACACCAACCTCCAACTATGACAAACTTGAAGGGTTTGATGTCTGGGAAGAAAATTCATCATTCAAACAATGCTGAGAAGAAACCAATACAAACAGTAACAGCACAGTAAACTACTCTACAGTGTTGTGAATGTATTTCATACAGTTATAAGGCTTTTAATGATGAAGGGAGGTGATACTGGTCTCAATACATTTGTATTGTGACAAGCAATAGAATACATTCAGCTATTTCAGAGACAGATCTTTATAAGTACTTACTCTTTATGCCATTTGGATTTTCTGAAGCCTTCAGCTAGTGTCTGGTTGACAGTCATCTCTTCTATAAACAAGAAATAATCAGTAGAATTCATATGATATCTGCACTTAACAAAACACTGATATCATTTGCCCTAAGCATGATAAACAAAGGAGGCGAAAAGGCCTATTCATAACATACGTTTACTTGACCACAGGTTTTAACTTGTTTTAAGTTCTGAGAAATGCTCCATTACCTTCCTCATGTTCCTATGTACAACCATGGAGCCAGTCACTTCCTCCATAGATGTGGCACCATCACACAGAACTGTCCATTAGCTTAATTCTGATCTAGTTAGGATATTCAGCATGAAAATGTAGAACCATCCTGTAAGGTATCACAATTTGTTGTAAAGAGCTGCATGTCCCAGTAGTGCCAGAATCAGATGGTTTAGGTTCAAAACTGCCTTGATTATGTTTCTTGGTATGCAGGCACCTACACCTAAAGCCTGCATTGTTACGGTTCTCCTCCAAGAGTAAACTGACATGCCAAGGCATGAATGAAGTACTGCTCAATGCAGAGTAAACACAAATCGCTGTATGTAAAGACTTCTCAGTGTTTCGAAAATGAAGTGACATGTAAATCATGTTTTGAACTGCCAGGCCTAAAAGTTACACTCACTCAGACTGTATGTCCAAGTGGATGATTCAAACCTGTGGTCACAGTAGTTAGTTCCCCATGTTATTAGTTCCACCCAGAACAAATATTGCCAGTGTATATGTACCACAGAAAAATGTTCCTAATAAGAGCTCTTTCATGGACATCGTTCTGTACCTGGTGTATATTCATTACCTTTTACTTCCTTGTTTTCCACGGAGAGCAAACACGTAACATCGCCATTGATGACATCAAGGAAGAAGTCAGGAGGGTTGTTGTGTTCCTCACAGATGTAACCTGGTAACAAACAAACATTCATGGCACACATAGAACTTTATAGCACTTTTAGTAATATTTGTAGCATACATGCAGCTACAACTAACAACTGAAAAACCAAAAATACTACACTGTCAGGGAACAGTCATAAAAACAGTCTTGGCAGGTATTGTAATAGAACCAAATAGGTATTGTCATGGTTACAATGAATGGAAAACTGGGTGTTGTCGTTGTTATAATGAAAGTAACACTAGGTACTGTCATGGGTACAGTGAATGGAATCCTAGGTACTGTCATGGTTACAGTGAAATGGAACATTAGGTACTGTCATGGGTACAGTGAATGGAATATTAGGTACTGTCATGGTTACAGTGAATGGAACATTAGGTACTGTCATGGTTACAGTGAATGGAATACTAAGTACTGTCATGGTTACAGTGAAATGGAACATGTAATGTCATGGTTACAATGAATGGAATACTAGGTACTGTCATGGTTACAGTGAATGGAACATTAGGTACTGTCATGGTTACAGTGAATTGAATACTAGGTACTGTCACGGTTACAGTGAATGGAATAATAGGTACTGTCATGGGTACAGTGAATGGAATATTAGGTACTGTCATGGTTACAGTGAATGGAACATTAGGTACTGTCATGGTTACAGTGAATGGAATACTAGGTACTGTCATGGGTACAGTGAATGGAATATTAGGTACTGTCATGGGTACAGTGAATTGAATACTACGTACTGTCATGGTTACAGTTAATGGAACAATAGGTACTGTCATGGTTACAGTGAATGGAATATTAGGTACTTTCATGGGTACAGTGAATGGAATATTAGGTACTGTCATGGGTACAGTGAAATGGAACATTAGGTACTGTCATGGTTACAGTGAATGGAATACTAGGTACTGTCATGGTTACAGTGAATGGAACATTAGGTACTGTCATGGGTACAGTGAATGGAATCCTAGGTACTGTCATGGTTACAGTGAATGGAACATTAGGTACTGTCATGGTTACAGTGAATGGAATATTAGGTACTGTGATGGGTACAGTGAATGGAATACTAGGTACTGTCATGGTTACAGTGAAATGGAACACTAGGTACTGTCATGGTTACAGTGAAATGGAACTCTAGGTACTGGTGTGGTTACAGTGAATGGAATACTAGGTACTGTCATGGTTACAGTGAATGGAATACTAGGTACTGTCATGGTTACAATGAATGGAATACTAGGTACTGTCTTGGTTACAGTGAATGGAACATTAGGTACAGTCATGGTTACAGTGAATGGAATATTAGGTACTGTCATGGGTACAGTGAATGGAATACTAGGTACTGGTGTGGTTACAGTGAATGGAATACTAGGTACTGTCATGGTTACAGTGAATGGAATACTAGGTACTGTCATGGTTACAATGAATGGAATCCTAGGTACTGTCATGGTTACAGTGAATGGAATACTAGGTACTGTCATGGTTACAATGAATGGAATCCTAGGTACTGTCATGGTTACAGTGAATGGAACATTAGGTACTGTCATGGTTACAGTGAATGGAATATTAGGTACTGTGATGGGTACAGTGAATGGAATACTAGGTACTGTCATGGTTATAGTGAAATGGAACACTAGGTACTGTCATGGTTACAGTGAAATGGAACACTAGGTACTGGTGTGGTTACAGTGAATGGAATACTAGGTACTGTCACGGTTACAGTGAATGGAATACTAGGTACTGTCATGGTTACAATGAATGGAACATTAGGTACTGTCATGTTTACAGTGGATGGAACATTAGGTGCTGTCATGGGTACAGTGAATGGAATATTAGGTACTGTCATGGGTACAGTGAATGGAATACTAGGTACTGTCTTGGTTACAGTGAATGGAACATTAGGTACTGTCATGGTTACAGTGAATGGAACATTAGGTACTGTCATGGTTACAGTGAATGGAATACTAGGTACTGTCATGGGTACAGTGAATGGAATACTAGGTACTGACATGGTTACAATGAATGGAACATTAGGTACTGTCATGGTTACACTGGATGGAACATTAGGTGCTGTCATGGGTACAGGGAATGGAATATTAGGTACTGTCATGGTTACAGTGAATGGAACATTAGGTACTGTTGTGGGTTACAGTGAATGGAACATTAGGTACTGTTGTGGGTTACATTGAATGGAACATTAGGTACTGTCATGGTTACAGTGAATGGAACATTAAGTACTGTCATGGTTACAGTGAATGGAACACTAGGTGATGTTGTGGTTACAGTCATGAAGAGAAGAGTGCTTATAGGGATGACATATGAATACTGTCCTGTGTGAATAAGTAGCATCTCTAGGATCACACTACCTGCAGTGATTTGTCTGCATGTCATCAAGTAGAACAAATGGAAACCTACCCATTTCCTGGAAGAACTGCAGAGATTGACTTGCAACACCATGGTAAACAGTTTGTCCCTGTGACAACATCATGAGGCGATCAAACTGCTTGAAGATTGAGTACCTTGGTTGGTGGATTGAGAAGATAATTGTGCGTCCTCTCTGTGATAAACTGAAAAACAAAACATAATAACCTTCAATTCTGCACAAAGTAGTAATAAACTTATTATACAGAGTCTTACAAACACTGATGGAACTTTAGTAGTGTCTGTGACTTCCATTAAATCATCTGACACTTTGCTGACATGTTGGAACCGATGCTGGAGATTTAGAGACATGGAGCAATGGTTAACAATCCTTCTTCTGTCATATGATGGGAAGTACCTTCTAAGCATGTGAATGACTGCATTTGCCGTGCTGGCATCCAGGCCTGTGGTTGGTTCGTCCAGGAAGAGCACGGGTGGGGAGATAATCAGCTCCATACCGATATTTGTCCTACGTCTTTCACCCCCTGATACACCTCGCATAAATTCATTACCAACCTGAAAACAATAGCTTGAAAAGTGGTCAAAGAGTTGGGTTAACCTTGAAGATCAAAATCATCCAAATCGACTGGTGTCTGTGTAATCACCCAATGTAAGCTGTCACCAAATTTGAAGACACTGGGTACAACAGTTCATGAGATATCGCATTAACAAGCGTAAAGAGTCATAGTGACCTTGAAAATAAGGCCAAGGTCACCAAAGTCAAATGGTATCTGCGTAATTCCCAAATGTGGTCTGGTACCAAATTTGAAAACATTTGGTACAACAATTCATGAGATATTGCATTTATCAAGAGTTTGAAAAGTGATCAAAGAGTCGGGGTGACCTTGAAAATAAGGTCAAGCTTACCAAAATCAACTGATGTCTGCGTGATCCCCCAATGTCACCAAACTTGAAGACATTGGGTATCACAGTTCATGAGATATCATGTTGACAAGAATCAGGATGGACATACAGATGGATGAACAGGTGCTGTTGAATACATAATAGTAATAATGCCAGCAGAACTCCCAGCAAAAGCTTTCAAACTTTCAAGGTCAATAACCAAAACCAAAAACATACTGATAAAAAATGTCATATTTGGACTATTTCCATTATACCCTGGATTATAGACCCCTGTATGTTATATAAATATCAGGAAAATGGATCCTGTTGATATGGGAGCCATCATAATCAAACTAACTATGCATTAATGCCAATGGCTAGCGGATACTGGTTACAGGAAAGGGAGGCTAATCTGTCTTACCTTGGTGTTGGCACAGGATGACAGTCCAAGTTCCTGGATGACATTGTCTATCCTGTCATTTCTCTCCTTCACCGACACAGACCGGGAGAGGCGCAGTGCAGCTGAGAACTGTAGGTTCTCCCGCACTGTCAGGGTTCCCATGACAACATCATCCTGCAGACACAACACAAACAGTTGTAATTACAAGTACTTATATTGGTTACAGCTACCTCCATCATGAAGTGGTATTTGTCTTTCTAAAATGGTGTAGATCCAATTTGCAGGAGACAGGCAGTTTGACTGATCCTTCTGTCCCTTCAACATTAGATCACACCATGTTGCTCCTGATGTCATCTAATGCCATAGCTAAGGACAAAGAAAGAGATTAATGTGTCTCAAACTCAAACAGTGAGTCAAAACTTTGAATGGATAGATGGATGAAATACAATGTCTCATTACATATACTCACACTGACACTGTCAATGAACAGTAAAAAATAACCTTTTTCAGGAAGTCTTGAGTCACTAATATCCTAATATTGCTTCTAAAAAATAAATTTTACAACTTGCAATATACAAGGACCATCCAAACGTAATTCTCCCATTTACACTTCTAATGTTCTTGCTTGCATTTCAAGTATTTTTGAGGACAATGACACCTTATGACATTCTGACTAGTGACACTTGGCTGTAAAATTAAGGTTGGGTATGTGTGGGGTTGTTTTAAGTTAATAAAATGAAACTAAATGCATCACTTAAGTAAATAAATGCCAGTTGTACCTTCCATAAGACTGGAAACAAATCCCAGCAATACCACTTTTCACACCAAACTTCATACTGATAGTGGCTATTTCATGCATGATAGGTAGGACTTTGCGGTACCATTACTGGGATACCACAATATCCTTTTCAGATGATGAGCATTGCAATATTCTTTTTCAGAACTAGTATACTGGTTGATAAAATATTATAAGTTTCATGAATACCTCAACGTTTTAAGTTAAAATCTACACAGACTTTCATTCTCAACTTAGTTCCCCTTAGTAATCAATTGTCAAGACAGTATATTTCACATACTCTAAACTGTATAAAACAAGTAATTGCACGTACACTCTGTACCACTCACTGTCAAACTCGTTAGCTCCTAATATATTCCAACGTATAAAAAAAAAGGCAAAATAACACTAAGGGAAAAGAAGTACTATTCCCAACAGAAGTGAAGATATCCCTTAATCAAATCACAGGCCAGTCAAACACAAATCACTTGACAGGTCCATATTTAACTTCACATATTCAGTAAATGACCCTCGTCTTCACAGATGTCCCACATGTTACACTTTTTCCCACCCTGAGCCAGCAACTGATACATGAGAACATCAAAAGCTCTGACATATGTCATTACGTTAGGTCATGATGGAAGCCAGTCTTAATGGAGCTTTTCTCATAAACCAATGTTATCTTAATTTAGCTTGCACATGTAAGAAAATGTTGATTACCCAAACCACTAAAAATACCAGATAACGAAAATACAGCTCATATTAACAGCTGCCACCTGTTACCCACTATCCAGTCCCACAGGGCACTATACATATTCCCTGCAGCAACTCCCAGTAGTATGCTGAGTAAGATAAGAAGCTGCTGATGGTCCTGCTCCAGGTCATGTTAAGAGTAGGTGACTAGTTCAAATTCCTGCACCATGGTCAGCTCGGTCAGTAGGGCAAGTTGGGCCCCAAGCTGCAGGACACAAGTGTCAGCAAATTACCTACCACATCATCGTGGGAAATCATAAACAAAACTGTCATCATCATCATCATCATCATCTTCTTTCTCACCTGTACAACATATCCCACCATACACTTGAAGTTGGAAGGAGGCAGAGCGCCATCTATCAGTACTTCACCGGACAGGCCCTGTGGATCTTTCCTCCCAGCCAGGATGTCCAGCAATCTGGGGAGAGGACACCATATCATACTGTATTCATTATAGTGGGCATTTCATCATACGAATATTGAGCAGATGTTCTTTCATACAACAGTCAGGAACTTTACAGCTACTGTGTAAGCCTTTGTCACCCCTCAGATAAATTTTACAAATTCTGATTGGTTATGGTAATAGCCAAAAGCATACAAAACCATGTAGGCAGATTTTCCTGGGTGTACAAACCATATACTCTGTCAAATCTGTCATGTGACACGCTATACAGGCTATACAAGTGACATTAATCTTAGATGGAATGTGCCTGCCAAATGTCTGATTGCTTTTAAACTTTAGAGCTGATGTAAACAATTATACAATTATGAGGATAATAAAATTGTAATAAAATTGTTATCATAATTTCTAATTTGCTTGTGTCAATAAATGTATCCAAAAAAGAAAATGTTTCCATATTTCACTTGTGATTTAACATGAAGTAATGCTATTAGTTTATCATAAACTAAGCTATCTTTAGTTATCTTGAGTCCTTTTATGACTGTTCAGGAAATATCATGGTGAAATGTTTTGCGTCTCATTTAAGACAAGGTAAATAAAAGATCTTAGGGTTAATAAATTTGTCATACATTGTTTTGAAAGGGTGTATGGGACTGTTGCACCACAGAAAATAGGGAACTTACAAGGGTCTTACATTTCTGAGCTCCCTTTCACAACACTGTCAATAATAGTATTCTGAGCACGGATCACACAAAACAATGTTGGATAGCACGTGGAATACTGAACACAGTCACAATTACGACTGAAGTTTATTCTTTCGTAGTGTTTCTACAAGCATCTGGTGCTAGGTACGTTTTTTCCCATAACATTTTTCATAAAATGATTGACACTGGTACTGACCACAAAACACTGAAACTGACTTACGATGTCTTCCCACTTCCAGTTGGGCCCATGATGGCATTCATACCAGGCTTGAAGATACCACTGAAAACAGTAGTCATGGTAACTAATCACATGTGAAATACATTTTATCCGCCAACCGGTAATTCAGGAAGTTTGTAATTACAAAGTCACAAAACAAGTTAGTAACTGCACAGTTTGGCAGAAACTGCTGACACCTACTACAGCTACATACATATCCTGAAATTCAAAAAGAAGTCAATTTTGATATTGCCTCCTCCAAAAAAATGGCCTCAAATGTCAAAACTGTCACTCATATATTACATTGTATTTGTACTTTGGTACTGGATGATAAATAAAATATTCTTCTAGTGCCTTTTGACAATAGAAATTCTCCTATACATCCTCCTATGTTTAGAGAAGAGGATATTAACAGCCTACACACATAATGATCTTTTGTAGTAACTTTGTTGTGAAACTGGCTTTTAACAGTGTTTACGTAAAGTTCAACATAACTGAGTGAATGAGTATAGTTTTATGTCACACTCATCAATATTCCAGTCATATGGTGTCAGCCTGTAGATAATCGAGTCTGGACCAGACAATCCAGTGATCGTCAGCATGAGCATCAATCTGCGTGATACCATGACTTCTGTCAACCAAATCAGCAAGCCTGACTACCCTTACCCTGCTAGTCACCTCATACAATAAGCATGGGCTAAGGAATATATAAATATTCTTTGACAGAGTAGTCAGTACAAAATGAATAAGTACATTTCTGTAAGTACATAACAGTTGTTCAGTCACATAGGGGAATGAGCTGCCTGTCAATAAAGCCACCCCCAGACAGACTCCTGAAGCATGGCACTGTGGATTTGGGTGTGGGCTACTGACCAGACAGGTATTGTCACTATCCATGACTGACTCCCATTAGAATTATATGCCACAAGCAGCAGCTACAGCCTACACAGGATGGCTGACTCACAGTCATAATTAGGCTGTAGATAAAATAGTCCAGAAGTACAATCCAGAGTACTGTGGCACCCAATGGTGGAGGGGTTACAGATATCATGACATGACTGAAAGTTGAAATGTGACTGTTCCATGAATGCCTGTAAACCTTGGTCAGTCACACCAGCCATTGACAACATAAGCAACAGTTCACCATGGACCACACAACCCACAAGGTCATGTCCATCAGACATTATACTGTTTTTCTGCTAAATTAATGCTGCAAAATAAGCTCATGTCTGACAAAGCAGGCTGAAACATATCACTAACTTAGTGATTTATTGTATAAGGACTCTAACAGTGTATATGCAGGTGATAGTATAGCAAGAGATATTTGACAAGTACAATAGCAAAATCAGTAAAATATGAGGCTTGGGGTGAACCTCTGCTGTAGGAAGACGTAGACAGGTAATACACTCCAAGCAGTGTAACGGATGGCTACAGATCAGCTGTCGGGTAGACAGTATGTCAAACTGAACTAAGCATGCATAGCCTTACATGGTGGGAGAACAGTTTTGAGTAGAATTGTTGACCTAAACATTCCTGGAAAGAAATGTGGGAATATGTCTTTATGCTGATTATCTCAGCCTGAACAGACAGTGATGGAGAGTATGTGTTGACTTAATGGTTCTGTAGAGTTTCCTGACCACCAGTCAATAATACCTTCACACAGATGTTTGCAGGGATTCAGTGCCTACTACAATGGTGAGTCTGTGTACCGAAACTGACAGTTTGTAAGGGTTCAACAAATCCTGGCAATTGGTACTATTGCTTCAAGGTGGTGCAAAGTGGGCAGAACCACAGAGTTATTGTTGGAGCAGACAATATCACTGTCTAATTATAATTACTAAATACCCTCTGTAATGTGCTGTCTCTGGTGTTTGTTGCGTTTTAAGGCCTATAATAACTTTTCATGGAAAGCCATGTACATATTATACGCCTGTGATAAGAAATTACATTGCAGACTTGACATTTTCTTTGCATGAATGTGATGCACTTCAGTCAGTTCTATAGTCCTTTAAATAGGTTAAATGTAGAGATATTCTCTGGTGAGGAACTTTGATGTCTGATCCAGATAGGTTGTTGGACAAACACCAGAGTAGTGTTCGAGGCACTGCCATGAAAGGATGAAAGGAATACACAACAGCGACACATAGATGCCATGCAAAGTGTGACATGGACTTGTGTAATCGACTGTGTACTGACCCACAACCTCTCACACTAAACGAGTACTTTATATAGCTTATTCAGTTCAAATCAGAGGTCTGTCTTCTGTCTGTGTGAATCCTATAGATTGCAGGACTACATACGTCACAGTATTAAAACTTCAGGTACAATTGATGTACCTATGTAGATTACTTGTCTTCTTGGGTTTTTAGCCTTGCTGTTACGAGGGAATGTTCTGTGTAGTTGCTGCTTTGATACAGAAAAGCACATTACTGTATAAGATTTATCATAACATGACAGCTACATCCCCGTGGCTGTTCACTGGTCTAAGTTCCCCAGTTTGGGGATACTTGCTCTCTATTTCTTAACCCTGTTTGATACGGCACCACTGATTTGTTACATTGTCACGATTTAGGTCAAGTGCACCAACCCTTATAGCTTTTATGTTGTGGAGTCAACTCAATAACTTTTACACACAACTCGTTTGGAATGAAAGTTAACAAGCATTCATGTTGTACAGCAAACTTGACAGAATCAAGGGTGGGTGGGTTGTGTGTCACTACAGCATAGAGCGTGTGACGAGTGCCGATAGAGCAAAGGTGATACTGTCGTTCATACATATATATAAACTCATATTCTAACCAATAACATACAAGGGCTACATCGAGTAGTCCTTGGTATAGTGCAATATCATCTAGTTATATGCTGACTACTGGTACTGAAGATCAGGAAGTAACCTCTTGTTTACATTATGACATGTATCTAAGATATCATAAATCATGGGAAATATATATATTTTAATTTTTAAACTCTATGGTACACAACCTAAAAACGTGTAACAGTACTAAAATGTCATCTTTATTAATATGCTTTGTACATCACTATACATATTTATTCAATTTTGGGGACAATTGCTTATATGATGATTTTGTAAAACATATCAGTCTAAGTAAACTTGTCCTCAGTACTTTTCATTACACTCCACTACCGAGTCTAACAAAACCTTATGGGAGGTCGCGTCAGGTAACCTTTGAGACTGACCAATCAGAACACAGCTTACCAAATCGTGAAAGTGCACATTCGCACACACCTTTTGAACTTTTTATCTCGAAAAGGTTCGTACCCGAAAGATTCTGAATGCTGTTTAGCATATGCTCACTTCCGGGTGATGCACACGACATACGTACAGCCATGACAACAGTGAGTCTGTACAGCCATGACATCAGTGAGTATGTACAGCCATGACAACAGTGAGTAAACAATTGCTGAAAATAGTGTTTTTGACAATATTCAAGGATGTTATCTTGCGGATATATTAGCTAATGGTAACCATGTCAACAGAAACCCCTAAGCGCCGATACTGCAGGTCAAATAACTGTGTTATATGCGGATTTTTGTTTGTGGAGAAATCTGTGTCGATGACCTGACTATTTTGAAAGTCCCTCCGATCCCTAAATCGTAGCCGGTCTGATTGGTTAAATCTACGTAACCGTCTCGTGTTTGATTGGACGGTCATTGGTCGCTCAAAGGTTACCTGACACAACCTTCTTCTAGGTTTTGTTAGACTCAGTGGTGGAGTGTAACGAAATACACTGAGACTAAGTTTACTTTGACTGAAAACATATATGTTTGAGTATTGTCATATTCAATATTAGAATCTCTAAGTACCGTGTTTTTGGCAAACGTCTTGAGCAGTTCAAGCACAGTCAATGATTTTTGTCTTGTGCAGGTACTATCACAATTTATCATTTTCATGAATTAAACCGAGACAGCTTATCATTATCAGTTATTCAACTCAGCGATCATCATGAGACTATATCTGGACATAGCCAGTCCAATTTTCACCTGTAGGATTAAAGTACCTTTACAAACACCAACACCTTTCAAAACAAATTACATAAAAAGTCATCTCGTCCAGAATGAAACGGTCGACATATTTATTTGTAGTTCACAGGGAAGTTGACAAAGGCAAGGGGGGTCACTCGAGCGGAAAGCGCGTGACAGATGCGCGCCCTCGGAACAAAGAGCACACTTACTGTACATCATGAAGTATCTTCTTTTTCACACTGCGCCCACAGCACGTCTTGTTTTTCACTGCTATCTCATAACAGATCTTGTGGGCTGACAACACGGATCCAGATTGCTTATCGCTCCCTCCCTCCAAGTCAATTTCCACAGCATCACCATCGTATTTTGTTATTCCATTTGGTTGTGCTTTCACCAAAAGCTTTTCCTGAAACAGTGAGATTAGACGACATGTATCACAACGAAAAGCAGTGCGGAAATTAATTCATTTGGCTCACTGCTAGAAATGTTTACCATGTTATTTTCCGGCTCCATATTTCTCCTATGGGACGTGTACATTATTTCGTAGGTGAGGCAGCTTGTTGCAGTGATGCAAGTAAGCGAACAGTTCAGCCTGTTTGCAACTGCATGGCACGCGAATGGTATTGATTTTCTAGTGACAATGATCGAACCACCGTTTTCAAATAATATGGTTCACATCGTAGCATTGATACGTGTTGGTATCATCGCAGTAGTAGGTCTTTCCGCTTTCAATTTCCTATTAGCACAGTGGGTTCTTCGATAGAAATTCCTGTTTCAGAAACAACGGGAAGTCCCACGTGACTCATGGGCCACGTGAATAAACGTCAACAAGAACTCTCGGTGCTTGTAAAGGCTCTAACATCGTTTGATTGCTGTGACAATCTTTAGTTTTTAGTATGGAAGCGGAAGGTGTTGGCATAATGAAATATATATGCGCACAATAATTACTTGTGAATGGTCAGCAGATCGACGGCATCACTTTGGTTCTTATACAGTGCTGGAAGGGTCCAAGACAAGTGAATTATTGTGTGTACTACTCGCCCACAGTCTAAGTGGCAGGTTGTCATTTAATCATGGTAAGGATGGATCAGGCGAAGTTACCTGCTAATGAAGTTACCAACGTGTGATGTAGCGGAAATATTGAATATTGCCGGGTGTGGCGTTTTCAACAATATACAAGTCGCAGGAACTTTTTAGCATCGTGCAGGAGACATAGATTTGCCCACAACTATACTTGTAGTGCCATGTTGTCGCTCACACCTTACTGTAGTCGGTTATTACGTACTTATCACAGTTTTGAATTCTGTGGGAAATTTCCCGTTTCTTAACTGATACTATCCAGTATCATCTTATGAGAGGCATTAGTCTTCCAAATGAGCTACGATGCATTGTAAATGTCGCCAGTTTTGACAAATAACGAAATCGGTAATTAAGGGTGTGGTGTATGAACAAACCGGATTAATTACGCTAGCGTATTATCTCATTTTCAAAAACAGCATATTTATCATCACTGATATCCCCTTTTTACCAAATTCCCAACGGTGATATTCTGAAACATCTGAAACATAAATCTAAATTCGGTTGAGATAGTTTGGAAAGTGCACGATCACGAACGCCGAAATGAACATTCTGCCATATATTGGATAATGTATACAAAATATAACTTTTCGCGAAGGCTGGTCATGAGACATAAATTACTTCACATACATTTTACACTCAACTGCGATAAATAAGTCACTGGATTCTTCATCCATTTAGACAATAAAACCAGAAAACAGTGTCGTGATGAAATCAAACGAAACATATTGGGTGTGAAAACCACAGGGGATTGGGCAAAAATCTTACATCAGCCTATACATTCTGTCACAAACGGGGACATACCTTTTGATAGTGTTTAGGCCCCGTAAGTGACAGTATATACACCTTGATGCCAAAATTTTGCCTTACAAGCACCTGTGGTGAAAAATACGGTGCTCCTAAGAAAGCCTGAGAGTTTACACTTTTCAGACACCCACTCGTCCATTCGTAGGATGCGTAGGGTCAATACTGTTAGGATATATGAGGAAAAGGGTAAAAAGAAATATGTAATTAAATTGGATACATTATAATTCCTTCATGGATACATTATAATTCCTTCATACATTTATACCAAGTTGTTCAACTGTCGGTGCAGCGTGACGCCATGACAGTTTGTGATGTCATAGCATTGTTGTACATATGTGCAGATTACCTTGAGGTGAAGGTCGGTTGAATAAGCGAAAAATACAATAAACCGTATATCCACTGTTAAAAGTTTCGATATTGTTATGTATGAATACTTTTGCTGTTTTTTTTACATAGGTTTTCACTTTCAGGAAACTATAATTTCATTATCTACATTGTGCCTTCCCGTTCAGTATCATGAACCCAATCAGCCAAGTCGCCGTTACAACCGAGCTTGCCAGAGTCCACATAGATAGCGGTCGCAGCTGGGAAGGTTTATTCCTTATGACAATAACCCCCTGAAGGTTTTACCAGGTATGACGAAAGATCTTAGCTCAATAGCCCCAATGGTCATACTTAAGCGCTTTATATAAAAAAAAACAACCCAAAAACCCCCAAGGCATCATAGCCCCTACGACACTAACCCCCTATCAAGGTTAATTAATGAAGTCCTGTAGATTATATATTCTCTATTAGGTGTGCTGCAATAATGCAAAGTGTTGTGATTGCCAGACTCAACTTCCCAGCGTAGACACCTGATTGGCTAAATAGCCAACCAAGGGAGGTAATAAATTCATGGGACAGAGCCTTAGAAACATCCAGGGTATACTGGCGCCTTATCGGAACGTATACCCTGGAGATGTCAAGGATGGGTCCACACTTGTATTGGCATATGTATTGTGTATAGTTGGAACATTGCTGAGCGCGACATAAAAGAAAAACACAAATAAATGGAATATATAGAAAACAAGACGAGTATGTCGTCAAACGTTTGTGAAAAACGCACACCCGAATCATTAGACGTTATTGTTCATAATATCATATAAAAATATGACCAGGACATTTCCACATACAAATGTAGGTATTCATGACAAATATTTATAACAAATTACTTTCCCAAAGTAATAAAGTCAGTTGTATCGTTAAATAAAATCTCAGTATATGTAATCGTAACGCCGTTTTACGCTACAAAGTGGTACATACCCAATACTTCTGGTTTTGTTATACATTTATAAGTTAAGTACAAAGTAAGGACAAGCTTTAAGGATAAACAACTCTGTTAGAATTAGGGGCTATACGTAACGTTCTGTACCTCTTACGTGGTTTATCAACATCAGTTAATGACCCATGCATCGTTCAAAAGAGATTGTTTTCATGCAGAAATGTGTCAGTACTAAGAAATTTAATAAAGAAAATTTTCAATTAGACACATTTTAAGAAATTAGGTTGGAAAAGCGATGGTAAGTGGAGTCGCCAACATACCTGGTGACACACATATACAAACCGAGAGACGCTGGAGACAGTAACCGCCGTTTCAGATGCAAATAAGTAAGTTTCGTGTGGATAAATACGGTTGTAACTAACACATTTGGGACATTTTCGAGTGAAAATCGCCAATGAGCCCACGCACGTACATACATAGATACATACAAACATTCAGGCATGCACACATGCACACGTACCTGTTTCACAGGATTCGTCATTGTTTACCCTTGGGCCACGGCGCGCAAGTGACCAGGTAAAGTCACTATCCGAGACTATAGAGGAGACAGGCTGACAGATACTTGTCTTGTAACATGACAAGTGTTTTACGACTTTACATAAACCGCCTTACTCAACCTTATATGTAACTTTAAAAACTATTTTATACGGCAACGGGTTAAAATAAACCAAGGAACAAAAGAACATCCAAAGTGATTCTATCAAAGTGTGGTTTTGAATTGAGAAATATTTTATAATTAGCGACATTTGTATACGTGTAGGTCAAAAACTCCAACTTAGTGACTGAATACTTCTTAAATATTTCTCACATATAATTTTATTTAAATGTGTTAAATATTTTCTGAAAATCCCATAATCCATAACTGTTGATGGACATCTTAAAAATCTTCTTTTGAACAATACATTTGATTGTTTTCTGCACGTCTAAAGCGTATCTAACACTTCCAACATCGCGATGGTAATGCTCATATGGTTTTATACCAAATCTTTGCTGAACTAACATATTTCTCGACAAACATGACCCGCGAAGGTCCCGGGGTAGAATAGCCCTTCAACAACCGATGCTTGCCATAAAAGGCGACTATGCTTGTCGTAAGAGGCGACTAACGGGATCGGGTGATCAGGCTCGCTGACTTGATTAACACATGTCATCGGTTCCCAATTGCGCAGATCGATGCTCATGTTGTTGATCACTGGATTGTCTAGTCCAGACTCAATTATCTACAGACTGCCACCATATAGCTAGAATATTGCTGAGTGCGTTATATTTTATACATTAAATGCAACTAAAACTCTTTCAATGTTTCAATGTACCAAACAAACAAAACAACAACCCAAAACAAACAAACAAACAAAAAACTAAAAAAAACCCCTAAACATCTTGGTACAGATCAACTCTGTTACAGAAAATGAACTATTTAACATAACAAAACTGGCCGTTAATCCATTACCGTTGGAGGAGAACCCATGGTATGTTATTACATATTTTGACCTTTGACCTATATATAGCTTCAAAAGGACAGCCGGGCTACGTTGCGTAAATGACAGCTACAGAATATTTTCATGCAAATGTCGTTATTAAGGCGATATATATGCAGAGTTGATAACTTTCATATGACCTGGATATCAAATGTGCCTCGCGTGTAAAGTAAGCAGTCTATATCAGTACACCGACCGATCGAGGCACCTAGCTTGGCATAAAGTGATATGTGCGTCACTCGAGTAGGAATGCCGGCCCGTGTTATTGTGTTACGTAATGGTGCCGCGTACAACACACGCGTAAAATAATGCACAGTTTCTGAAAATATGGAATTTTTATTGAAATAAGTTTAAATGTAACAGACGCGAGAGTTGAATGAGGGAACTGAACTTCTGAGAGTCTGAGAAATCTAGACTTTTTCATCGACATATGAGACAAAATGTTATGGATGTCAACCTCTTCTTTATTAATTAAACAGCGTTTCTGGGCTATTCCTTGCGCCTTCGTCAGGTAGATGCTGTTAAACTGTTAGTCAGCATGCACGTGACGTAGGGGCAAGATATATTCCAGATACGTGGATCCTGTTAAAAGTTTAGTCACCAACCACCTTACGAAGGGGCAAGATTTAGTCCAGAAATGTGGATCCTGTTCAACTGTTAGTCAGCATCCACCTGACGAAGGGTCAAGGAATAGCCCATAAACGCTGTGTAAATAATATAGAAGACGTTGACATCCATAACATTTTGTCTTATTAGACAAATACCAACATCTAAATGCCTCTCAAGAACCTTTTTCAACGACGTTTATGTTGCAGTGAGGGTACGGTGGAAGATTAAATAAGATGGTTCGCCGACTTTTATATGAGGCAGGCTGTCAGACGTTGTCACTTGACGCTATGCAAGTATACTACGTGCGCTTCGTTTACTTTGACATTCATGCAGCTGAAAAGCACAGCGAATCGGTGCTCTTCGTTTCAGTGACAAAAGAAAGAAGTAACACCACTGACGGGGACACTTTACGCCACGCCATGTAAATATACTTATATGTAATTAAATCTACTCGGCGAAAGCATCGCAATGCACAGAAATGTTGGAAGAGTGTGTCTATGAATTAGCACATGTGATGCATCTGGTCTCACATCAGGCGAGTGTGTTTGCCTCTGTTCACCCACCAGAAAATGGGTACTCGATGGGATAAGTCATGTCACCATAACCTTCTAGCACCGGCAGTTTGGGTTATCCGGGGTAATAATATGCCTGCTTTGACTGTTAACGCTATGAGCATTTACCTCGTGAGTGGAGTTTGGGGCAATATAAATGTACATCTTACTATTATTATTAAGAGTGTAAAAATCCGTACGTTTACATATAATCACATGTCATTTTATCCCATTTGTGTGAATCGATGCTCATGCTATTGATGACTGGATTGTCTAGACAGGATTATTTACCGACTTCCGTTGGAATACAGCTGAGTGTGGCGTTTAACAATAACCAACCAACCAACCAACATATATACACAATTTATAAACCCTTGGATGCCCTAAAGACCTATGACTGATGTTAAAATGTATAGGTTTGTGTGCATCATATCCCTGTTCGTGGTTTCCCTTACCTATTACGACAAGCAGGAATCAGGAATCAGGATTTTTATTCTCATAAATCATACAAAATGATGTAGAGAACACACATGTATTTTGAATATTGTGATAGGTACAATGTGGCATTATGGCTTATATGCAAATGAGTATAATATTGATGTGTAGCTAAAACAGGGGGAATGCAATTTTCGTTAAACAAGAGAATTTTTTCTTGCCAAAATATAATAGTCAGATCCCATAAGGAAAATAAATTTATAAATATTGAGATTGTTGCAAAAATAACTAGGGAGAATACGTTTTCTTACACCATCTAGGATTCTGCATAAGATAATATGAAATTCGCTACATTACAGACTGAACATAGTCTATCTTCTGTGTTTGCATGTTGGCAGTTTTGTTATCCAGACACGCGAGGCTGATTAAATAAGGTTCTTAGTTGGGATTATTCTTATATAAGGGGTAATATTTTGCCTTTTGGTGATTTTTGAAGGTCAGCGTAACTGATCTACAAGTGTGTGTTTAACAGTATTTTTTTCAGCAAGGATGAGACGGGATAACTTTGAGACTGCCATGTATGAGATAACCTAACATTTTGAAGTATACTTTTCACTATATTTAAAAGATCAAATTGAACACAGGTGGACACGTTAGCCATTACATTATACGCTATGTGATGATGTAATGACTTTGCACCAGTAGCTTATGATTCTTGTATTAATCATTACTTCTATTGGGTGTCTACCGATCTCCTCACAGACCCTAAACTTTAGAGTAGACTGTCTTACCTTAAGTATATATTTACAAAATTGTAAAATTGTTCTTCCTAAAATAGTTGTATTTCCATGCCACCAGACTTCTGACCCATATAATAAAATTGGTAACGTTCATTGATTGACAAGTTTTAGGTAACAGTCGACTGGAAATGGTTCCTAATGGTTTTAAAAACAGAAAACATTGCCCTTGTTGCTTGTTCAGCAAGTCTCTTAATCGCTTTAGTAAACTTACAATTGCCATTCGACAAAATTCCCAGGTATAGATATTCTCGGACAACTTCAATTTCCTGTTCAAAAAGTTTCAACCTGTATTTGTTCTTTACATAGCGTTTGGAAAAGATTACAGTTTGGGTTTTATGTTAGCGAACTTTAAGTTTCCACAACATGCAATATGTTGAGAAATTGTCTAAGCTTACCATACCTCTGTTAGTGGTTTTCCATACAGTTAGTGGTTTTGTCTTACGACAAGCATAGGTTCGTGAACTTGAAGATCATTTCTAACCCTTTTTTCCCATGAACCGTTTTCCTTAACCTTTGGTAGGTTATTATTGACTAACACGCTTGGTTCTTGCATAGCGGATACATTCAGCTGATCACAAGCACAAGCACAAGCACAAGCACAAGCACACATACACGCACGCGCGCGCACACGCGATATGTCCCGCGTTGGCTAGAATGCAGTTTACCGGGCGCAGCACCCTTTACTATCCGTAGGGATAGGGTTAGGCACCATTTACGATCCTTATGGTTAGGGTTAGGATTAGGGTTATGGTTTGGATTAGGGCTTGGGGTTGGGGATGGGGTCAGGTACCCTTGTCGATCTTAAGGGAGCGCTAATCTGAAAAAGTGCGCCCGGTAAAGTGCAGTACTCCCGCTGCGTTCAAGACTTATCCAGTGTACCTAAATACATTGAAAAGGCCACTCCAAAATCCGGTAAGCGTGTGTACACGTAACAGATACAGTATGGTAAGCATATGCACACGTAACAGATACAGTACGGTAAGCGTGTGTATACGAAACAGATACAGCACGATAAGCGTAGGTACATGTAACAGGTACGCATGTGGACACGTAACAGATACAGTACGACAAGCGTGTGTATACGTAACAGATACGGTATTCTTACACATGTGCACACGTAACAGATACAACACGGTAAGCTTGTGTATGCGTAACAGATACAAGGGAAGCACGTGTACACAAAACAGATAAAGTACGATAAGCGTGTGTACCATAAACAGTTACAGTACGGTAAGCGTGTTTAGATTTTACATACAGTTCAGTGAGCATTTCAGTCTGTCCTACAGACCCTGAAGAAAATACTCTGAAGAAGCCCATGTAAGTCTAGAAAATGTGGCAAGTCTAGATTTCCACATCTGAGAATGGAGAAAGTCTTAAGACTCCTTAAAATATATTTTATTTTTGTTTACTGTGAGACTTTTTTCAGTAAAATATGTTCGTTCAAGAAACTAGTTAATAGTCTATAAGCCTTTACGTGTATGTCATCTACACGATGTCTGTGGCATTATGTGTCTGTTTACTTGTGGGTAATCGCTGTTCATGATTTCAGTCATTAGATAGTCTGTTCGAGTAATTTCTTTAGCCTATACCCTATACTGTGGTAATACCGTGTTCACACAACAGCTATATATTCGACAGTAATGGCACTTGCAGACGTGACATACACTGCAGATACCCATGTACACTGCGGTATTCATATACACATAGATTTAATACAGTAATGACGACCACGAGGCCACGACGTACTGGAGAAAATGTGCGGGTGGTATGCATTGTCTCTGCTTGTTACAATTCAAAATCAGTGATTAAGCGAGAACACGTGAACATGTCACAGTGGAAATGACACTATTCGCTCTCTTCGGTCAAAGTTTTACTTTGTTTTCAATGTCAGTCTCGTGAAATGAGTCATACAAACTGACGAATTTAACTCGTCCTTACGTCATCTATCACCATCATCGTTTAAACTTGCTGTAAACTGTTGTAATTTTGAGGCTTTTTAAATCAGCTTTGTGCTTTTTGCTATGTTTTAGCGTGAGCTTTTGCAGAGCACACACTCATGTCACGCTTGTTCCTATTCGCATCAGTTTCATACAGATACACATGTACTCCGCAAACCTGATTATAATATTGGGGGGTGGGGGGTGGGAGGGGGTGAGTTCCTTCATTTCCTGTTATGCAAGAATCTGGTGTCTGGTCTGATTCGTTACTCAACAAGTGTTTAATGACCCCCACAGCTGGACCTCGCATGCTTTGTGACTGGGGGTTCCCGGGGTCACACATGGGGCATGTCATGCTCTCCGTTTCATCACCACAAGATTTCCAAACGGACAGCTCATGTTCAAACGGTCATCTGGTGGGGGGCACATTTAATACCTGCTTTGGCTTTACTCGTATAGGAATTTGATGCACCTAAAATAAACAGTGAAAACTGCCCCTGCTAGTGGGAACAGATCTGTCTGAACCGTATCTCGTGACTGAAGCCGTATTCATGATTAAATATCGACAACATTTTGTGATTTCATTCGCTTCGTGAGTGTTTCCATGCCCTGAAACCATATCGCTCTATTTAAAACGACGACATGAGGTAGGCCGATGTAGTTCCATCCATCCACTGGCTTTTGGCTATGGTTTAGTCTACTTGGTGAAATGTTTTGCTGTACAACTGCCATGTGCGTTCAGCAGTGTCTAACCACAGTCTATAGTTATTTCATTTATACAAAATCCTCAATCGACGAAATAAGTTTCATATAATATCATTTGAACCGTCTGCCAGTCCATTCAGCCCCGCTGATGAATAGGTACAACGAGGTACCTATAATAACCTGATATACGTCCAACATCACATACACTAGTAATAGATCGATGTTCTCTTTACAGACAACACATGCACAGAATATGATGAGGTTATATACCGTGTAACTTAATTACAACTCGACAATCGTCGCCATTCGGAATGCGACACTTCCTAACGTATTTTAGCCTCAAGAAACAGTTAAGCATGAATGCATTTCTCGGCTAAACTTCTTGTCAGATATTTGTCAATCAACAGTCTGTGGGATGTCACGACAACTAATATATGATCGAAACTTATTAGAAAAGTATCATACAAACTACACGAATATCTATAAGTCAGTAACACTACTTTGAGAAATAGAAATCTGAATCAAGAATACGAATGAACAAAGATGAGAGAAACAAAGAAACAGCTTTCCGAGTTAACTTACGTCTGCCATTGTGAACGTCCCGAGTTATATCTGAGATGGACAATGGTAGTAAGGGGAGGCAACTCGAGCTGCCATAAACACGTGTGGCGCAACCACCTGTTGCGGGAAGGCTGTCACCGGAAAACAGTTTTGTGACATCGCCATGCACTTCCCGACACAATACAGTTTCAAAGGTGACGTGGGTGAAACAAATAATGGCACCTGTATAAAAAATGAAAAATTAGATCCCGTTTTACGCTCAAATGTAAGAATATGTTTTGAAGACGTTTTTTTCCACTTTATTATTTAGCATCAACTTACTCTATACTTCTCTTTGGACATCTTGGGACTTGCTATATTCCTTTCAGGGAAGAAATCTCCAAGGCTTGAGGTGATGTTCAGGAAACTTTAGGAACGGTGGACATACTAATTACAGTATTTGTATCCTGGATAGCTGGTTCACCAAAACTATACATTTGCTTGGTGCCAACGTAAAACCTCAAACACTATTTCACGGGGAGAGTGCAACCACTTCCGTAACGTATATATTTACCAGCACCAATCTTGTCGCACCATGTTCAGAATAATGCGGGAGTTGTACTTAGTACTAATGTTACAAGTAGTGTGGCAAATACACTTGTTCGTTATCCAGTTTCCTAAGAGTGGTGACTCGCACACTTTAATCACTCCGAATGTCCACGCCATAATGTAGTTGTTGAGTCAAACAGGACATTTTCCATGTTGAAAGCCGCGCGCCGAAGTTCAAACAGTTCAAAACGCGGGATGCAGATGGTGGTAGGGGTGGGAGGGTTTTTTTTAAAACTAGATGCTCTGGGATACAAGATACCATTGAATGCTTTATGAAGCTAAAATGACTCCATTTACGTAATCGTCCAATTTTGTATAAAATATGTACTCCTTTTACTTTGACATTTTTTTTCTCAAGTTATTTTTTAAATAAGTTTCTTTGTTCAAAGCGTTTGCTTCCGTATATGTTCCGAAGTAAACTAAATATCTGTGTGCACACAAAACAACTTTTTTTGGGTACATTTAAAGTTTTACTATACAATGCTTGTATTATCAAATTCATTTGACAGTCTCGAAATTTACATGTGAAATTAGCATCATATATATGATATCTTCAGGTTTGTTAAAAATTTTGGAGTCATGTGGATTGCATGCAATCCTTTTTCTAATCAAGTCCTTTTTTCGTTAATTATCATGATTGGTTTAGCAAGTCATTCAGAGGTATGTAATCACGCGAGGTATATAATCACGTTATATACCTCTTATTTTCGAACGCATTATGTATTTGTTTAAAATCTGAATAACGCGATTATGGTAGAATGGAGACAAACGTATTGTGCTTGAAAATTAGACATATATAACGAAATTATAATAGCTCTAAATTTTGTATTTACAACCTCACGCTAAGCTAATTTCGTTAGATACCTCTAATTTTCCAACACAGAATGTTTAGCTCCTAAATATGCCCTCAGTTTCTGGGTTCCGGGTAGTCTGTCATGAACAATAACATTATACACGATTCCTTATTTTATTTCTTAATGGTTGTTGTATTCATATGTGATGAGGTGTGTCATTCTGGCATTGATCATCTGTAGGGAGGGCTGCTTGTGATATTTGGGGAGTGGAGTGGGGGAAGATTGTTAGGCTTTTCAACCAGCTAACGTTTTTTTTAATGTAAATCAACACGTCCTCACTTCGACTCGGGGTAATCTACAATAATCTGTTCGAGTCTCTCTGCTTCGACTTAGTTTACTACCTTATGAATCAGTCCTCTGTATTCACTATCAGGTCGGGGCCCATGTATTAAAGTAGCAGCATAACGATTCTAACGTTCATACGTAAGTAATTGAGAATAAAGTAAGATGTTTTATGGATGACAGCCTCTTTGTTATGATGTGACGTTTAGTGAGTGACAACAGTATAAGAATCCATACAGAAACGTTGCATCATATATTTGTAGGGAATGTAAAGTGTTTCACTATATTATCTGCAAATCAAACAACATCTGACTATGTGATCTCTAAAATACTTTCGTTGATATCAGCATAGACTGGGCGAGTACACAAAACTCGTCTTCCATATTGTTTCCTGCGAACTCTACGCTAACGGGGTGTACCTTCCCGTCAACCAATCCACCTTGTACACCGGAATGTCAGCTGTCAGATTTAACAAGGAGACCACTGAGACGGGAGATTAAGGATCATGATTTGCTTGATCAAGGTCTCTGGCACTGATGAAAATGGCTGGACAGAAGGGAAAAGACGTGCTTCAGGAACGGTGAGACCGGCTAGATCAAAGACTTTGATGATGTTTACGGATTTATTAACGATGGCGGGAAATGACATAAATGTGGTGATGCTGGATCACCAAAATGTAGGGCACACGTATTTTCACAAAGGCACACCTAAATTATCAGCATGGCACCCTTAAATTGCAGTTCCATCCTTGGCCAGTAACATGAATATGTATCTGCAGCTGTCTAGCAAACATGTGGTATTGTCAGCCCAAATTCCTGTGGTACAATGATATACGTTTGGATGACCATGAACGCTGAAATGATCTTTTTTTTATTTCAGCGGCAATGGATCGTGTGAACATGAACAGTGTTAGAACCAAATGACGTCTTTGGCAGCTTTACTCTTGAGAGTTTCTAGGACTTCACTCCAGCCCTACAACAAAACATATATGCCACATGTGGTCTCACCTTAGACACGTGAGTGTTTTCAAAATGGCATCTGTTCACCAAGCAGAAAATGAGTGCTTGGTGGGATAAGTCAAGTGACAATAGCACTCTTGCCATTAACAGGCAGCTTGGGTTATCTGGGGTAATAACGGTAGATATAGATAGATCGTCTTTATTTCCTCCAAAATTGAAGATACATGTGCACGATTTAGCAAATATTACATTTTTACGAAGTACAAGTGTATGAAAGTAATACAATACAAAATCACATGATATGTATATATAGGGGAGGTGACTCTAGTAACGTACAGAAAAACCGCCTCCATTCATGAACAACCTTACTTGTGATTTCTGTTTGTTGAATGCAAAACACTTACAAAGGTTGTAACATCGACAAGAACAATAACAAAGTTAAATGTTCGAGCTGCTGCATCCTGTCTGGAGAACAAAAAGGAAGGACGTGTTTACAATGTCATATACATATGTGCCACACAAGCATTATTTCCATTGTATAGCGAAAGTGTGACACAGATAACCTGAATCAGTAGGAGTTATTACCCAAGGCTTGTAACCAGCAGCTGGATTGCGCAAGAGAGAATATTTATGTAGACTTACTCGGTAGTTAAGTTGAGAGGTAACGACGTTTGCTTCAAATTAAGATAAGTGTGAACATATTCATATTCACAAGTGAGCTGTAACATAGGGGTGTAAAGGAGAGGATTTACACTTGAGCATGTTTTGAATGCTATACGATAATGCTGTCGTAAAATCTAAGAAACATGCCACTGACTGTTCCACATGTGTCCAAATTTCAACATAAAGGAATGTACTATTGTAGAACATTTTTCACCATTTTCCACACCTCTCCATTCAAAGCCTATGATATACCATATACATGATTATGATGTTTCCAGTCTTATGCATTACACCAGGTGTTTCAGCTCTGACACAGGTCTTGATAAGCTTAGTGACTGTCACACGGGGGAGCTAAAACTACACACACAAAAATCTGTGAATACAAATACCTGAAAGCTGATTTTTTTCTTAGGATCAAAGATAATTTGCTGAAGAACAAGATGTCAGGTATACCTAAATATCACATTACGCTTCTACACTACGCTGGCACGTATCCAACCAAATAGACCATACAAAATGAACCAAATCATGTAGGGACAAAGGTTTGAATACACAAAGACAAAAGCAAAGGACATTCAGTCGTTCTCAGGATAGACTACTGAGGTGGAAACAACTGTTGCGATGGCGATCGTCTGATGTGACCAACTATTGCACTACTATAAATATAGTTTATATGAAATGAAAACAAGTTGAAGTAGTTTCAGTCTCTTTTAATAACTGACAAGAAACTTGAAACCCAGATCAAGTAAAGAGTTAACGGTTAACAGATGGATAACTCAAAATCAAACTGAAAGAACCTGGTACTTCCTGTATTCTGCGCTGCGCATTTATCTGAACTGTCGATAAGTACACATACTATCGATGCATCGATAGTTTTCGTTTCTGTCATCGGTTAATTGCTATCGGAGACTCAACAACCGCAATCCATCGATAGTTCGATGCATCGTTACAGTAATACACCCTGTATACTATTCAGTTCCACAGAGGAAAGTAAGATGAGGAGTTATGTCTGCCAGGTTATACGTGTCTTAAACAACATGCTTAGTCTTGTATGCTGCTGTATACTAAACCACATATCCCCACATCAATACATAAAAATATATACAAAAGTATAGTCCCCTGATTAGGCCCACCAGTACATGATGAATGTAGCTTTCGTTTGTACTGTAAGTCTACATACACAGATATGTCGTTCGGGCTGAACATGTATTATTTGAGCTTCTTGAGTCGACGCAGCTGTATATAGGACAGAAAAAGAAAGCCAAAGGACAGAGCTGCCAGTGCCACCTGGGGTACCCACAAGTCCCACATCGTCTCGTAGGCGATACCTTGCTGACTGAGATACTCGTCCCCTGATGTGCTGTGGGAAGATACACATCCATTGACATACATGTGACAAGCATACATACTATCAGGTGAACAGGATGTTCATACATCACAGAATAAGAAATGTTTTTGATGGGAGATGGCTTGTTTTTACTGTGAGGGGCGTCTTAAGCTGGGAGACAGCGTTAGTACAATGACTTAGTTCTACCCAAACTAATAATTATACCTCTGCAATATAGTGTTCATTCCTTCTGTCCGTCTGTCAGTCCGTCCTTCCTTCCGTCCCGAAACGTTGTCCGGAGCACATCTCTTAAAGGTTACATGCTAGGTTCACCAAACTTCACACAGATGTTAATCATTGATGTGCCTTTTCACTATTTCAATTTTTTCAAAATGTTTTTGTTGTTGTTTCCATGGAAACATGACTTTGTGCAAAACTGTGTGATGGTTACCTGGCCACAGCATATCTCCGAAACTAGGTTCACGAAACTTAATACACAAGTTAATCATGCAATAATTTGTGATTATTCAAAGTGTGATGTAAACTTTTCACTTTTCATAGTTATTTCTTTTAAGTTTAGTACAGTCAAGGAGAAGGTCTTGCAAGCTGCTGATCTTTGTCACATTATATATCAATATCAGTCATTTCCATGTCCCAAAGTGGGAAAGTGGCGTATAGTTAATTTTTGAAAGTTTAGTAGAGTCAGTAAAGTAGAGTAAAGTAAAGTAAAGTAAAGTAAAGCACTCACCAAGTACCATTTGGCCCCGTGTCACAGAAAACCTCACCAGAAAGCTCATTGATGCTGAGAGCCTGGAACAAGCACACGCCAAGAGATCATTCGACAGTGAATCAAGTACACACAGAGTGATCATTCGACAGGGACTCAAGTACACACAGAGTGATCATCCAACAGGGACTCAAGAACACACAGAGTGATCATTCGACAGGGACTCAAGTACACGCAGAGTGATCATCCAACAGGGACTCAAGAACACACAAAGTGAACATTCGACAGTGACTCGGTTACACAAAATGTGACGATAAACTAAACATCATTCATCAGACAGACAAGCAGCCACATGTGATAATCACATGTACTTCATTTAGCAGGGGGATACGCACTCACATGATATCATTCATCAGAGAGACAAGCAGTCACATGAAACAATGAACTAAACACCACTCTGCTGTCTCGCCAAGGATGCGATGAACATCATGGTTAGGTTGGAACACAGACACGGGACTAAATATATGCAACAGCTTCACGTCAGGAGTGATGAACATCGTGGTTAGGTTGAAACACACAGACAGGACTGCGTGTATGCAACAGTTTCACTTCAGGAGTGATGAACATCAATGTCAAGATGACCTGTATTCATGAGGTCCATGTATGCATTCAGATCAACGCTATGGCTGGACTTCAGCTTGATTATGTGTGGTCCCTCTATACACGGGTATCCGCTGTGATAATGGGATCATCAGCGAGAATTGGAAGGAAACTGGCATGGACATCAAGTCATGTTCATTGTTTAAGGAAGGCCCTTAGGCAAGTGCCACACAAACACAACAACCATTGTGACAACAGTTGCCAGAGGTCTCTCGGCTCTACTGTGAAGACTTGCCCTCTAGGTGACAAAACCTGGACAACATTAAACCTAGTGTTACTATCACTGCCTCTGAATACCACATATATTTATCATACTTACATCAAGACTGTATCTGAAGATACTGAGCCACTTCAGCCACACCAACCAATCAACAATGGAGCTCAGGTTCACCAGCAGTCCACTGAACAACTGAAACATATCACAGGCAGTTTACTTTTCCAAATCCTCATTGAAAAACTGTAATGCAGAGCTTGCTGGCTTGTACTGCTAGACAGGTTTGAACTTTAGACCAAACACGTTAGGCGAAAACACGACCCCAACTACCTAATTAAAAGACCATTTCTCATAAGAGAGAATAGGACCTTGATGTCTAACAACATTAACTTTGGTATTGTTTACATTGACTTGCATGAATTTTGCCTGATAAAAATATTTCAAGGCCATTAATCTGTATTTGCAACTGGTTGCAAGTACCTGGAAGGGTTGACACAACATCAGCAAACGGTAAAGACAACGCTTTATGCAGAACAGGTGTAATGAATACTTCCTTGCCACCTTTATTTTCCGTCACTGTGTAAACTGTTGCTAAAAATCATGTACCTTCCTCCTCATTACAGGAAAATATGTGTGTAGCAGCCAATAGTAAGGAGAGTAGTGTTGGGAACTATGGATACTCACCATCATAAATACATAGCACAGAGCGAGGAGGAGGTTGGCGACTGCGAAAATGCGGACACTTGCACTGACAACAAAGGCTAATCCTGAGGCTGCTAGTGTTGTTAAAAATAGGTCCAACATAAAGTAGAAGAAATAGCCAGCTGCACTTCTTAGACCTGCAACGTAGGGAGATAACATCTGTAGAGTGGGAATCCAGGTAGTGACAAGGTAGGGAGAGGACCTGTCATAACACCTGTAGAATGGGTGACCAGGTAGTTACAAGGTAGGGAGAGGACCTGTCATAACACCTGTGTAATGGGTGTCTAGGTAGAGACAAAGTATGGAGAGCACCTGTCGTAACACCTGTATAGTGGGTGTTTAGGTAGAGACAAAGTATGGAGAGGACCTGTCATAACACCTCTGTAGTGAGTGTCCAGGAAGTGAGAAGTAGTGCTGCATAAGGACTCTTGTTTTTAAGTAATATCACAGACCCAATGCAGCTCATTGTCAATAAGGGTTATTTCAAACATTAGAATGAACACAGCACAAACACACCAAGGATCTGGTTGAGATGCACCCACCTATCATCCAGTAGACAATGGCGGTGAAAAAAGTTACTGGAACCAGTCTCATGGGAATAATATCACAGAAGACTTTAGCCAGGAAGTAGGCCGACACACGGTAGAAGCCACTCACGTTCTCGTGCCTGTAATGGCAGAGCCATACTGTCAAACTTTGTATCTTTCGTCAAGAGGTAAATTAACCGTAACTAGGGGTTTGTTGTTTGTGTTTGAAACATCAGTAAATATAATAGGATGCACTAAATATATGGTAAGTGACAGTCATCAGAACTATCCTCCAGAAATGACACAGCCAGTAGAATTATAATGACTTTAGCATCAAAGAGACAAAATATCTTTCAAGCTTACATGAAAACAGCTCTCTCTTTGATGAAGAGCTCCACTGCAGACAAGTTGCCAAAAATCTGGTTCATGATGATGAAGAAGAACGCCCCCACTCTGGAAGCAAACCAAAAACATATCCACGACTAAAACGGATCTTCACAACAAAGTTAAACCGAAATGACAGTTTTGTCTCCGCTACATGTAAACAGTAATTACAAAATAATGAAACAATCAACATATCTGTATGGCAGACCTGTGAACCAAACTTATACACTTAGGATACTTTAAATAATGAACTACGCCGTCATAATTTACACTTCTAAGTGATTGTTCACGCAAAATTCTAAGGATATTAAGTCCAGTGACCAAATGCCTTAGGAGCTTTAACCACCGAATGACCAGAAATACACTTGATACTATGTCTTCGTCCTGACTTCGACCACTGTTGTCGTATCATGGATAATTGTAACTCATCTGTCAGGTCAGTGGAGACATTCGTACATCATTTCTCAGATCCATGGAGACATTCCTACATCATCTGTCAGGTCCATGAGACATTCATACATTATCTCTCAGGTCAATGGAGACATTCGTACATCATGTCTCAGGTCCATGGAGACATTTCTATATCATTTCTCAGTCCATACAGAGAGACAATACACACAAGGGAGGGGTCTAATGGCAGATGAAACAAAAGTGCCACGTCTCCTGACTCACCATCTCTCGGTCCATACAGAGGGACAATACATAGAAGGGAGGGATCTAAAGGCAGATGAAACGACAAAGGCAAGTCTCCTGACTCACCATCTCTCAGTCCATACAGAGAGACAATACATAGAAGGGAGGGATCTCCTGACTCACCTGTTCTGAATCCCTGCTGATGCAGTGTTATCCACATCAAAGTAAATAGCACCAACAATCAATGCAAAGATAATCATCACGACCACCTGAAAACACAGGTGAATCGGGAATGACAAATACCATTAACTATTTCAGAAACAAATCCTGAACAGTAAAAACTTGACATATGTGAAGTTCCCAAATGAAATATCTAATCAGACACAATTATTTATCACGTTCCTGTCTTTGAGTTACTGTAAGGACATAAACGAGTAACATAGTAAATGTACTGTCCCTGTGTTTCACGTTTAGATGATTGCAACTCTCTTACATTAACATAGTCTCATAGAGGTCTCAGCACTAACATTGCTTGGTGGAATTGGCACGGATCATAGAGATGAGCACCTCAGGAGAAACCTGAGAACAGATTCAGGAGACCTAGAAAATACACCAAAATATAAAATTCGGCTTTCACCTGCAGTATGGATGTCTGGGGATTTCGGACGATATTTCTTATTGTTCTTCCCGAGACAACCATCAGCTGAAACATTAACATCATTTAATATTCCTGTTTCTCGTGTCAATCAAAAAATAAAAACTGCAGGGTTAGAAAATAAAAACTGCAGGGAAAGAAAGCTTAAAATATGTTGATTTTTGCAGAGGGAATGAGATTTGTAATTTGTACCTGACTGAAGAAAGACGTTGCATAGGGCACTCGTGGCATCCGAACAATTGTGCCGTTCTCATCATCCTTCACATACTTGTCATAGATCTCCGTGACCTCATTCATCAGTCTGGAATAATGATGCATTAGTTAGGCCTAGTGAACGTTATTTGCACCTAGAAGCTGGATTGTTGAACATCTTTGTTACCAAAGTTTCTTCGTTCTACAATCATCAGTGGGCGAGTGAATGGTGCAGGGTGACTGAACTGTGTACTGTGGCGCTGGATGTAGCACGAGACTTCAGCTGCTTCTTTTGTCATTGCTACTTTTGTATGATGGTCAGCTGATTAATGTATCCGATCAGTTTTTTTACTTTGGGTGAACAAGATGAATTTGAATAAATGCACACAAAACTTAGCTTTAATAAAGTTTTATCAGTTTTGTACAAACTGGAACCAGGTCACCCAATGTGACAGATTCGACCCATTTTATAACATGAATCTGAAATGTGGGGTTTTCAGCGTTTCCATTGAATAGATAGAGTTCTTCTTTTAGCCTACAAAAAGAACTTCACTGCAAATCCAAAGACACATAACTGCATTGTATATGGTGAATGTGGCAGATTTCCTTTGTATATGAATTCTCAAGTAACATGTTTTAAATATTGGTTTAAGATTCTAAATATGCACAAACAACGTCTGCCAAAATTAGCTTACAATATGCTCTTAAATCTGGATAGCTTGGAAAACATACTTGGGTAACTGATGTCAGAAATTTATTATTTTCTCACGATTTGCGTTTCATATGGTTGTGCAGATGGCGATGTGAACAGGTTTATTAATGAATTTTGTGAAACGTTTAATCAAGAATGGAAATCCAGTGCTTCTCGCCAATAATCGGTCATCTCTTGTTTTTTTGTTTTGGAGGGACATGATTTACTTTTCGCTAGAAAGACCTATTCCCAGGTTTCACTTTTCCTATCTTTATGTGAACATCAACATTCAAATGATAGATGAGTGTTTGAAATCTTTTGAATAATATCGTTCTAGATTAAGCTCAAAGTGCAGATGTTGTCCCTTGTGGGATTGAATCTGCAGCTCTCAAACTCTTAGGCAAACGCTCTACCGCACGGCCACTGGGCTAACGAAGGTGATGGGGTTAAATTGTCTACTTATAGTTCCTGTCATTAAATTGATTTTACGCGCTATTGTGTTATTGTTACAAAGCTTCACTAAATGAACATCTACATTGTAATTATCCGCCATTGACGGTGTATATTTTAGAGAAAACACTTCTCCTCGGTTTTGGTAGACAATATAAAACCGGAGGGGGAGGGATTTCCTGACGCGTGTTTTCTTCACCATGAATTATGACAGAAGTACCTACCAGACGATTTTCTTGCAAAACAACCTCTATATGCATAGATATATTTGTTACAAAGTTGTAATGAACATATTCTTGTTCAAATGTCTTTGCATATAAGGCATGCATTAGCAAAAGGAGATTTTCTCATAAAACGAATTGTATGCCCTGAAATATATATGTAAATATCCAAAATATTCCTTTACCACTGTAACCCTCATGTTTATAGGCCGGAAGCCTTTCATTCAACAAACATCTTTTTTACTTTATATAAACAAACATTTAATATCTCACAGACTGCTCACACTCGTGGCACACCTAACCTCACAAACATTATATTCAAACACTATATTCAAGTTTGTAAAAGCATAACAAATAAACATTACTAAATCTCGATTCATAATGTATGAATGAAACAATCCACAAACATTTCATATTCATTCATATATTATGAATATGAAATGTTTGTGAATTGTTTCGTCACGAGTACTTCACAGGAAGACAGAGAAAATCCATCTGTGGTTTCTCTTCATAAACAGGTCCCTAATCTGTTCGACTTGAGATAATCAATAAATAGTATCTCAGGGCATTTTGTATGGACATTTCCACGATGCCTTTGGTGCCAAGCAAGACGTGGAACAGTGATATTTCCACGGCTATATTTCTTGCGTCATCAATACTCTTTCTGACATTGCTGATCTTTTCTTTGATTGTGTCAACGTGTTAAAAGTACTCCATGTTGGTTAAATATTTCAAAAATTTTCACATTATTTCAATCGTCAATCTTTAACTATAAAATGCCGCTTTTGTAAACACAGCTAGAAAATCACCGGCCTGTAACAGCAAATACGCTCAGCATCAGCCGAAGCCGGAAAGCTTACGTAATAAATTACTTCAGAGGCCAGTGACGCTACTTTCGAAACCTGTCACGCAGGCAGTCTCACAACGGCTCTTGTCGAGGAGCTAAGTCAACCATCACATTATGTAAGCTCAAACAATTTGCGGCAGACCACAATAATTCAGAACTATCGTCCCGCAACGAAGTGTAGCGAGAATCGCGCTGGATAAAACGCAATGTTAAGTAAGGGTCGGACTACGAGTGCCCAAACTAGTTTGCAACATTGATTAGTCTCTCCAAATTGTAAACACTTAGTTATCTTCAAAAGAAAGCAATCGTTCCCCATTGTTGTTAGACACCTTTGTCGGCAAAAGTCAGGATCCTTTAAAACGAGGCACGTTCAGGTAGAAGGCAGTTCCATCTCTGCTTCAACTGAATGTGCTGTTCTCGTTTTGAAGGCTAACTCCCTCGACATCCAATATTCCCCGGGATCAACTAACGGGTAGTAAGCACGCCGTTAATCTGGTGGAGAATCCGGGTATAGAGTAAGTGTAATAAATATCTGCATCTCTCTCTCAGTGGCCTGTATTTGGCAGTAAAGGTCACTAAATAAGCCTGAACGTGATTGTATGAAGCATCCCCTGAGCAGTGATTCGTCAGTCTTCATCCCAGGACCAGTTGTCATCCTCAGGATATGTGATCGGATCTAGAAGTGCTACAAGGGCAATACAAACGTACTTGTACAGCTCAATAAATGTTTCAAAACATGTATGTCTTTCGACCTTTCTCGTCTACTCTGTGAACCTTTCACAGTTAGTATATGTCCAAAGAACTTTAGCCACTTGGGTGAAGAATAAGAAATATAAAAAGACTCCATCATGTTCCTGATCTCTGGAAGCTTACAGGAGGAAGCAATGCAGCAGGTCATTACTACAGTGAAGAAAGAGGGCCAATGGCTGAATACTTTTTATTATTCTTTGTACCCCAACTTTTGATGAGGACATACCGGCAGCGCCATCGTAGGATTGGCCTCTATTATTGGTAACATCGAGTCCACGTGACTGTTGCCGACTGTTGTGTGCCGTTGATTTTGCCTCGCCAGTTGATCTTTCCAAAGGATAAGAAATCCAGACACATATCCATGATCTCTGGATTGTTCTCAACATCATCTGGAGGCACAAACTTCCTGATTTTGCCCGGTTCTCCATCAGCTACGACAGAGTACACTGCTCCTTCTTTACATAAACTTTGTTGTTTTGCCGAATGCATTCAGCAATGATGGAAAGTATCTCATTCTGGAATGGTTGCTTTTATTTTGTAGCTTTGCAGGTGCAGGTGCAGGTGCAGAGTGTCACTTGATTCAGACATGAGTTGCAAAAGGGCCATTAAGTTTCTTTTATTGAGGGCAGTGCTGGAACCGTTATCTCTGCGACCTCTCATAGAATATTTTATGTCCACAAAAGAATATGGCCTCTCAGTTTTAAATCCTAGCAGTTTTAACAGTCTCAATCATTGGAACGAATGATGTTATTTTTGTTATTTTTTTTGTACTAATGATTGTTTTTGTCTTGGTCTGGACTACCTACCGGAAGTCTCAAGACAGGTGTCTGTTTCAGACGTAATGGATCATCCTCAGTAGGAATCAATGCCACACAATGGATTGGTTTAAACATTGTTCCTGGGCGTGAACAAAGAACTCCATTTCTTGACATGAATGGAACCCTCTTGACATCGGAGGTCTTGTCATTAAACAACGGTCTAATTGTCTGATTAACTACAGTATAGACACAGGTTACTGTCGCGTTAAGAATGGATGCTAAACACAGGACGTGTATCATGGAAGACCATGATCTCTCATTGCATGCTTTTACGCCTCAAATCCCAATACCTTATGCATGTCTCTAGTGGAATCCAAATGTGGTGTTAATGCGAAGTTAACATAATAATTTAGGTTGGCTGTCAAAGAGATGAGTTCATGTTGAGTGTAATAATTCGCTTTCAAATAAAGCTCTAATGCAGTAAGCAAACCCAATGGTTTGGACCTACCAGCAATACTGAAATACTATTAGGCAAACAATTTAAACCCCCAAGAATCTTCAAAGCGGTGTAGTTTGACTCACATTCTGCTGGAAGAAGTGCCAAACTGTAAGTTGGGAAATCGGTGAAGAGTACAAATGATCACTGTTTCAATAAAGGTCCGATATCGTCCATATTTTCGGAATATACAGCTTCTACAGAATACTTGTCCCCTCTTCCAAAACAATTTGCCAAATGTTTCATTTTATCCATAGTTTGCAACTAGTAGACCCGATTTTTTATTTAGCAATGAAGTAAATGATGCCAACACCTGGAACTGAGCACACCGTCACAACATAATTGATTGCATCATTGTTAGTTCTGTCTACGTTCACTTTCACACATATGTCTCGTGGCTCCATCGCAGCAAGGCGTTGAGCATTTGAAGACACCTAAGGGTTTCATTCATCACCTTACCACATACAAAGATGTTTGAGACAGGTTTGGTGTACCACGATCACCGTCCTCCCAACACATGGCCACATACAAAGATGTTTGAGACAGGTTTGGTGTACCACGATCACCGTCCTCCCAACACATGGCCACATACAAAGATGTTTGAGACAGGTTTGGTGTACCACGATCACCGTCCTCCCAACACATGGCCACATACAAAGATGTTTGAGACAGGTTTGGTGTACCACGATCACCGTCCTCCCAACACATGGCCAGTTTCCATGCATTGGTAATTTCTTACGCCAAGAGGTGTTAGCAACTCTACACTGGCATGTGTTAGTCCAGATCTCAACCCTATAAAGCATGTTTGGCATATTATGGGTTGCAGAGATATCCCCTAATACAAAATCTTGTAAGAAGTCCTCCGTGAAAAATATAACGGAAAAGCTCAACATCTCATAGAGGTGGAGGAGGATCAAGAATGTTATTCAAGTTAGCAGAGATTACATAAGACACTAAAAGTGTGCTCAGTTCTTCATATGTATGTGACTGCCTATGAGAATTTAATGATAGAACCATGGGTTAATTGTTTGTCATGTTTGCTTCTAGGAATAGTCCTTAATCGTTATTTTAGTATTTTGATTTACTATTAATCATTCCGTGAGGCTACATTTATAGAGACATTAACTTAAAGGTCACATGCAACCAAAAAATCAAACATAATTAAAACACATTTATCACTTATTCATGACACATAATATACATTGCTGCTTTTAAAAAAACAAATAAACAAAATTATAAGCGTACAATCGCGATTCAAAAGTGCAATATTTCGTACTTGGGCTTACTTCCCCCGAAACGAAGCCCTCGGGAGACCAAACCCAGTCACAGCGGGTGGATATGCACTCAAGTGTAACGACGGCTTCCGATTGGCTGTTCCATTTGCTGATATGCTGAGGGTTCATTGTGTGTACAGAAAGATGACCTGTTTGATGGGCATTTTAGAAGTATGGCGAGTCACAAGAAAGTGAGATTCTCTATTGATAACAACTTCTTTTTGTGTACTTGATGCGTCGTTTCAGTATGGATTCATATACTGTTGTCAAACAAAATCATACATACGAAAAGAAGTCGTTATCCATGAAGAATGTATATAGAGATGTTGGGTTTGGAAAATACATGTTCTCTGAATTTGCGCTCGATCCAATCAAATATCATGTCAGTAGAGATGGTAAACTAGTGCGTGGCTGGAATCTGTCCAAGTACAAAGCAGGACTTGAATGTGACAAGAGTTTGCACCAGTTTCCGTCAGATCCAGTCATCCGAAAAAAATGAATGTAGTTTGTTTGCAACCCACCGACACAAAAACATGTCATGTGTATCACACGTGCCTAATTACATAATGTGGCAGACACGGGACTCGGGTGCACGAGTCATAAATCAACTTATTTTCTTTATGTCGTATAGTCTGATATGTGCTAAGTTCAAATTGCACGTGGTCAATGATTGAAGCTGTGTATTGCATGTTGTCTTTAGCAGACAGGCAGACAGACATATAGGTGTGAATAAACCAGACACTGAGCTTTCTCTGTGGCAGAGTCTGCTTACCACAATCAACAAGTTAATTTACGTAACGAGTAGATTATTTACTTGTTTGTGTACACAACCAAGATTAGACTACTGCTCACGACCACAGACGCTGGGCATGCATACTGTTTCAAGCTCCACGAACCTATTCAGTGCGCATGCGTTATGGACGCATCGCAGCACAGCTGTTGAAACCAGTTCCCCCCCAGTGCTGGGGGGAATTTAGTGAAACGTTTGAACTCCGATTTCGCGGGCTTTTCTTTCATCGCGTTTTTTCAACTTTATAGGTTAAACTGGCATTTTTTATGATTTGTTTCGGTAAGTGCATACCGAAAGGTACCAGAATCTGCAAAGTTGTGTTTTACGTTGCATGTGACCTTTAAACTGAGATTTGGATAAGTTCCTTTGCTATGTTTCTGGTAACATATTGATAGTATAAAAAGATGTGTTTTGTGATACTTTTTTTCATGTGTGTATTTTACACACGCTGACGTTGGTTAATACTAAACCTTTGAATATAACCTTCATTATCTCTGATATGACTATGTATTTTTTAGATAGTTCAAACGTTATTCTGTTAGTGCAGTATGCTTACTTGTCATGCCACTGTGACTGTCTGAAACTCTGTACAAGACTTTCTTGAAGATTGTTGTTTTCTGAAAAATGCAATTTTTCTGATGTAATTGGTGTTTTATACTCATCCTGTCCCATATTTAGTGCTTATCTCCGTTTTCCTCCGCGGTTGAGTGGAAACCTCTGTCCTAACGTTTCCCCAAACAGTCCACACTATACAGACCCGTATTGGGCCTTTGCCTCCTTCCCGCCACTGCGCCCCATATGACTACAGCCATATTGCCACTCTCTCCCTCAGGAGACCCACTATAGGTTGGGAGGGTCTTCAGTGTATGAGTCAGGATAAGTATGAAATATCTATTTAACCATAGAAATCACATTTTTCCTTAGCCTGACTCATACTTATTGCTTAGGTGGTGATGCAGTCACCTATTTGGATTCCCTGTGACTGTCTGATCAAGTCCCTGTCTGATCAAGTCCCTGTCTGATCACATACCTCCTGAGAACTCTTCTATTGTCTTCTAATTCTCCGACAGGTTGAGCGGGAGACCACCTTCTCACAAGGAGTATATCTAACGATTTAGTGGATATTAAAGACACAATGAGAAGTGTAGGTTTTAGCTGTCTTGAAACGACCCATATGCCAATAAATGGACCACTTTCAAAACTGAATCGCATCGCCCATGCGCTCACTCTCGTTTGGTGCTGATGGGACAAAACCCCTACGTTGGGGTCTACGTCATTAAGGGTGAGTTTCAATCCTTTCTATCTCTATCGTCTGGTCGGAACTGTCAATTGTTGTGCCACGACGAGCAGTCCGAACAGGTAGGTACCAGATACATCTTCCCTGGCGAGAGATAATGGCTGACAACGACAGTCTCTAATCTCCAAAAAGAGCCTTCTATGATAGATGGTAGGGCTAAGGATGGTAGGACTTAATGCGGATTGGTAGCCCTGGGCGGATCTAATCATCCTGCTCTGTATGCTGGTAATATGACAGCTCTTATCCATAAGGAGATGACAGTTCTGGAGACTTCTGTGGATGTTTCAGTCGACAACGTGATGAATAGACGTTGAATATTCCTTCATCTTGTAGCAGTCCTTTTCAAATATACATATATCTTAATGACATAATGATAATTCTATTACGACTTCAGTAAATACTCGATTGTGATTGGTTAATCAAAGTCATTCAGAGGTATATAATCACGTTATATACCTGATTTTCCAACACATTATGTACTTGTTTAAAATCTGAATAACGTGTTGTGTTGGAAAATCAGAGATATATAACGAAATTATAATAGCTCTAAGTTTGATTTAAAATCGAAACCGTAGCATGAGGTGTTAAATACACAATTTACAGCAATTATAATCTAGGGGCCATGTTATATACCCCTGATTTTCCAGCACAGTATGTTTATCTCCGAAGTCTTTTGTGTCGTTGGGTCCTAATACGGACTATAATGCCGGAATGTTTACTTGTCTGTCCGGCTGACCTGGTAGTTGGATTTTTACTATAAAATCCAATCTCAGGCTGAAATGAGTGAGTGAGTGAGTGAGTGAGTGAGTTTTAGTTGTACAGCAATATTCCAGCCATATGGCGGCGGTCTGTAAATAATCGAGTCTGGACTAGAGAATCAAGTGATCAACAACATGAGCATCGATCTGCGCAATTGGGAACCGATGACATGTGGCAACCAAGTCAGCGTGCCTGACCACCCGATCTCGTTAGTCGCTTGTTACGACGAGCATAGTCGCCTTTTATGGCAAGCATGGGTTGCTGAAGGCCTATTCTACCCCGGGACCTTCACGGGTAGGCTGAAATGAACTGTTGGGTGGTCTCCGACGTCTAATCTAGCTCGGCCAAAGTCTAGAGCATGTATTCTTGACAACCTAGCACCTGCAGCCGGTGCGAGTAAAACTAGCATTGTTTTTGCATTAGCAAATCAAAATTGTCTTCCATCGGAGGTTCATAGTCGTGGGAGAACTACGTTGAGAACACACGCCGGAGCCTTGAACTTCATTTGTTGAATGACCGTAATAAGGCGATGAATTCAAACAGACAGACAGGCAGACATACAGACAGACACTTTATTCGGTAATATACGGGCTTATGGCCCAATTTACAGTTGATATATAATGTGTTTATAATGTCACTTGAACACAAATTAGATTTAACAAAGTTGCAGTTGAATGTATAGCAAGAGGATTTTGAGATGTTAGTAAATTTACCATTAACATATTGTTTCTATGGACATGTTTAATACGTGGAAGATATCTCTCTGTCACATCTTTATATTTATCGCAAACTAATAATACATGAAATTCATCTTCAATAAAACCAAATTTACAGTTTCACATTTAATTAGATCAATACCGTCTTGTTCATGCCTTCTGGAAAAATTGACACTGAAATTGTGTAGGGAAAGTCTAAATTTACACATGGTTCTTATCAAATCCTTGTTATCTAATAATGTTAAATATTTTTCTTGCTCTATAGCTGATTTTATCGAATTATAATGACATAAAAAGGATGAAGATGAAATACTATTGAGCCAATTTTGACAATACATGTCTTGTAATCTTTGTTTTAATGAGGATAGAAAATTCGGGAACCTTGGTGAGTTTTACTTCTGAGTTCAATTGTTGAATTGTTGGTTTATCCAACAGTTTTGTCAGGTCTGGGATCCACGTTCTCGAAGTCCACTAGTGCACGACCAAAAGCAGTCGTAAGACGTTTGTCTCAGGGATCTTGTCTAGTACTTTTGGCTAGTAGAGCTGGTGATGGAAATAAGGAAACGTCCAGATATTCCCGTGGAATGGCCAGTACATCTAGGGGCCATACTATGAGACGTACGTCGTTATTTGCCGACTGAATCGAGTTGCAAGACCGATCTATGAGCGGACATCCGTTACTCCTTGAAATGCAGTTGAAACAGATGAAATGCTTCGATGCAGATGTAGCATCCAATCCGTGCGGTTTGAGTGTCGAAAAGATGGTGTGCCGAAGAGGATTAGTGAATGTCCTGCTCTTACAGCGTTGGTATTCATTGTTTGGGCTGATGTTGTGAGCATTTGATCTTTCGAATCCTTTGAGACGTCCTTAGAACTTCCCAAATAGCTCCATAAAAAAGATGGGAATAGCTCATGGCCATAATAGCATATGGTTTTGTATACATATCCGGTCATTGTCAAGATGCAAGGAGACCTTGATGAAGTAGAAAAGGTGATTCCAGCCGAGGTAGAACCCATATGGTCAGAAATAAATTCTTGTTCTCTCTTCTGAGGCGCTATATCTGCATATCCTCGGATATTGGAGGCTCCTCTTGAATTGTACCGCTGGAATTGGTATAGACTGATGAACAGGTCGATCCAAATCTTGAGTAGAATGTTTCTGTTGCATAGCCAACATAATCTGTCCAGTGACGTTAACGTTAAGTCTGGCTCAGTCGGAGTGAAATGCTGTTGATTAATGGAAACATCTCAGTAGAGAATATAGTTGGTATGTTCGCGAACGATTCCTGTCGAGGCATCATCAATAAAGGAGGAGAATTCACGAATACTGAGTGATGTAGAGCCGGTGGGTTTGCCAACTCTGACGTCTGACAAGTTCCTACATAGGTGGAAGGTAGGGAATCTGGGTTCCCGAGCGCCGACATTGTAGTTTGCAGATGTTGTTGTGTAGTGTGCACCTGGGTGTGTTCTCGAAAGTAAATGTCTGCGATGCTGATCTCACAGTGACTTCTGCTTCGAGAACCAGATAGGTCATCAGCTTCTGTCAGCTTCTTCGTAGCCTTCGCGAAAGTCGGATTATCATCAATAATATCTTTTGTCTTATGTACGTACAAAGATGGAAGAGAAGACGCGTGATAATCGTCATCGAAGTCATCACAATGAACGTGGAAATATACAACTACTTATTGAATAAGGATTCTGACAATTGTGTACAATTTATACATCGTGAAATAGTGGTACACGGAGTAAAAGTGCAAGGGCACACAGGGTGTGCATCAGATGCAGACAGCTGGTATCTGTTGACAAGATCGCATATGTCACAGCATGCCTGTAATCAAAGTGAGAAAAGCCAGAAACTAACACCATATATTGATTACAAATTCATCGTTAAGATTGCCAAAAGATATGAGAAACCATCAACCTTTGGGCCCAACTTAACAGAAACTAAGGCTGTAGATGGGACCCGAAGTGCCAGCTCTACCGTCAACGTGGGCGACTGAGGAGAGAGTGACAATGTGGCCGCGGTCAAGCGGGACGTAGTGGCGGGAGAGGAAACATGGGGCTCTGTAGGGGTGAATACAGTTTTGGCTGTTCTTGGGAATATTAGGACAGACGTTTCCACTCAAGCCTTTTCTCAGGGAAAAGGAGATAAGCAATAAGTTATGTGTCAGGATAAGGAGAAATTGTAATTTTACATGAAATTTAAGAATGCAGAGAGTCATTTGCCCCTGTCAGTACCTTACAGGTGAAAGTGAAAATAACGAGAGTATGGGACTGTAATAGAGAAATAGTGAAATGACAAGGAAAAGGGGAGACAACTCTGTAGCAAGGAACCCAGTGTATGTGCGGGTGCGTTCGTGCGTGTGAGGTAGTATCTCAAAAGGAACCGAGAACTGGTTGGGTCTATATTCATAATTGTGCAATGGTGGACATCTAGGTATGTTGGACGGACTGACAAGTAATATCAGTTACAATACAATAACATAAACAAATACTATTACGAAGTCCCTGTGTCAGTTACGGTTGTGAATATGTGTGTACTTAAAATTATTGCAAGATATGTCTCCACATTCGATTTCAGCTCACATTACTAAGAACTCTGCATAATATTAAAACAAGTTAATAATGTCAACAAGACAAAGGAATACCAGGGCTTTATATAAACACACACCGTTAGAGACGTTTTACCAATGGTTCCCAATCTGATAAGCATTTCCAATTTCAACTGAGTATCAGTATATTCATTATCCATTAATTCTGGATATTCATATAATTCTGATATTACTGCCAGATCACTGATAGCGTTAATCATTTGGCTGACAGAATCTGTCACAATCATTGTTATATGGTTTCAAAATTACACACATTTATTGTAATCAACGCGAAACTTTTTCTATGTTTTGTCTTTCCTATTTTACACAAATACCTCGACTTATCCGGAGCCCTGGATTACAGCAGTCACGTCTGAACTGAAGTGGTTATATTATTTTTTTGTGCAATAGCAAATCATTGGAACCCCATTTTGAAACACACTACCAAAACGTGCAGGCTTGTGTCAGCTGGATTCCCTTGGATTCAAACTCAATCACTGAAGCTGGGATTGGGAAAGGCAAGGGCCTCGGGCCATTTTCCACATCAGAATGACAAATGGCCCATTGTCAACGTTCTCTTTCCCAATCCCTGCTGAAGTAAGCTGATGTTAACAGATACAGTTACCTGGCAACACAAGAAAAAGACTCAGCATCATCACTAATCATCAATAATGTAAGCTATGCAGTAGAATGGCCCTGTGGTTGTAGAGAGAGACATCCCTTGGCTATGTCGATCCAACAGTTTGGGGTTCATATCCCATTTTCTGGGATAGTGTCATGCTTTAACAATTGAGTTTCATGTGAGTTTTAATGTCTTCAATCTGCTCTTTTTTATTTTTTCCTTAAGACTGCAAGATTCCACAAACCATTTTCTTTCTTGTCTGGGGCCTCAAAGTTATCAGTGGTATTGTAGTCGCCGTTGAGGACGTCCAGGAAGAAGTCCGGAGGGTTGTTGTGTTCCTCACAGATATAACCTGGATGAAAGAAATCTCATTTATAACTGCTCTCTGACTCCATGACATTTCTAAATTGAAAAATATTTTCTCATGGAAATAATACAGAAATTGACATGCGTGAACTGGTTAGTATGCTCTGCTTCTAAGAGCTCAGCAGACATGTAAGTAGAATGTTCGATATGAATCCTGAGTGACAGGAAGCTGGGACATACCTACTGACTGGAAGTACTCGAGAGCCTCAGGTGCAGCGCCATGGTAGACTACCTCACCCCCCGACAGCAGCATCAGGTTGTCAAACACTTTGTATATAGAGAAGCGAGGCTGGTGGATCGAGAACACGATGGTACGACCCTTCAGGGCCAGTCTGAAGTAAACAAACCCCTCTGGTTTAAGGAAAAGACGACTATTTTATATGGACTGGTGTTATTAATGTATACTTTCTGTTGGTCTAGCATACAAAGGGTACTTTATACCAATACTGTCTGATCAAACAAGTAGCCATTTGTCGTTGGTCTATATTGGGATTTTTTTCATCTTATCCAATAACAAAAATAGGAAATTGTGCATGTATGTGTCTAATCTGTGTCATCTCAGTTCCTTCTCACCTTCTAAGCAAGTACATGACTGCATTTGCCGTGCTGGCATCCAGGCCTGTGGTTGGTTCGTCCAGGAACAGCACGGGAGGGGAGATAATCAGCTCCATACCGATGTTTGTTCGCTTTCTCTCACCCCCAGACACACCCCGAATAAACTCATTACCAACCTAGATGAATAATATCACTAATCACATTAACAGCCAGCCATATGCGCAGATAAACTCATAATCAGCCCATATAAATATTCAAATAATCATATTACTCTCAAGGGTTATATTCGTATAACCCATAATCAACCTTTGTAGCAGTCAAAACACTATGTCATGAAATGTGAAAGTGTCCAATGCCCAGATTCGACTACACAATATCATGGAATGAATGTGAAAGTGTTCAATGGACAGATTCGACAACACACATGGGGCCATATCAATGGCTATGGCAATGGCTCAGCCAATGATGTTAATCTCACCCTGGCGCCAGCTACAAACAATGGTGTTAATCTAACCTAGATAGCTACCAGCTACAAACAATGCTGTTACTCTCATCCTGGTGTCAGCTACAAACAATGGTGTTAGTCTCACCCTGGTAGCAGCTACAAACAATGATGTTAATCTCACCCTGGTGTCAGCTACAAACAATGCTGTTAGTCTCACCTTGGTGACAGCTACAAACAATGCTGTTAGTCTCACCTTGGTGACAGCTACAAACAATGCTGTTAATCTCACCTTGGTGACAGCTACAAACAATGCTGTTAGTCTCACCTTGGTGTCAGCTACAGACAGTGATGTTAATCTAACCCCGGTGGCAGGTAGAAAATTTTTTTAAATCTCACCCTGGTGTCAGCACATTGAGTCAGCCCCAGTTCGTCTATCACAGCATTCACACGGGCATCTCTCTCCATCTTTGTAGTATCCGAGGGTAACCGCAAAGCTGCTGAGAACTGGAAATTCTCTCTCACTGTCAGCGTTCCCATGACGACATCATCCTAAGTTTGAATTGTAAAGCTAAGTAAAACATCACTATCTGCATACAAAGCAATACTTGTTTACAGTTGACTTTTAGAAGAGATTTGCTGAAAGGTCTTATTGATGACGTTGTTCACACCTAAGAAAAGGGCCAGAATCTGCATCACCATAGCTCCAATGGAGACACAAGGATGTTTGTACCGGTAACTAAAATTAGTTAAGTACTAAGTGAAAAGGTTCAATGACTTGTTGCCATTTAGCTAAATTAGATACAAATTAATGCGACCTACACTCACTAGAATACACTGCCAGTGCCAAAATACTGGATGTACAAATTGTCATTATTTTGTTTGTTAAAACTGAACATTTTATGGGAACCTGCATTCTTCAATAAATGTCTTCGTAGGTTAGATAGGGTGGTATTCCATGACCCTTGTACTGACATGCTTCACAAGCCGTGACAGTGGTTAGACAGGGAGGTATTCCCTGACCTTTGTACTGAGATGCTTCACAAGCCGTGACAGTGTGTTACATAGGGGGCTATTCCCTGACCCTTGTACTGATATGCTTCACAAGCCGTCACAGTGGGTTAGATAGAGGGGTGTTCCCTGACCCTTGTACTGACATGCTTCACAAGCCGTGACAGTGTGTTACATAGGGGGCTATTCCATGACCCTTGTACTGATATGCTTCATAAGCCGTCACAGTGGGTTGGATAGAGGGGTATTCCCTGACCCTTGTACTGACATGCTTCATAAACCGTCACAGTGGGTTAGATAGAGGGGTATTCCATGGCCCTTGTACTGACATGCTTCATAAGCCGTCACAGTGGGTTAGATATAGGGGTATTCCCTGACCCTTGTACTGACATGCTTCATAAGCTGTCACAGTGGGTTAGGTAGAAGGGTATTCCATGACCCTTGTACTGATACGCTGCATAAGCCGTCACAGTGGGTTAGATAGAGGGGTATTCCATGGCCCTTGTACTGATATGCTTCACAAGCCGTCACAGTGGGTTAGATAGAGGGGTATTCCCTGACCCTTGTACTGACATGCTTCATAAGCCGTGACAGTGTGTTACATAGGGGGCTAATCCCTGACCCTTGTACTGATATGCTTCATAAGCCGTCACAGTGGGTTAGATAGAGGGGTATTCCCTGACCCTTGTACTGACATGTTTCATAAGCCGTCACAGTGGGTTAGATAAGGAAGTATTCCCTGACCCTTGTACTGACTTGCTTCACAAGCCGTCACAGTGGGTTAGATAGAGGGGTATTCCCTGACCCTTGTACTGACTTGCTTCACAAGCCGTCACAGTGGGTTAGATAGAGGGGTATTCCCTGACCTTTGTACTGACATACTTCATGAGCCGTCACAGTGGGTTAGATAGAGGGGTATTCCCTGACCCTTGTACTGACATGCTTCATAAGCCGTCACAGTGGGTTAGATAGAGGGGTATTCCCTGACCCTTGTACTGACATGCTTCATAAGCCGTCACAGTGGGTTAGATAAGGAAGTATTCCCTGGCCCTTGTACTGACTTGCTTCATAAGCCGTCACGGTGGGTTAGGTAGAGGGGTATTCCCTGACTCTTGTACTGACATGCTTCATAAGCCGTCACAGTGGGTTAGATAGAGGGGTATTCCCTGACCCTTGTACTGACATGCTTCATAAGCCGTCACAGTGGGTTAGATAAGGAAGTATTCCCTGGCCCTTGTACTGACTTGCTTCATAAGCCGTCACGGTGGGTTAGGTAGAAGGGTATTCCCTGACCCTTGTATTGACATGTTTCATAAGCCGTCACGGTGGGTTAGACAAGGAGGTGATATAGGTAGGTAGGTGGGTGAGTTAAAGGCCCAAAAGCTAGCGGGAAATGCTCCTCAGGTGTGTGCGTGCGTGAGTGCGTGTGTATCTGTGTATCTGTGTGCGCTGGGACACACACCTCTAGATCCGCCACTGGAAAGGGTGGTATTCAATGTATGAGGGGATGTGAAAACGTAGAGAGTCTAACTATATACAGTCTTCCAATGTCTGTAAAGTTTCCATTTGTTGTGAAGGAATCATTAGCAAAGCCACATCGAACGTTTCACATGCGGTTGTAATGTGGTTCACCTGATATGAGTAATCACAACATATTGGGTTATAATATTTGTAAAATATTTGCAGAAAATGAAAATGATATGTGATATAGTACTTCTTGGATATGACAATACCATATAAAACATGTTCAAGATGGTGTTGAATGTATTCCCGTCATAATCAACAGCCAAAGATTTGGATTGCTTGATTTAGATTTAGACAGGGGCTGTATTTTAAAGACACCCCCATCTTTCACAAACACTGTGTCCAGATATTCAAGTTGGCACTGTTAACAACACATTGGGAGCTGACAGTTGTGTGACCATTCAGTATTTAGCTTAAAACCTTGGCATTATGTATGAATAGTGAAGATATTAGAATCAGATAGAATGTCAAACAAAATGGGGATCGTGAGGTTGGTACATAGCAAGCAAATTCGCTTGAGGTTGACAGTTATTATGTAGATAATTATATTATAAACGGCTGAATTTATATCATTGCCGTAGTGAGACTCGATCACTACTGTTTGTCATTCCCTCGTACACTTTCACCTGTCACAAGCCATCGCTGGAATGTTTTCCATGAACCTTGTACCCGCATTTTACACAAACCGTTTCATTTGCCCAGATAAAGAGACATCTTAGTTCATTTGCCCAGATAAAGAGGCATCTTAGTGATAGCTTGGAGTCCTATCATAGCTGATCCCGTTTAAAACCTTGGTGAAAGACATACATGTGTACATACTGGTAAGTGCTACATGCCAGTGTTTCTGATTACGTACCCACCCATAAGAGTACCTACCTGCACAACATATCCCACCATGCATTTGAAGTTGTCAGGGGGTGGGGCACCATCCAATAGCAAATTACCTCTAAGGCCAACTGGGTCTTTTCTGCCGGCCAACACATCTAGCAGTCTGAAACAAACACGTCTAAATATGGCACACATGTCATCAACCACGTTCCCTTATATCAAAGTGTTTATCCGACATTTCTGTCATTACATGCACACGCACTCCAAAATTACTGTCATCCATCATGTATTACACAAAATGGTGATTCAACGCAGACATGTATATAGCTATCAGCAGTGGACTGACAAAAGCCCCATAGGACCGAAGCCCCATACACAAAAGCCCCTCGGATAAAATCCCTAATGGGCAAATGTCCCATAGCAAAAATAACAATTCTCTGACTGACTTTCGGCTTCTCCAGTTTGGCTTTTGTTTGTGGGGCTTCGATCTTGCGGGACTTTTGCCTGTGGGGCTTTTGTGAGACAATTCTACCAGCAGCCTCCTTCACAGTGGTTTCATCAAGAGGTGAAGTCTATACCTCACAAACTTATGGAGAGAAAGTGAAAGTTATTTTGTGAAAGGCTCTGTTTCCAGCCTCTGCAGCACACAGAAGTATTGAATGTGTTACCACTTTGCCCCTGATGTTACATTGTGGACACTAAGAAAATATTATCACGTCCTCAACACTAATTTTCTGAAATGATCAGGGGTTGTAAAATAATGGATAATCGAAAGTATCATGAACGTTGTGATATTGAGAATATTGCACATTAATGTTTGTGACAGATAAAAACCTTAATATTCTCATACAATATGCAGTTTTAGGACTTTTATGGTCTGTTTCTAAATTATTCACAGGGTGTTCTTTTTTGTTGAACATTACTCAAGACCTGACAGAAGTACTCACGATGACTTTCCACTTCCAGTTGGTCCAAGGATAGCATTCATGCCTGGCTTGAAGATGCCACTGAAACAGTAGTGAATGAGTATGGTCTTTAGCTGCTTTTAGCAATATTCCAGCAAAATCAAGGCGAGGGACACCGGAAATGGACCTCACACATTGTTCACATGTGGGAATCGAACAGGGTCTTAGGCGAACACTTGGGCCACTCTACATCACCACAGAAAGATATCAGTAGAGGGCATTTCCCATCACAGTTGCAGAACGTGGTTTAACTGATTAAACTTGCACAAGAGGCATATTGACGTCAGGGACATAAAGGCGCTCATCAGTTGGTATGTGTGTGTGTGTGTGTGTGTGTCTGTGTGTGTGTATGTGTGTGTGTGTGTGACAGAGAGAGAGAGAGAGAGAGAGAGAGAGATAGAGAGAGAGAACTCTCCCACTCATAAGTTTCTTATAACCAGCTAATCAGCGTTAATAACACAAAACGAAACTGCACCCTGGCCCGATAAAAATATCAAAGATTAAACACAGATGCATATCCTATTGTAAATTAAAAAGAATCCAAGATATCTGACCTCTGATACCGAGTGTATCTAATGTGCTTACTAACTTACTAACATATTTATGACATGAAGCTACAATACAGTTTTTGTGACATGAAGCCACAGTACTTCACTTTTATGACATGAAGATACGGTAGTGTGTGTGTGTGTGTGTGTGTGTGTGTGTGTGCAGTGAAGAAAATATAGACTAATTTTAAAAGTGTAATTAACAAACTGATATTTACGAATGTATTTGTTTCAGATAATCAAAACTGATTTGTCAGTGGAAGCCATGTGCTGCTTAAATATTGAGGACAGGCGACCAACTAAGGATCACAAATCTACATAATCAACGTATGTTGATTGCAAAAGCAGAAAGTCTTTATTTCTTCTTCCTTCATAGTCCTTAAACTGCTGATGGCTGTATTTGAGAAAAAAGCATAGCTAGTGCCATAGCGCACTGACTTCAAGAGTTAGAAGAATCAACATAACTAGGACAAAGACACCTGTAAAACCACATATCAGTTTAAGCGAGTCGGAGATTCTGCCTTTAGAGGACATAACCATCATACTCCACTATGTTAAGTGTGAAATCACAGAATGATTGAATGAAACTAGCTTTCAAGCGCATTAATATTTTCAACACAGCCGAACTGATGTTGTACCGTCAAATATGTACCTTGTTAAATATAATAAGTTTATCAGTTGCCAATTCATTGCTTTTCCTTTCAGCCCCAGATCAAGCTCACAATGTCAATCACTGACTTGTATGGTTCAGACTTCATTATGTTTACAGACCGCAGTCATAAAGCTGGAAGACAGCTGAGTGCAGTACCTGTGAAGTTCCGGGCTATCTAACTGATCTTCAGTAAGGTTTGTCCTAAGAAGTGACTAACGGGATCGGGTGGTCAGGCTCTCTGACTTGGTCAGATCGATGCCCATGCACTTGATTCTATGATCCAGACTCGATTATTTACAGACCGCCTTCAGCTTGAATACTGCTGGGTGCGGCGTAAAACTAAACTCAGGTCAATCAATGCTGAGCACTGTGTTAAAAAGCAAACAAACAAACAAAATCAATAAGTACAGATATAGAAACTAGAAACGTTTGCCGAGATATAGAAACGAACAAGGTTGTGTTAATAGAGAACTAGGTCGACAACTGATATCCTAACCAAACTTACTTTAATCCTTTTAAAATAGTCTTCATTTCTGTCCTGCCGCAGCATGCTTTCGTCTTTACTGGTACAGAGTAGAAACAGTTGTGGATGGAGATCACAGAGGACTGAATGTTCTGAGAGCCGCTCAGACGAAAACCTGCCTCGGGGTCGAGGGTTGTTCTGCCATTGTCTGTGGTTCCATACCGTACAGACACACTCCCGTCCACAGGTGACTTGGTAATGAACGCCGAACCTCTTTCTGTATCATCCATTGCAGTTGTCGAGTGGTCTTACTGATTTGACCACAGGCCCTACCCTGAACTGACAGGTCATGGGTAGGCCGATTTTAGCCTGTAGGGGTGTCAGAACTTTACATGTTATGTAGTCATAATCATGTTATCAGTATGGACTGCTGTGACGCGGTCACTTACAGGTCTTACATACCTACACCACCAACGTACACCGGCTGATGGAGGAAGACTTCCCCTTGAAATTTTATTCTAGTAAAACCGTACCACCTGATTATATAATCTTCATCTGGTAAGGATACGTTTTAACATGTTTTAACGTAAAAGGCTGTTCTTCACACAGAAGCGTAGGTCTAGACGCTGTTCGTTCCGCAAGTGACTTAGTAGTTCAGGGGGAGAATCTTAAAAGGGGCCGAGAAATAGGATTTCGTAGCCTCCCCAGTATTGATTTGGTTTGACACTGTTTTCAGTTAGTATGATGTCTTGGGCTCATGAAAAGGACTGTAATACTCTCAGATTGTGGTATCAGGTTTATTTTCACAGGCCATTTTAGGTGGTGCGGGTCTGTGAGCATTTTCATGACATTTGGTTTGCTGCCCGACAACATCTCAAAGTTAATCGTGGATAGTTTTACTACTATCGATCTGATCACTTTCATTTTGACTTTTGTGTATTGCTAAATGATGTAGAATTTGTTTGACATATTTTGCTTTTGAAAATAATCAAAATGGCCGCCATTTTGACCGCCATCTTTAATTGTCGAGTGTTGCCGTCTCGGCAGTTCAATTTACATAATGATTAACACCGAAGGTGCCCATTTACATCCAATGTTGATACTTTTGATGTTTTGGGACACTTGTCACTTCTAGAGTGGTGGCTTGGGCACAAAGCAAGTAATTTTGTATTGTCATGTCGTGGTAATATAATGTTTTACAGCTTACTCTTTGAGACAGGGGATTTTAGCGATTCTCCGACTTTTCATGAAAAATGTGTGGTGGTAATTTATTTGTTGAAAGTTTACATTATTCTTGTAACTCGAATCAGCTGTTTTTGTTTCCTGTTTACTTCTAGAGTGACAGCATGTTATATGGAATTATTTCATATTACCCAGAATTCAAAATGGCTGCCAAGATGGCCGCCATTGTAGTTTTACTACTTATACATAGCAGAGGACTAAGCTTGTAAGCAAGTAAACAAACAAACCAATGTAACAATGTAACAAGCAATTCCTTTGATGTCAAATGTTTTATACAGTATCGAAAAAGACCTAAATTCCAATAGTATGGTTTATGAAAGCGTCATTTGCCTAATCATCCAAAGTGTTAGAAAGCTAATCTTCACGGCCCATAACTGCGTCTAAACTCTGTCTGTACAGGGCCGAGGAAGCAAGGGTACAGCTGCCCCCTATAATTTATTTACAGGTTACTTTTTGTGCATAAACGTATTGATTCAACATTCTTTTAATGTTGATAGTGCTCCCTTAAAGGTCACATGCAACCAAAAAAATCAAACATAATTAAAACACATTTATCACTTATTCATGACATATAATATACATTGCTGCTTTTAAAAAAGAAAAAAAAACCAACACAATTATAAGTGTACAATCGCGATTCAAAAGTGCAATATTTTGTACTTGGGCTTACTTCCCCCGAAACGGAGCCCTCGGGAGACCGAACCCAGTCAGAGCGGGTGGATATGCACTCAAGTGTAACGACGGCTTTCGATTGGCTGGTTTAACTTTAAACGGGAGTGTATGGTGCTTTATTGCATGCTAGCAGATGAGAGAATGCTGGCTCTTCATATAGTTAAATGGAATGGCAAAACTGCAAATGCGCAGAAAGGGAACTGCTTCAAAATTTGGAGACTTGGCTGATATGCATTGAGATAAATTCGGAATCGAACTGACTGCATTAAAGTTGATGCTGTTTGGGACAGGTATGCCAGCCAAGAGTCGGTCAAAGTAGGGGTCCTCTCAACAAGTCTAGTCTTGTCGCACATACGAACGAACGATTGAGTTCTGTTGGTCCGGCCATGCTACATGCTGGTAGGCCCGAGGCACACCAAGGTACATCTGTAGTTCCTAGGACGTACTGACCTGTCTTAACAATAACTGTAAAATGAGACTGAACGGGATATTAGGTGTAATGATTATATAAATTACAATGCTCGTTTGATCACAAATATTTGTCAATATGTCTACCTCATCTGTGCCCAATCCCCAGACAGCTGGTATTACCTGGGCTGGGAGGAAATGGACCTTCACCCCATGTGAACAACGTTTTCAAGCAGTTCAACCCCGTCTTTAGTCAGTTTATATCCGTTCTGAATTAGACCTACCACGATCTTAACATGCGCATGTCCTGATTTGATTTCTGTAAGTACCCAGCCCATTCTTATTTCCGTTATCAGTTTCAAGATGGAAACATCGACATAAACATGCCCCTGGGTGGAATAGGCCTTCAGCAACCCATGCTTGCCATAAAAGGCGACTATGCTTGTCGTTAGATGCGACTAACGGAATCGGGTGGTCAGGCTTGCTTACTTGGTTGCCACATGTCATCGGTTCCCAATCGCGCAGATCGATGCTCATGTTGTTGGTCACTGGATTGTCTGGTCCAGACTCGATTATTTACAGACCGCGGTCATATAGCTGGAATATTGCTGAGTGCGTCGTAAAACTAAACTCACTCACTCACTCATATCGTAATGCACACAGTGTTGACATAGTAAGACCTGTGTGAGACCTACATAAACGCACAACGAGTAGAACTTGATGAGAATTCATTGCGCTCTTTCAGAACCGAGTAGAAATGTAGTACAACCTTCTTAAGAACAATTCATTTGGTTTTGAGAATATTTGCACGGAATATCAAAGTAACTAAGAATATAATGCGGTCGAGTTTCGTTTGGTTGCGGACTGAGTTGACCTGGAGGAAACTGTGTACAAATGTATTGCATCTGATGTCCAACTACATTATGTCTGCACACATTTGAAGTACGGCGATTCCGTTCGTCATATGACAATCTGTGTTATCACTCTATCCCACTTCAGAACATGTAGAACATTAGACAATGGGAATTGTCTTATTACAGTCATCTGAAACTCACCAACGACATTCACACAAATAGGTGACAATCAGGATTCTGTCGGTCATTATATCTTGTAGACAGTTTGAATATAAAACCATCCCAAATCAAATCTTCATTACAACTGGCAGCGTCTTATTAACACACTTTGGAAACAGGTCAAAATACCCCAGTGTAATATCAATCAGAGAATGTCAGAGAATGTTCCAGATCGTATACGCATAAAACGCGGCCATCAAATCCCAACGTCCAGAGTAGCTGAGAGAGTGAGTGAGTGAAGCGTTTTGACAATTAGTGAAGGTTGGATCAACCAAAATGTTAGTTTTAAAGCCATTCTTAAGGATTCTCACGTTTAGTGAAGTCCTATATTATTTTGTCCTCATTTTGTGCAGTTGATCCAGTCTACCGAATATGCCCTTCCCTGAAACAAGACACAAGAAAGGTCATTAAGATATTGGAATTTCACAGGAATATTAAATTTTAAGGGATTAAATCGGAATTCGATACAATTATATAAAACATGTATTACTTTAAATGTTCTATTGCCTGCAACCAGATCTTAAAGGACCACTACATTCAATTTTTGGTACTCTTTTTATCACTGCATGTGAAAGACTTTTGGTTAGTCATAAACGAAACACCATTTTAAAAAAAAACAACTTGTGGTTAATCAATACCAAGCGCGTAAAAGTTGCTAAAAAGCCGTCTGCTTCTCTCTCGCCCGCAAACGAAACCGCAGACAGGTTACGTAACTCTGTCGCCAGAGCCCTACAGTGACGTCATAGAAGGAACGATTTCTCGTTAAATGTATAGAAAATGTGTAGGAAGCTCGTCATTTTCCTGATTTCTCGACATCACCAAAGACATGCCGAATTGTTGTGTTGCCGTCAATTGTTCCTTGGGGTCGGGTGATGGTGTCACTATGCTCAGATTTCCACCAGACTCCGTAGTTTGTGCTGAAATTGGTTGTTAGTGTGAGCGAAATGAGCTTTGTGGAAGCCTGTGGTGTATACTAAATCGGATGGTTCGCCCCCTACCACGCTTCCAGGAAAGAAAATGGAGTTCAAGATTCATCGAGTTTATAAAATCAAGACTGCTTACTACACATTGTTGACCAAAAGGATTTTGCATGAAACTAGGTTGTGGTCGAAGTGACAATATCATCGTAAGTAATATTATCTTGACCCCTTATATTGACCGATTCCAAGAGTGAAATTGTTATGTTATAAGCAATGTCATGTAAAATCCTAATGTCCATCAAACAAATATATATTTTACTACCCGTAGAAAGTAATTTTGTTTTTGTAAAATTTTGTAACTTAAATAGCATTCATCCTCAGACAGGGCGCCGCCATTTTGAAAATCGTGAAGTCACGGGCTAAAGAATTATTGAGATTATGATTTGTTCTCATCAAGTTAGAAAATCAAAACTACTTTTTACTGGTAGTTAAATATGCAATTGAATCATGGCCAAAAGGATTTTGCATGACACAACTTTTAACATAAGGACTTCTTCCAAGGAAGCAAGGTGGGGGGTCGAAGTGACATTTATATTGCAAGAGTGAAATTGTTATGTTATAGGCAATGTCATGCAAAATCCTAATGTCCATCAATAAAATACATATTTTACTACCAGTAGAAAGTAATTGTCCTTTTGAAAGTCGGTGAAAACAAACTTAAATAGCATTCATCCCAAGACAGGGCGCCGCCATTTTTGAAAATCGTGAAATCAAATTCATTTAAATTAATGAGATTATGTATGGTTTGTTCTCATCAACTTAGAAAATCAAAACTACATAAATATGTATTCGAATCATTACCAAAAGGTGTTTGCATGACACAACCTGTAACATAACCTAAGCGAGGTCGGGGACGAAGTGAAAACACTGCGCGATAAATTTCTTCACTTGCTAAATTTACTTGGTTTCTAACATTCACTCACCAGTATGTAGACACTTGTCAATAAACGTCTTTATACTTGGTCTCATAATCCTAATTACTTTATAATCATACTTGTATGCATTTTGAAACTTAATAAAAAGAAGCGATCTGCAAATGTATAAGAGGAATGTAATATGTAGACATTTCATAGCTTTCCTATGTGAATCATAGCGTATGTCGTCTGCATCATTACACTTAACGACGAAAACAATGATTCTGTTGAAAGCTACGACAACTTATTAAATGTCACATATATACTCTAATAGGGTACAAATGCAAAATCACTTGCTGACATCGTTATAAATGAAACCCCGTCATTAAAAATGCTCATTTCGATCTTTAATTACCTTATATCGACCTTTTTGTAAACAGTGCACAAATCTCAGCCGCAAACGAAATTTCAACCAATCAGAGCGGTGCGTCTCCGTGACGTAATAGTGGGTATAGAAATGAGGGTCTGTACAGTATTCATCTACATTTCAGGGGTTAAACTATTTCGTTTACAGGTATGTACAAACCTGAAATCGCGAAAGCTGTTGAGAAAAATGAAAGCTATATGTTCTCACAATCTACTATCATTTAGTTTTGTCTCCTGCTTTATCTAGTTTTCGAGTTACAACCCTTGTTTTCATAGACGATTCTGTCAAAATCACTTGGTGTCGCTAGGTTGTAATCCGTGTTAGGTGGTATAAACCTACACGTTATTAGCTATCATTCACTTGATGCTCAGTTAATGAATTTATAACAGGTATAATTAGTGGTAATGCCACTTAGATTACCCGACAAAGGCCCCCCACTTGGCATTTCTTTTGTCTGGGTCGATCAAAGGATTAACCGATAACACGCTGATTGATTAATTAGTTTCATGGGGATTTAAACATTTGTCGAAAGGTAGTGTTTGTGTATGTACATTTATTAATCTATACTGAATACACTATGTCGTGTCTGTGTCTATGTAAAACAACACCCTTCTTTCAAAGGATTAACCGCCAATACATTGATTGCTCATTATTGGCTAAGTAAATAACTTTTTAAAAAGAATGACGCACATTATGCAATTAGTTGCCAGGTGTGCTATCTTGGGTAACCAATGAAACTATACAGCAATGTGAAAAACCTGAAACGACACATCACGTATATTAGACTGTTAAAAGACACATCACTTGGGAAATCTGCAGATGAATTATATATCACTTGTTTTTGTGGATATTGATGGATGCATTCCTCGTAGAAGGTAATAGCCTGACATTGCTCCTATAACTTTAATTTTAATATTTGCATTTTTGTTTTTAATAATTTGTCAGAGCTTTCAACAGAATCATTGTTTTCGTCGTTAAGTGTAATGACACTTCCAAGAGTGAAATTGTTATGTTATAAGCAATGTCATGTAAACTCCCAATGTCCATCAATAAAATACATATTTTACTTTCAAGGATGCATGTCGCACCAGAACACATCTTTAGAACTAGTTTACACAAGGAAAGGATGAACAAACAAACCCACCACTAAACATGATGGACTAAAACACTTCAGTGTCCACCATAGCACCATATCTTGATGATGACATGCATACAGTGATAGATGTTGTTTGGGTGTTCCAGTGGTGTAGTGATGGATGTAGTTGTGTCGCAGTTAGTGGTGGCTGTGTTGCATCCCATGTTGTGTCGGTGGCTGTGGTGTCTGTATGTAGTGATGCATGTGGTGGTGTCCCATGCATTGGTGGATGTTTTGGTGTCCCATTTAATGCCGGTGGTGGTGCGCCGTGTATTGGTGAATGTGATGGTGGTCTCATGTACATGTATGGTGGTATACGATGTTGAGATGATTTCTCACTTTAAACAAAAAGTAAACCAGACATAGTGAAATTAATATTTCGAATCCACGTTTTTGATCTTGCCAACTGAAAATTGAAGTCTTAGAATTTTATTTAACATAGGATAAAAGTTGTTTAACAAACGACCATGGATTCAAATCGTCATTACTGGTTTGTTTTGCAAGGCTAAGCGCAGCAATTAGAACGGTGAAACAAGAGCACGCGCGGTACGTGATGGGCGTTAACTTAGACCAACCCAACTTCTTCTCGGCGTTTTATTTAATGTACATATACACCCTTGTAATACAAACAAAGAAAGTGATTTAAAATTATGATCGTTTGTTAAACAACGTTCATCGTAAGTTGAATACAATTCTGAGAATTAAATGTTCAATTGGCAGGGTAATATTACAAGAATTTGCAATCTTAATTTAACCTTATTCTAGTTTTTGTTTAAAGATACATTCAACACTACGTTTTCACGGCAAACAGACTGCAATCGCAGAATAACACGAGTGAGTCACGAATGCGATGAGCAGTGATAAGCACATCACAATTTGCAACATTCCCACCCACGGATGACAGTTTGTTTTAATTCATTTGTATTGAATGACCCATACATCTATGTCATTTTGGGTTTAACTTGCAATTTTGAATTTACACTGCGCCATACCTGTATTGCATTAGCCGCTGATTATGTTTTAATTATATTGTCTTACATAACTAAATCTGTAATTAATGAACGAAATTTTTGTTTCGTTTTGTTTCAATAAAGAATATTACCAGGTTTTACTAGGCTCACGCTAAATCAGAAAACATGTCTCTGTGCAAACACGTGTGATTGAGGTGTTTTCAATAGCTTTAACCCATTGTTTCGGGTTCGGCGACTGGGATTAGGTTGCGTAAGGTGGCTAGTTTGCCTTTTGTTGTTTCCAGCTGCACACTTTAAGCGAGCGACTGAAGCCCGCTTGGAGTCTGAGCACCGACTCCCAGTGATGTGAAATATTCGTCGTGGGGACAGAAAGTGTTGAAATCCTGTAGAGGTAGGACGTCTTCAAGGATTCTTCGGAAGGGCCACAGAGGACCGGACAGGTAGGTGTTTCCATATCTATTTGGAAGAAAATTTGCGTCTTTATGAATGTTTGTTTAATATTCAGTGCACACTCATTCTCTCATACTATACAGCCATTTAAGTTTAGATGGGAAAGGTTGATACTGGTTTCTGCATGTAAATGGAGTGGTAGTGTAGCCTAGTTGTTCAAATGTTGGCACGCCATGTTCAGTGCCTGTGTTCGAGTTCCCACTTAAATACTATGCCTCGCGCCCACCTCTGAGGCCCGTCGTTTAAATATTGCCAAAGCGGCATAAAACCACACTTACTCGATGTTGTTAAACCAATCTACATCCGTGAGAAATGTGATTTCTGATGCTTATGCATGAATCATCTCTTTCAGACGCAGGAACCCTGGCACTTTCTGGATTTGGTGTTGTGTCCCTCTGAACCCATCCACCTGGACTTAGTACACTGGCTTTCCAAGGGACCGATGGGATGAGCTTTTGTCTCATGGTGGCTCCATAGTACGTCTGCTCTCCGCGTAGCCCCCTGCCGAGCGTACATGGAGTAGGTTCGGTGCTAGGGCCTGACTGTACAGTCAGGATGGTTGCTATAGCAACCCAGCTAGTTTAGGGTTGGCACACTCTGTGGCCCCAGTCTTTTCAGCACCCCCAGTAGACCCAATGCTGACTGCACTTGACTGGTAGATTAGGGGTTAGTGTAGATAGGGCCCCCTTCGTGCATGCCCTGTACGATGCTATCTATAGATAGTATAACTTAGTGTTAACCCACCATTCCGTCCTTCAATAGGTAGTTCGAGGCAAAGCAAGTCCCGGATGGTCACTTTGAAAGTCAGTGTACTGGCCGACTGCTGGTAAAGTATTTCAATATTTCAGTTTAATATTTAGATTAAATTTTGTTTTCACGTCCCGACATATTTGTTTTGCATTTAAATCTATGGGGATCGTCGAATAACCGAATGGTTAAAGCGTTAGCTCATGACACTCCAAACACCCCTAATTCAATTTTCCATATGGGAATGATGTGTGAAGAATATATTTGTTGCTTCTCAACGTGATATAGCTGGTATATTGCTAAAAGCGGTGTAAAAAGTACCCTCACGCAGTCATAATCTGTGTGGGAAGCATAAATCATGTAAATTGTTTTTTGCCTTTTTTTAGTAGAACCGTCGCTTAGGCAAGCAACTGTTTCTTTCAAACAATCTTTTGAAGAAAATATAAAATGCAATGCATCGTTGTTTACCATGACGTCTGCTGCAAAGTTACAACTTGAGTTTCATGTTTGAGATTATTTCACGTGTAGTCATATAACTTGCATTTATATACACAGTAAGTACCAGTGATGTAAAATATATTCATTTTTACTATTAGGAGCAGGGAACCATCGTCCTGGGGGCAGAATTGGACCCTGAAGTCCCCCAGAGGCAGGACGACTGCCAAGAAGATATTCCATGGACAGAGGTGGACCATGGACTCTTCTGGCGGCAGGACAACGACCACAACGCCGCCAGACTACCGGGAAGGCAAGTTCTCCAAACTATCTTTTGAAGACAACATACAATATATTCTTGTTGACAATGATGTCATGCGCAAGTTACAATTTGTGTTTCAGGTGGTTTTCTTACGAAAAAGCATATACTTTTGATATTCATTATCCATGTAGTAAGTATCAGTGATATGAAACATTAACCTGTTCGTTATATTTACTATTAGGAACGTGGATACCATCGTCCTGGGGGCAGAATTGGACCCTGAAGTCCCCCAGAGGCAGGACGACTGCCAAGAAGATATTCCATGGACACACGTGGATCAAGGATTCTTCGGAAGGCGACAGAGGACCAGACAGGCAGGTGTTTCCAACTCTATTTGGAAGAAAATATTTGTTTGATTATATAGTGCACACTCATTCTCTCATAGTATACAACCATTTAGGAGTGAGTGAGCTTAGTTTTACCCCGCACCCAGCAATATTAAGCTATATGGTGTTGGTCTGTAAATAATCGAGTCTGGACCAGACAATCCAATTATCAACAACACGAGCATCGATCTGCGCAATTGGGAACCGATGACATGTTTCAACCAAGAAGTCAACGAGCCTGACCACACGATCCCGTTAGTCGCCTCTAACGACAAGCAAAGTCACAGCCATTTAGGTATAGATTGGAAAGGTTGATACTGGTTTCTGCATGTAAATGGAGTGGTAGTATAGTCTAGTTGTTCAAGTGTTGGCACGCTATGTTCAGTGCCTGTGTTCGAGTTCCCACTTAAATACTATGCCTCGCGCCCACCTCTGAGGCCCGTCGTTTAAATATTGCCAAAGCGGCATAAAACCACACTTACTCGATGTTGTTAAACCAATCTACATCCGTGAGAAATGTGATTTCTGATGCTTATGCATGAATCATCTCTTTCAGACGCAGGAACCCTGGTACTTTCTGGATTTGGTGTTGTGTCCCTCTGAACCCATCCACCTGGACTTAGTACGCTGGCTTTCCAAGGGACCGATGGGATGAGCTTTTGTCTCATGGTGGCTCCATAGTACGTCTGCTCTCCGCGTAGCCCCCTGCCGAGCGTACATGGAGTAGGTTCGGTGTTAGGGCCTGACTGTACAGTCAGGATGGTTGCTATAGCAACCCAGCTAGTTTAGGGTTGGCACACTCTGTGGCCCCAGTCTTTTCAGCACCCCCAGTAGACCCAATGCTGACTGCACTTGACTGGTAGATTAGGGGTTAGTGTAGATAGGGCCCCCTTCGTGCATGCCCTGTACGATGCTATCTATAGATAGTATAACTTAGTGTTAACCCACCATTCCGTCCTTCAATAGGTAGTTCGAGGCAAAGCAAGTCCCGGATGGTCACTTTGAAAGTCAGTGTACTGGCCGACTGCTGGTAAAGTATTTCAATATTTCAGTTTAATATTTAGATTAAATTTTGTTTTCACGTCCCGACATATTTGTTTTGCATTTAAATCTATGGGGATCGTCGAATAACCGAATGGTTAAAGCGTTAGCTCATGACACTCCAAACACCCCTAATTCAATTTTCCATATGGGAATGATGTGTGAAGAATATATTTGTTGCTTCTCAACGTGATATAGCTGGTATATTGCTAAAAGCGGTGTAAAAAGTACCCTCACGCAGTCATAATCTGTGTGGGAAGCATAAATCATGTAAATTGTTTTTTGCCTTTTTTTAGTAGAACCGTCGCTTAGGCAAGCAACTGTTTCTTTCAAACAATCTTTTGAAGAAAATATAAAATGCAATGCATCGTTGTTTACCATGACGTCTGCTGCAAAGTTACAACTTGAGTTTCATGTTTGAGATTATTTCACGTGTAGTCATATAACTTGCATTTATATACACAGTAAGTACCAGTGATGTAAAATATATTCATTTTTACTATTAGGAGCAGGGAACCATCGTCCTGGGGGCAGAATTGGACCCTGAAGTCCCCCGGAGGCAGGACGACTGCCAAGAAGATATTCCATGGACAGAGGTGGACCATGGACTCTTCTGGCGGCAGGACAACGACCACAACGCCGCCAGACTACCGGGAATGCAAGTTCTCCAAACTATCTTTTGAAGACAACATACAATATATTCTTGTTGACAATGATGTCATGCGCAAGTTACAATTTGTGTTTCAGGTGGTTTTCTTACGAAAAAGCATATACTTTTGATATTCATTATCCATGTAGTAAGTATCAGTGATATGAAACATTAACCTGTTCGTTATCTTTACTATTAGGAACGTGGATACCATCGTCCTGGGGGCAGAATTGGACCCTGAAGTCCCCCAGAGGCAGGACGACTGCCAAGAAGATATTCCATGGACACACGTGGATCAAGGATTCTTCGGAAGGCGACAGAGGACCAGACAGGCAGGTGTTTCCAACTCTATTTGGAAGAAAATATTTGTTTGATTATATAGTGCACACTCATTCTCTCATAGTATACAACCATTTAGGAGTGAGTGAGCTTAGTTTTACCCCGCACCCAGCAATATTAAGCTATATGGTGTTGGTCTGTAAATAATCGAGTCTGGACCAGACAATCCAATTATCAACAACACGAGCATCGATCTGCGCAATTGGGAACCGATGACATGTTTCAACCAAGAAGTCAACGAGCCTGACCACACGATCCCGTTAGTCGCCTCTAACGACAAGCAAAGTCACAGCCATTTAGGTATAGATTGGAAAGGTTGATACTGGTTTCTGCATGTAAATGGAGTGGTAGTATAGTCTAGTTGTTTAAGTGTTGGCACGCTATGTTCAGTGCCTGTGTTCGAGTTCCCACTTAAATACTATGCCTCGCGCCCACCTCTGAGGCCCGTCGTTTAAATATTGCCAAAGCGGCATAAAACCACACTTACTCGATGTTGTTAAACCAATCTACATCCGTGAGAAATGTGATTTCTGATGCTTATGCATGGCTCGTCTCTTTCAGACGCAGGGACCCTGGCACACTCTGGATTTGGTGTTGTGTCCCTCTGAACCCATCCACCTGGACTTAGTACACTGGCTTTCCAAGGGACCGATGGGATGAGCTTTTGTCTCATGGTGGCTCCATAGTACGTCTGCTCTCCGCGTAGCCCCCTGCCGAGCGTACATGGAGTAGGTTCGGTGCTAGGGCCTGACTGTACAGTCAGGATGGTTGCTATAGCAGCCCAGCTAGTTTAGGGTTGGCACACTCTGTGGCCCCAGTCTTTTCAGCACCCCCAGTAGACCCAATGCTGACTGCACTTGACTGGTAGATTAGGGGTTAGTGTAGATAGGGCCCCCTTCGTGCATGCCCTGTACGATGCTATCTATAGATAGTATAACTTAGTGTTAACCCACCATTCCGTCCTTCAATAGGTAGTTCGAGGCAAAGCAAGTCCCGGATGGTCACTTTGAAAGTCAGTGTACTGGCCGACTGCTGGTAAAGTATTTCAATATTTCAGTTTAATATTTAGATTAAATTTTGTTTTCACGTCCCGACATATTTGCTTTGTATTTAAATGTAAGGGGATCGTCGAATAACCGAATGGTTAAAGCGTCAGCTCACGACCCTCCAAACACCCCTAATTCAATTTTCCATATGGGAATGATGTGTGAAGAATATATTTGTTGCTTCTCAACGTGATATAGCTGGAATATTGCTAAAAGCGGTGTAAAAACAACACTCATGCAGTCTTAATCTGCGTGGGAAGTATAACAGATGTAGAATACTATTTACCTTTATTAGTAGAACCGTCGCACACGGAAGCAACTGTGTATTTTCAAACGGTCTTTTAAAGAAAACATAAAATGCCTCCTTGTTTCCCATGACGTCTACTGCAAAGTCACAACTTGAGTTTCATGTTTGAGCTGTTTTCTCGTGTAGTCATATATTTTGCATTAATACACATAGTACCATTGATGTAAAATATGTTTACCTTTGTTATCAGGAGCATGGATGCCCATCGTCCTGGGGGCGGAAATGGACCCTGAAGTCCCCCAGAGGCATGACGACTGCCAAGAAGACGTTCCATGGACAGAAGATTCTTCTGGGACGGGATGTGGATGTTTTGTGACAATGTACTCTGCGTGTCTACTACTGTAAACCCTCCAGTAGAATAGGTAGCGTTGCATACGTTGAGGGAACACGGTTCCAGAGTTGGTTTTTTTTCTCCAAAAAGTTTTTTTATCTCTGGTTTTACGTGTCGGGCTTCAGTTACCTTTTGACCTTATTCAAATCTCAAATTTGAACAAGGTCAATTTAGACACACAATCTGCGGCAACAACGCTGGTGTTCGAGGATCTGGTTCTGTTCCATGTTAGGATTGATGACATTAAACACCGCCCAGCTGGTCCAGTTGTACTTGTTTGTTTTGTTTTGTTTTTGAAAGTTGTGAACTCGAAGAACGGTTGTTGTCCATGGAAATCGGATCTGCCCGTCTTTATCGCCGCGTAGTGCTTGTTTTTGCCATACACTGCCAACACATCAAGAAACAAGTCCAAAAAATGCATCAGTACACGGGCGTATTATAATATCTACAAACCAGAACTTACAATACAAAAGCCTATCAACATTACCAGATCGCACAGACTTTTAGTACCAAACAATCCAGTGATGTCTGTAGATGAGACAAGACATTAAATGAAAAGCTCCCACCACCATCTAGTCTAGAATATCACATTGAGCAAGTAAACTACCGAGTGCATGTTTGGAAACAGTATCTGCAGCCTATCATATTCCTTCACCAGTTGACCATGGTTGGAGCATTTATGATGGCCATCTTATCCTGATGTCGAGAGATGCTGCTCCCCGTGGATTAGTTGAACTGCCAGCAGAGAGATCTATATCAATGCAGATGAACTGAGTTATTGTGCACAGAGACATGTCTTTTTGTATGGCAGGTGATTGTTGCCCGAACAGCTTTGGCTTGACTCCAGTTCTGACATGATGTAACATATGATATGAAAGAAAGTGAAGAGGAGAGTTAATTGTAAGCTTCTGAATGTATCAAAAGTGATTAAGAGTTATCTGTCAGACCCCTTTGAATGGCTACAACAGGACAGAATTTATCATTTCTCATTTAAGGGAGCACTATCAACATTAAAAGAATGTTAAATCAATACGTTTATGCATAAAAAGTAACCTGTAAAAAAATTATAGGGGGCAGCTGTACCCCTGCTTCCTCGGCCCTGTACAGACAGAACTTAGACGCAGTTATGGGCCGTGAAGATTAGCTTTCTAACACTTTGGATGATTAGGCAAATGACGCTTTCATAAACCATACTATTGGAATTTAGGTCTTTTTCGATACTGTATAAAACATTTGACATCAAAGGAATTGCTTGTTACATTGTTACATAGGTTTGTTTGTTTACTTGCTTACAAGCTTAGTCCTCTGCTATGTATAAGTAGTAAGACTGCAATGGCGGCCATCTTGGCAGCCATTTTGAATTCTGGGTAATATGAAATAATTCCATATAACATGCTGTCACTCTAGAAGTAAACAGGAAACAAAAACAACTGATTCGAGTTACAAGAATAATGTAAACTTTCAACAAATAAATTACCACCACACATTTTTCATGAAAAGTCGGAGAATTGCTAAAATCCCCTGTCTCAAAGAATAAGCTGTAAAACATTATATTACCACGACATGACAATACAAAATTACTTGCTTTGTGCCCAAGCCACTACTCTAGAAGAGACAAGTGTTCCAAAACATCAAAAGTATCAACATTGGATGTAAATGGACACATTCGGTGTTAATCTTTACGTAAATTGAACTGCCGAGATGGCAACACACGACAATGAAAGATGGCGGCCAAAATGGTGGCCATTTTGATTATTTTCAAAAGCAAAAATATGTCAAATTCTACATCCTTTTAGCAATACACAAAAGTCAAAATGAAAGTGATCAGATCGATAGTAGTAAAACTATCCACGATTAACTTTGAGATGTTGTCGGGCAGCAAACCAAATGTCATGAAAATGCTCACAGACCCGCACCACCTAAAATGGCCTGCGAAATGGCCTTTACATGAGCCCAAGACATCATACTAACAATGATGATGGGATTTTTCAGCTGCCTCCTCCTGGACTATGGGAATCTACCAATGTTCTCTACCAACATTCCTGGCCTGCGTTACATAAATAGTGTTGGGTGTCTCATAATTGCATTTAGTAATAGTTTTTAATGTATATATTTACAGCAGGTGTGGTTGTCGGGATCTATTTCAGTCAGAAGGGAAGTATTCCAGGGGCACTCGAGTTTTAAGCTGTAAAACATAACAATACAAGTGCAGCTAATTTCCAACCGGGAGCTGCTCAGCTGTGCTTCACAGTTTAAAATAAAGGAAACAGAGTTATATGGCTTGAAGAGGTTTTCATGAGGAACAGGTTTGAGAGATGTTTGGAAGGCTGTTTCACAGAGTTCGAGCCACGACTGAAAAAGTGACTTGCTTGCTGCAGTTGATGAGCGGAGTTGATGAGCTGAGTCCACGAGCAGGGAGATAAGGAGTGAGAAGTTTCTTCAGATGGGCTGTGTCACAGTGGAGAGCAGATAGACAGATTGTCAGTATCTTGAAGGATATTCACTATTTTATGGGTAGCCAGTGCAGTTCTCTGAGAATTGGAGTGATGTACTCATGTAGTCTAGCGCGGTTAAGAAACGTGCTGCTTTGTTTTGAACTTCCTGCAGGTCTGAGATAATGCCGGATCCAGAGGGAAAAGAGTTGCAATAGTCCAGAAACGTTTTGCAGGTATTAGAATCCAAATATTTTCGGATTCTACCGATAGTGTGGAGCTTGAAATTGGCGGTTCTTGCTGTTCTGTTTTAAGTGCCTGTGCTTTTCCTGACATGCATTTGTCCATTTCAACTCCAGGATTCTTGACGGAGGATGACGGAGTCACAGAAGATGTTCGTACCAGTAGTCTGGTACTGTCAACTTTGTTCGGCTTTTGAGGCGTCCCTATGACCATACACTGCTGAGCTTTAGAAAACTAGCTGACACCCAGTTGTGAATGCACTTAACGCATGGAAGTAGTTGGTCGACTTTATCCTGGATTCTTTTATGCTTTATGCCAGTACAGAACTGCATATCGTTTGTATAGCTGTGAAAGACGAATTATACTTCCTAGAGGGTGTATGTACATCAAAAAGAGGACAGGACCCAACGCAGATCCACGCTTCAGGTTCTTAGGATCAGAACAGACTCCATCAATCTGTATTCTCATAGATCTCTTGTCAAGATAAGATTCCAAACAAGCTAGAACTGTGCCTGTTACGCCAAAGGTGTGCTTGAGGCGGAATAGGAAAACACAGTGCTCCACAGAGTCAAAAGCCCCAGACAGATCAAACAGAGCCAGCAAAACAACTTCCTGTTTGCCCAAAGATAGGAGGACGCCATTGTACACCCTCAGTAAAATAGTTTTCGTTGAAAGGGTTTTTCTGTAGGTAGACTGAAAAGGTTCCTTGATATCGGAACGTGCACTGACGTAACCAATTTCGCTTGACAAGCTTGTCGACATCAATGTCTCGTGTCTTCAAGGTATGTAGCACATTTCCGTGATGGTCCTGACGTCTGTAGATTAAGGGAGGTAAACACACTAAAGTGATTAGAGTGGCCATGGTCAATTACCTCAACTGACCCTGTTACCCTGTATCCCTAAAATTTCCTTAGGTGTGAGTTTGTGTGGTACTGTTGGCTGCATTAGGTATTCATTAAGTTCACTGGCATTCTTGCGTGGAGAGAGCATGCAGTACGCATAATTTGAACTTTATACTCTATCTTGTTACACTCGTTGCAATGCTATAGTTCACACAACCCGCTGGTGGTACATTTTTCTTCTTTGGAAAGCCAGGATGGGTACACCTTGGTGTATGATTGTACTCCTTTGTGTTGTCAGAGGGTCTGGCTACAGCCAGGGTGAGTACACCTTGGGGTATGATTGTGTGAGTGTGTGTGCGTATTCCTGTTATTGTTTGCGGAGTTTACATACACTATGTGCACCTTCAAATATGTACGTACATATTTACAGCGAGACTACAGTCCACAACTCCTAATTACACACCACAGTTTTAACATTGGAGACTTTCTTGAAAACTTGTATAGGAGGCATATATAATACGTTTCCATAACCACCGGAGTGTTCATCATAATCACCGTTTATGACTTCTAAATTAGAAGAACGTTGCGGGAAACGTAAACACTAGCTGTTTGACATTCCATGGACGTGTAATGGATGACAGCATACTGGCGTTACGTGCAGGGTGATTGTACCATGCGACCCAAATACCTACCGGAGTACCCTGCCCTGCCACCCTACATATCTAGCTCTGTTTACTGTCGCACAACCCTCATCTTCCGTAGAACGTGTCCACTTGCCTATCTAAAGAAACTGTCCTTCCTCGATTAAGCCCTTGAGCGTTTTCATTCAAACACTACCCATTTCCGGCTACGTCGATTTGCTTTGATATCGCTTCAGCTATCTGCAAAAATACGTGTGGTATACGCGCCAAGTAGCCACAGTACAACAGAGTATGCGATAAGACACTGCGCTCAGCATTCATTGGGATCCGGGGTTTTTAGATTCCAGACACCGGCGGATAATCAAGCGCCGGTGTTTATCATATCCAGCCACCCCGTTTATCGGACGAATAATCAAGAGCCGGCGTTTATCGTTTCTAGATACCCCATTCACGGGCGGATAACCGGCGGATTGTATGATACTTGTTCATTTGGCATTCTTGTTCCTATCTATAAACAGGGTGACCCTAAAGATACCAATAGCAACTGTGGGATAACTGTACCAAATAGTACATTTGGCAAGTTAAGTACTTATATCATCAACAAAAGATTAGTTTAATGGGCTGATGTCATTGATGAGATAGACAAAGGTCAAACCGGCTTTAGGGAGGGATATACCTGTGGCGATGAACCATGCATTGGTGGATGTTTTGGTGTATTCACGTATGCCAGTGGCGGTGGAAGAACTATTGGTGGATGTTGTGGTGTACTCAAGTATACCGGTGGTGGTGTGCCATGCATTGGTGGATGTTGTGGTGTACTCATGTATGCTGGTGGCAGTGCGCCATGCATTGGTGGATGTTGTGGTGTATTCATGTATGCCTCTGGCGGTGGACGATCCATTGGTGAATGTTGTTGTGTACTGATATATGCCGGTTTTGGTGTCCCATGCATTGGTGGATACTGTGATGTACTGATGTATGCCGGTGGTGGTACGCCATACATTGGTGGATGTGATGGTGGTGGCTCATGTATACCGAAAGTGGTGCGCCATGCATTGGTGGAGGTTGTGGTGTGCTCATGTATCCCGGTGGTGGTACGCCATGCATTGGTGGATGTGATAGTAGTGTACTCATGTATGCGGGTTGTGGTGCGCCATGCAGCAGTGGATGTTGTAGTGTACTCATGTATGTCGGTGGTGTGCCATGCATGGTTGAATGTGATGGTGCTGTCTCATGTATATGTATGAGGTTGGTGGTGGCCCATACATTCTTGGATGTTGTTATTTACTTATGTATGCCAGCGGCGGTGCCCCATGCACTGGTGAATGTTGTGGTGTACTCATGTATGCCGGTGCTGATACACGATGCAATGGTGGATGTTTTGGTGTACTCATGTATGCCGGTGTCGGTGCGCAATGCATTGATGGATGTGATGGTGGTGTCTCATGTATATGTATAAGGGTGGTGGTGGCCAATGCATTGGTGAAAGTTGTGGTGTACTCATGTATGCCGGTGGCCTTGCGCCATGGATTGGTGGATGTGATGGTAGTGTCTATTGTATGAGGGTGGTCTTGCCCCATGCATTTTTTATATGTTCTTATGTACTCATGTATGCCGGTGGCGGTGGGTCATGCATTGGTGGAAGTTGTGGTGTACTCATGTATGCCGGTGGCCTTGCGCCATGGATTGGTGGATGTGATGGTAGTGTCTATTGTATGAGGGTGGTCTTGCCCCATGCATTTTTTATATGTTCTTATGTACTCATGTATGCCGGTGGCGGTGGGTCATGCATTGGTGGAAGTTGTGGCGTACTCATGTATGGCGGTGGCCTTGCGCCATGCATTGGTGGATGTGATGGTAGTGTCTATTGTATGAGGGTGGTGGTGGCCCATGCATTTTGTATATGTTGTGGTGTACTCGTGTATGCCGGTTTTCTTGCACCATACAATGGTGGTTGTTGTGGTGTGCTCATATATGTCAGTGTCGGTGTGCCATGCATTGGTGGATGTGATGGTGGTGTCTCTTGTATATGTATGAGGATGGTTTTGACCATTGCATTGGTGGATGTTGCGGTGTACTCATGTATACTGGTGGTGGTGTCCCATGTCGGTGGCGGTGTGCCATACATTGGTGGATGTGATAGTGGTGGTTCATGTATGCCGGTGGCGGTACACCATGCATTGGTGGATGTTGTGGTATGCTCATGTATGTCGGTGACAGTACACGATGCATTAGTGGATGTTGTGGTGTACTCAGGTATGCCGGCAGTGGTGCGCCATGCATTGGTGGATGTTGTGGTGTACTCATGTATGTCGGTGGCATTGTCCCATGCATTCGTGGATGTGATGGTGGTGTCTCATATATATGTATGAGTGAGGTGATGGCCCATGCATTGGTGAATATTGTGGTGTACTCAACTATACCGTTGGCGTTGTACCATACATTGGTGGATGTGATGGTGGTGGCTTATGGATGCCTGTGGTGGTGCCCCAAGCATTGGTGAATGTTGTGGTGTACTTATGTATGCCGGTGGCGGTGTGCCATGCATTTTTGGTATGTGATCTTGGTGTCTCATGTATGAGGGTAGTGGTGCCCCATGCATTGGTGGATGTTGTGGTGTACTCACGTATGCAGGTGGTGGTGTACCATGCATTGGTGGATATTGTTATTTAGTTATGTATGCCAGCGGTGGTGCCCCATGCATTTTTGAATTTTGTGGTGTACTCATGTATGTCGGTGGTGATACACGATACAATGGTGGATGTTGTGGTGTACTCATGTATGCCGGTGGCGGTGCGCCATGCATTGGTGGATGTGATGGTGGTGGCTTATGGATGCCTGTGGTTGGTGCCCCATACATTGGTGGATGTTGTGGTGGACTCATGTATGCCGGTGGTTCTAGATGATGCATTGGTGGATGTTGTGGTGTACTCATGTATGCCGGTTTTGTTGCACCATACAATGGTGGTTGTTGTGGTGTGCTCACATATGTCAGTGTCGGTGTGCCATGCATTGGTGGATGTGATGGTGGTGTCTCTTGTATATGTATGAGGATGGTTTTGACCATTGCATTGGTGGATGTTGCGGTGTACTCATGTATACTGGTGGTGGTGTCCCATGTCGGTGGCGGTGTGCCATACATTGGTGGATGTGATAGTGGTAGTTCATGTATGCCGGTAGTGGTGAACCATGCATTGGTGGATGTTGTGGTGTCCTCATGTATGCCGGTGGCGGTACACCATGCATTGGTGGATGTTGTGGTATGCTCACGTATGTCGGTGACAGTACACGATGCATTAGTGGATGTTGTGGTGTACTCAGGTATGCCGGCAGTGGTGCGCCATGCATTGGTGGATGTTGTAGTGTACTCATGTATGTCGGTGGTGTGCCATGCATGGTTGAATGTGATGGTGCTGTCTCATGTATATGTATGAGGTTGGTGGTGGCCCATACATTCTTGGATGTTGTTTTTTACCTATGTATGCCAGCGGCGGTGCCCCATGCACTGGTGAATGTTGTGGTGTACTCATGTATGCCGGTGCTGATACACGATGCAATGGTGGATGTTTTGGTGTACTCATGTATGCCGGTGTCGGTGCGCAATGCATTGATGGATGTGATGGTGGTGTCTCATGTATATGTATAAGGGTGGTGGTGGCCAATGCATTGGTGAAAGTTGTGGTGTCCTCAAGTATACCGGTGGTGGTGCCCCATGCATTGGTGGATGTTGTGGTGTGCTCATGTGTGTCGGTGGCTGTTCGCTATGCATTGGTGGATGTGATGGTTGTCTCTTATGTATACCTGTTTTGTGCCCCATGCATTGGTGGATATTTTTGTGTATTCATGTATGCCAGTGGTGGTGGACGATCTATTAATGGGTGTTGTGGTGTACTCATGTATACCGGTGGCGGTGTGCCATGCATTGGTGGATGTGATGGTGTGCTCACGTAAGCCAGTGGTTGTGCTTAATGCATTGGTGGATGTGATGGTGGTGTCTCTTTTATGAGGGTGGTGGTGCCCCATGCATTCATGAATGTTGTGGTGTATTCATGTATGCCGGTGATGGTGGACGATCTATTGGCTGATGTTGTGGTGTACTCATGTATATCGGTGGTGGTGTGGTGTGTATTGGTGGATGTTGCAGTGTACTCATGTTTACTGGCAGTGGTGTGCCAAGCATTGGTGGATGTTGTGGTGTACTCACGTATGCCGTTGGTGGTGCACCATGCATTGGTGGATGTTGTTATGTACTTATGTATGCCAGCGGCGGTGCTACATGCATTGGTGGATGTGATGGTGCTGGCTTACGTATGAATGTGGTGGTGCCCCATACATTGGTGGATGTTGTGGTGGACTCATGTATGCCGGTGGTTCTAGATGATGCATTGGTGGATATTGTGGTGTACTCATGCATGTCGGTGGCGCTACACAATGCAATGGTGGATGTTCTGGTGTACTCGTGTATGCCGGTTTTGTTGCACCACACAATGGTGGTTGTTGTGGTGTGCTCATATATGTCAGTGTCGGTGTGCCATGCATTGGTGGATGTGATGGTGGTGTCTCTTGTATATGTATGAGGATGTTTTTGACCATTGCATTGGTGGATGTTGCGGTGTACTCATGTATACTGGTGGTGGTGTCCCATGTCGGTGGCGGTGTGCCATACATTGGTGGATGTGATAGTGGTGGTTCATGTATGCCGGTAGTGGTGAACCATGCATTGGTGGATGTTGTGGTGTCCTCATGTATGCCGGTGGCGGTACACCATGCATTGGTGGATGTTGTGGTATGCTCACGTATGTCGGTGACAGTACACGATGCATTAGTGGATGTTGTGGTGTACTCAGGTATGCCGGCAGTGGTGCGCCATGCATTGGTGGATGTTGTAGTGTACTCATGTATGTCGGTGGTGTGCCATGCATGGTTGAATGTGATGGTGCTGTCTCATGTATATGTATGAGGTTGGTGGTGGCCCATACATTCTTGGATGTTGTTATTTACTTATGTATGCCAGCGGCGGTGCCCCATGCACTGGTGAATGTTGTGGTGTACTCATGTATGCCGGTGCTGATACACGATGCAATGGTGGATGTTTTGGTGTACTCATGTATGCCGGTGTCGGTGCGCAATGCATTGATGGATGTGATGGTGGTGTCTCATGTATATGTATAAGGGTGGTGGTGGCCAATGCATTGGTGAAAGTTGTGGTGTACTCAAGTATACTGGTGGTGGTGCGCCATGCATTGGTAAATGTTGTGGTGTACTCATGTATGCCGGTGGCCTTGCGCCATGGATTGGTGGATGTGATGGTAGTGTCTATTGTATGAGGGTGGTCTTGCCCCATGCATTTTTTATATGTTCTTATGTACTCATGTATGCTGGTGGCGGTGGGTCATGCATTGGTGGAAGCTGTGGTGTACTCATGTATGGCGGTGGCCTTGCACCATGCATTGGTGGATGTGATGGTAGTGTCTGTTGTATGAGGGTGGTGGTGCCCCATGCATTTTGTATATGTTGTGGTGTACTCGTGTATGCAGGTTTCGGTGCGCCATGCATTGGTGGATGTTGGTGTACTCATGTATGCCAGTGGTGGTGCGATAGGCATTGGTGTATGTGATGGTGGTGTCTCATGTATATGTATGAGAATGGTGGTGCCGATGCATTGGTGGATGTTGTGGTGTCCTCATATATGCCGGAGGTCGTGGTGCACCATACTTTTGTGGATGTTGTGGTGTGCCCATGTATGCCGGTGGTGGAGCAACATGAATTGGTGGATGTTGTGGTTGTGGTTCATGTACGCCGGTGGTGATGCCCCATGCATTGGTGGATGTGATGGTGGTGGCTCATGTATGCCGGTGGTGGTGCCCCATGCATTGGTGGATGTTGTGGTGTGCTCATGTGTGTCGGTGGCTGTTCGCTATGCATTGGTGGATGTGATGGTTGTCTCTTATGTATACCTGTTTTGTGCCCCATGCATTGGTGGATGTTTTTGTGTATTCATGTATGCCAGTGGTGGTGGACGATCTATTAATGGATGTTGTGGTGTACTCATGTATACCGGTGGCGGTGTGCCATGCATTGGTGGATGTGATGGTGTGCTCACGTAAGCCAGTGGTTGTGCTTAATGCATTGGTGGATGTGATGGTGGTGTCTCTTTTATGAGGGTGGTGGTGCCCCATGCATTCATGAATGTTGTGGTGTATTCATGTATGCCGGTGATGGTGGACGATCCATTGGCTGATGTTGTGGTGTACTCATGTATATCGGTGGTGGTGTGGTGTGTATTGGTGGATGTTGCAGTGTACTCATGTTTACCGGCAGTGGTGTGCCAAGCATTGGTGGATGTTGTGGTGTACTCACGTATGCCGTTGGTGGTGCACCATGCATTGGTGGATGTTGTCATGTACTTATGTATGCCAGCGGCGGTGCTACATGCATTGGTGGATGTGATGGTGCTGGCTTACGTATGAATGTGGTGGTGCCCCATACATTGGTGGATGTTGTGGTGGACTCATGTATGCCGGTGGTTCTAGATGATGCATTGGTGGATATTGTGGTGTACTCATGCATGTCAGTGGCGCTACACAATGCAATGGTGGATGTTGTGGTGTACTCGTGTATGCCGGTTTTGTTGCACCACACAATGGTGGTTGTTGTGGTGTGCTCATATATGTCAGTGTCGGTGTGCCATGCATTGGTGGATGTGATGGTGGTGTCTCTTGTATATGTATGAGGATGTTTTTGACCATTGCATTGGTGGATGTTGCGGTGTACTCATGTATACTGGTGGTGGTGTCCCATGTCGGTGGCGGTGTGCCATACTTTGGTGGATGTGATAGTGGTGGTTCATGTATGCCGGTAGTGGTGAACCATGCATTGGTGGATGTTGTGGTGTCCTCATGTATGCCGGTGGCGGTACACCATGCATTGGTGGATGTTGTGGTATGCTCATGTATGTCGGTGACAGTACATGATGCATTAGTGGATGTTGTGGTGTACTCAGGTATGCCGGCAGTGGTGCACCATGCATTGGTGGATGTTGTGGTGTACTCATGTATGTCGGTGGCATTGTCCCATGCATTCGTGGATGTGATGGTGGTGTCTCATATATATGTATGAGTAAGGTGATGGCCCATGCATTGGTGAATATTGTGGTGTACTCAACTATACCGTTGGCGTTGTACCATACATTGGTGGATGTGATGGTGGTGGCTTATGGATGCCTGTGGTGGTGCCCCAAGCATTGGTGAATGTTGTGGTGTACTTATGTATGCCGGTGGCGGTGTGCCATGCATTTTTGGTTTGTGATCTTGGTGTCTCATGTATGAGGGTAGTGGTGCCCCATGCATTGGTGGATGTTGTGGTGTACTCACGTATGCAGGTGGTGGTGTACCATGCATTGGTGGATATTGTTATTTAGTTATGTATGCTAGCGGTGGTGCCCCATGCATTTTTTAATTTTGTGGTGTACTCATGTATGTCGGTGGTGATACACAATGCAATGGTGGATGTTGTGGTGTACTCATGTATGCCGGTGGTGGTTCGCCATGTCGGTGGCGGTGTGCCATACATTGGTGGATGTGATAGTGGTGGTTCATGTATGCCGGTAGTGGTGAACCATGCATTGGCGGATGTTGTGGTGTCCTCATGTATGTCGGTGACAGTACACGATGCATTAGTGGATGTTGTGGTGTACTCAGGTATGCCGGCAGTGGTGCGCCATGCATTGGTGGATGTTGTGGTGTACTCATGTATGTCGGTGGCATTGTCCCATGCATTCGTGGATGTGATGGTGGTGTCTCATATATAAGTATGAGTGAGGTGATGGCCCATGCATTGGTGAATATTGTTGTGTACTCAACTATACCGTTGGCGTTGTACCATACATTGGTGGATGTTATAGTGGTGTCTCATGTATGCCGGTTGTGGTGAAACATGCATTGGTGGATGTTGTGGTGTCCTCATGTATGCCGGTGGCGGTACACCATGCATTGGTGGATGTTGTGGTATGCTCATGTATGTCGGTGACAGTACATGATGCATTAGTGGATGTTGTGGTGTACTCAGGTATGCCGGTAGTGGTGCACAATGCATTGGTGGATGTTGTGGTGTACTCATGTATGTCGGTGGCATTGTCCCATGCATTCGTGGATGTGATGGTGGTGTCTCATACATAAGTATGAGTGAGGTGATGGCCCATGCATTGGTGAATATTGTGGTGTACTCTACTATACCGTTGGCGTTGTACCATACATTGGTGGATGTGATAGTGGTGTCTCATGTATGCCGGTAGTGGTGAACCATGCATTGGTGGATGTTGTGGTGTCCTCATGTATGCTGGTGGCGGTACACCATGCATTGGTGGATGTTGTGGTATGCTCATGTATGTCGGTGACAGTACATGATGCATTAGTGGATGTTGTGGTGTACTCAGGTATGCCGGTAGTGGTGCACCATGCATTGGTGGATGTTGTGGTGTCCTCATGTATGCCGGTGGCGGTGTGCCATGCATTTTTGTATGTGATCTTGGTGTCTCATGTATGAGGGTTGTGGTGCCCCATGCATTGGTGGATGTGATGGTGGTGCCTCTTGTATATATATGGGGATGGTTTTGACCATTGCATTGGTGGATGTTGAGGTGTACTCATGTATACCGGTGGTGGTGTCCCATGTCGTTGGCGGTGTGCCATACATTGGTGGATGTGATAGTGGTGGTTCATGTATGCCGGTAGTGGTGAACCATGCATTGGTGGATGTTGTGGTGTCCTCATGTATGCCGGTGGCGGTACACCATGCATTGGTGGATGTTGTGGTATGCTCATGTATGTCGGTGACAGTAGACGATGCATTAGTGGATGTTGTGGTGTACTCACGCATGCCGGCAGTGGTGCGCCATGCATTGGTGGATGTTGTGGTGTACTCATGTATGTCGGTGGCATTGTCCCATGCATTCGTGGATGTGATGGTGGTGTCTCATATATATGTATGAGTGAGGTGATGGCCCATGCATTGATGAATATTGTGGTGTACTCAACTATACCGTTGGCGTTGTACCATACATTGGTGGATGTGATAGTGGTGGTTCATGTATGCCGGTTGTGGTGAACCATGCATTGGTGGATGTTGTGGTGTACTCATGTATGTCGGTGGCATTGTCCCATGCATTCGTGGATGTGATGGTGGTGTCTCATGTATATGTATGAGTGAGGTGATGGCCCATGCATTGGTGAATATTGTGGTGTACTCAACTATACCGTTGGCGTTGTACCATACATTGGTGGATGTGATTGTGGTGTCTCATGTATGCCGGTTGTGGTGAACCATGCATTGGTTGATGTTGTGGTGTCCTCATGTATGTCGGTGGCATTGTCCCATGCATTCGTGGATGTGATGGTGGTGTCTCATATATAAGTATGAGTGAGGTGATGGCCCATGCATTAGTGAATATTGTGGTGTACTCAACTATACCGTTGGCGTTGTACCATACATTGGTGGATGTGATGGTGGAGTCTCATGTATGCCGGTAGTGGTGAACCATGCATTGGTGGATGTTGTGGTGTCCTCATGTATGCCGGTGGCGGTACACTATGCATTGGTGGATGTTGTGGTATGCTCATGTATGTCGGTGACAGTACACGATGCATTAGTGGATGTTGTGGTGTTCTCAGGTATGCCGGCAGTGGTGCGCCATGCATTGGTGGATGTTGTGGTGTACTCATGTATGTCGGTGGCATTGTCCCATGCATTCGTGGATGTGATGGTGGTGTCTCATATATATGTATGAGTGAGGTGATGGCCCATGCATTGGTGAATATTGTGGTGTACTCAACTATACCGTTGGCGTTGTACCATACATTGGTGGATGTGATTGTTGTGTCTCATGTATGCCGGTTGTGGTGAACCATGCATTGGTTGATGTTGTGGTGTCCTCATGTATGTCGGTGGCATTGTCCCATGCATTCGTGGATGTGATGGTGGTGTCTCATATATAAGTATGAGTGAGGTGATGGCCCATGCATTGGTGAATATTGTGGTGTACTCAACTATACCGTTGGCGTTGTACCATACATTGGTGGATGTGATTGTGGTGTCTCATGTATGCCGGTAGTGGTGAACCATGCATTGGCGGATGTTGTGGTGTCCTCATGTATGTCTGTTACAGTACACGATGCATTAGTGGATGTTGTGGTGTACTCAGGTATGCCGGTAGTGGTGCGCCATGCATTGGTGGATGTTGTGGTGTCCTCATGGGGTATATATGTCAGTGTCATGTATGCCCAATGCATTGGTGGATGTGATAGTGGTGTTTCTTGTATATGTATGAGGATGGTTTTGACCATTGCATTGGTGGATGTTGAGGTGTACTCATGTATGCCGGTGGCGGTACACCATGCATTGGTGGATGTTGTGGTATGCTCATGTATGTCGGTGACAATACACGATGAATCAGTGGATGTTGTGGTGTCCTCAGGCATGCCGGCAGTGGTGCGCCATGCATTGGTGGATGGTGTGGTGTACTCATGTATGTCGGTGGCATTGTCCCATGCATTCGTGGATGTGATGGTGGTGTCTCATATATATGTATGAGTGAGGTGATGGCCCATGCATTGGTGAATATTGTGGTGTACTCAACTATACCGTTGGCGTTGTACCATACATTGGTGGATGTGATAGTGGTGGTTCATGTATGCCGGTAGTGGTGAAGCATGCATTGGTGGATGTTGTGGTGTCCTCATGTATGCCGGTGTCGGTGTGCCATGCATTTTTGTATGTGATCTTGGTGTCTCATGTATGAGGGTAGTGGTGCCCTATGCATTGGTGGATGTGATGGTGGTGTCTCTTGTATATGTATGGGGATGGTTTTGACCATTGCATTGGTGGATGTTGCGGTGTACTCATGTATACTGGTGGTGGTGTCCCATGTCGGTGGCGGTGTGCCATACATAGGTGGATGTGATAGTGGTGGTTCATGCATGCCGGTAGTGGTGAACCATGCATTGGTGGATGTTGTGGTGTCCTCATGGGGTATATATGTCAGTGTCATGTATGCCCCATGCATTGGTGGATGTGATGGTGGTGTTTCTTGTATATGTATGAGGATGGTTTTGACCATTGCATTGGTGGATGTTGCGGTGTACTCATGTATACCGGTGGTGGTGTCCCATGTCGGTGGCGGTGTGCCATACATTGGTGGATGTGATAGTGGTGGTTCATGCATGCCGGTAGTGGTGAATCATGCATTGGTGGATGTTGTGGTGTCCTCATGTATGCCGGTGGCGGTACACTATGCATTGGTGGATGTTGTGGTATGCTCATGTATGTCGGTGACAGTACATGATGCATTAGTGGATGTTGTGGTGTTCTCAGGTATGCCGGCAGTGGTGCGCCATGCATTGGTGGATGTGATGGTGGTGTCTCTTTTATGAGGGTGGTGGTGCCCCATGCATTCATGAATGTTGTGGTGTATTCATGTATGCCGGTGATGGTGGACGATCCATTGGCTGATGTTGTGGTGTACTCATGTATATCGGTGGTGGTGTGGTGTGTATTGGTGGATGTTGCAGTGTACTCATGTTTACCGGCAGTGGTGCGCCATGCATTGGTGGATGGTGTGGTGTACTCATGTATGTCGGTGGCATTGTCCCATGCATTCGTGGATGTGATGGTGGTGTCTCATATATAAGTATGAGTGAGGTGATGGCCCATGCATTGGTGAATATTGTTGTGTACTCAACTATACCGTTGGCGTTGTACCATACATTGGTGGATGTGATTGTTGTGTCTCATGTATGCCGGTAGTGGTGAACCATGCATTGGCGGATGTTGTGGTGTCCTCATGTATGTCTGTTACAGTACACGACGCATTAGTGGATGTTGTGGTGTACTCAGGTATGCCGGTAGTGGTGCGCCATGCATTGGTGGATGTTGTGGTGTCCTCATGGGGTATATATGTCAGTGTCATGTATGCCCAATGCATTGGTGGATGTGATAGTGGTGTTTCTTGTATATGTATGAGGATGGTTTTGACCATTGCATTGGTGGATGTTGAGGTGTACTCATGTATGCCGGTGGCGGTACACCATGCATTGGTGGATGTTGTGGTATGCTCATGTATGTCGGTGACAATACACGATGAATCAGTGGATGTTGTGGTGTCCTCAGGCATGCCGGCAGTGGTGCGCCATGCATTGGTGGATGGTGTGGTGTACTCATGTATGTCGGTGGCATTGTCCCATGCATTCGTGGATGTGATGGTGGTGTCTCATATATATGTATGAGTGAGGTGATGGCCCATGCATTGGTGAATATTGTGGTGTACTCAACTATACCGTTGGCGTTGTACCATACATTGGTGGATGTGATAGTGGTGGTTCATGTATGCCGGTAGTGGTGAAGCATGCATTGGTGGATGTTGTGGTGTCCTCATGTATGCCGGTGTCGGTGTGCCATGCATTTTTGTATGTGATCTTGGTGTCTCATGTATGAGGGTAGTGGTGCCCTATGCATTGGTGGATGTGATGGTGGTGTCTCTTGTATATGTATGGGGATGGTTTTGACCATTGCATTGGTGGATGTTGCGGTGTACTCATGTATACTGGTGGTGGTGTCCCATGTCGGTGGCGGTGTGCCATACATAGGTGGATGTGATAGTGGTGGTTCATGCATGCCGGTAGTGGTGAACCATGCATTGGTGGATGTTGTGGTGTCCTCATGGGGTATATATGTCAGTGTCATGTATGCCCCATGCATTGGTGGATGTGATGGTGGTGTTTCTTGTATATGTATGAGGATGGTTTTGACCATTGCATTGGTGGA